>NC_133649.1:201373947-201973947 GCF_009905375.1 Apium graveolens
TAAAAGGAATATAACGTATTGAGAAAGGTTAAGGGAACCTAAGTAATAAGATCCCGGGTATGATCCCTCAAACGATAAACGAAAACGAAAGTTAAGCGAACCGTATAACAGATCAGCGGTCATTAGCCAAATAATTAAAAGCTAATCAAAGAGGTTAGTGGGGATGATGTCATCAAACCAATAAGAAGAGGACAAAGGTGGGAGGGTGACATCACATGGTGACATAAGCATGACCAAGCAAAGTGTGTTGTTGGTTGAATTAGAACCACACAAAGGTTACCATGGTAAAAGCTAATAAAACAAAACAAAACAAATCAAAATGTCAACCAACCAAGCCAAAACATTTCATTTTCACCAAAAACACAAAATTATTTCATCTTCTTCATCAAAGCTCTCGGCTTTTCTTCTTTTCCAAAGAAAGAGAAATCAAAATCCTAGTTCCAAGCTTTGTTATTTAGCAAGGTAATTATCCAAGACTCCTTATGCATAGATATAGCTATCCTACAAGTTTGAGCTCCTAAATCATTCACAATCTCTTCCTAAAAATCATGGAAGAAGATGGTGAATAGTGTTTTTCAAGAACTAAAATTTTTGTTCTTGAGTTTTTGTTTAGATTAAGCTTGGATAAGGACTTTTAAGGGTGATTCCAAGCTAATTACTTGATTCTCCACTCTCCAAGGAAGGTATAACCCCTCCAAACCCTAACTTTATTTGAGTAATTGGGTTTATTTTTGTTGTTATAATTCATGAGAGGCTTGTTTGTTGTGAATGTAGAGATTAGTTGGTTTTGTGAAGTTTTTGGAGTGGTAATTCTTGGATTATTTATTAATGAACTTAAGTGTAGTTTAAATTCATGTTTAAGAATAGTATAAATTAATAATCTGGAGTTGTTGGGGCTGTTATGATGAAGTATGGATGGAGTTTGGTTGGGATGTTGATTGTGAGATGATTTGGAGTGGTTTAAATTTGGGTAATCGCGTAAACATAGTCGTCGTAATGTCCGATTTACTTTAGGCTGTTTTTGTTCTTAACATTAGGACCTGTGAACTCACTTCTAGGTTTTGACCATTGCCATGATTAGATATCTCATGTTACGAGCTTCGTTTTGATATGTAGTTCGTTAGATTCCGATGTACGGTTTAGGAGAAACGACCGTTTTAAGTAACGACGTTTCGCGAACAAATCATTAACCCTCGCCTTACTTTGAAACATAGGTTAAAGACCTAAAGGAATAATTGGAGTACGAAACAATTATGTAAAGTGTATTAGGCAGTTGGTAAGACATCGCGAAAGAATCGCCTTAAAACTCATAATGGTTAATTTATTAAAAATGGTGGAGTCGAGGGTACTCGAGCGACTTAAGAGAATCCGTAAGCGCAAAGCGAGCGTTAGAGTCTAAATTGGTTAAAGTATAGATTTATAAGTGACTTTGGTTTAATTCCAACTTATATGTTGTTTATAGGTTACCAGACTCGTCCCAAGCCATTTGTAACCCCCAGTCGCTCAGGCAAGTTTTCTATCCGTTATACTGTTGTTGTGATGTATACATTTGTACATGCATTATCTTGTGATAGATGCATAATGGTTATTTAGAAAATTCTTGCGATATATTGTAGCATGTGATATGGTATATATGCGTGCCTGTTTCGTATTCTTGATACATATATCTGCTGATTCAGTTGATAATACCTATGCTAGAGATAAGCAGTAATTTGCATATACCCTTAGTATAGGGGACCAAAAGGTGAACATTTTTTTCTAAAACCAGGAGTCGATGCTCCCGAGTATAATATATATATTTATATATATATGAATAGTTTTTAAAACTATGAATCAAATAAGGTTCATTCAATAACTTTATTTTATTAATGAATATTATTTTGAATATTCATTCGAGGACATATGACTCCGTTTAATTTATTAATGAATATTATTTTAAATATTCATTCGAGGACTTATGACTCCGCTTAATTTATTTATGAATATTATTATTGAATATTCATTCGAGGACTTATGACACCGCTTAATTTATTTATGAATATTATTATTGAATATTCATTCGAGGACTTATGACTCCGCTTAATTTATTTATGAATATTATTATTGAATATTCATTCGAGGACTTATGACTCCGATTATTTACTAATTATTATTCTTTATTTTATTAAAGAATAATATGTCGATAATCAAACTCACTTTTGATTATTCAATTAAAGATAGTACTTTCGTATAAGTATATCTTTGGTTATTTAATATTCATTTCAAGTATAAGTTTTAAAACTTCTACTTCAATTATTTTTATAAAGATTATTCTTTATGGGAATATTATTTAAATAATAATATTCAGATATTTTCTAATATATGGGGACTGATTTATTTTATTAAATCAGCATCATTCCAAACATTCTTAAAAATGTTTTCGAGTCTTCAAAATGATTTTAAAAGTTAGAGCGGACCCCAAAACTCATTTTTTTATATATTTAAGATCTTCCTTTCAAAGGGGATTTAAATATTCGCTCAAAAACTGAGGGATCCGGCTATGTGGTGTGTTTTATATTCGCAACCAGGTTGCTATTTTGATAAAAGAGTTTTGATTACTTACCCAATACTCGGGAAGTAAAATTCTTGGAACAAGTTAATCCATTAACAGGCATCGCCTGGGAAATATCGGTGAGTTTTCCTTTCCAACTAGATACAACTTCTTGGTGGAGCCGTATCAACAAGTGTAAGTCATATGTCATAGCCTATTTGTATATTCGAGGATTCAACTCAACTCAAATGAGAATGTAATAAGTAAATAGTGGATCGACCGTCAGAGAGATCTCGCAAAGTAACATCTGTCAGAGGATTCAGAAACAAGGTTCATCTACAGACTTGAGGAGTTAATTCACTGGAAGAAGTTCAAGAAATTGATCAAGCCTCAGTGATATAAATCAAGATCGTGGATTTAATCAAGTGACAGAGATCTCGTCAGAGTATCAATTAATTACAAGGATTTAATCTGAAGAAAATCAAGTATCAAAGTCAAGACATGAAGAAACGTCACGGAAGTTAGTCACTCATGAACCAGACAGTACATCGAGTGTCAACATTGAAGTGGTGGAATTGATTCATAATTTTCAGTGATTATCAGAAGATTTACAGAAGAATGGTTGCAGTTCAAGAGTAGTATTAATTCTCTATTAATTAATTAAGTCATATAATTTAATTAAGAAAATAAATTATATCTGCAAAGATTAATTTATTTATTAATTGAATTAATTGATTAATTAATTCTGAATTAATATTAAGATTTTTCAGAATTGTTTTTGGATTAAAATCAGTTTAAATCAGCAAGACAATTGAAAATGAACTAGCATGACAATCTGGATTGTCATACCGATTGTCATGCCAAGTCATTTCAATTGTCATACCGAAAGTTACACTGGGAGGAGGATTGTCTTGCCAGTTCATTCTGATTGTCTTGCTAGTTCAATCAATAGTCTCACCGAAAGTCTTGCTAGCTCAATGGATTGTCTTGCTAGCTCAATGGATTGTCTTGCTGAGCTAAAAGGATTGTCTTGCCAACAATTCAGGTGGTTGTTTTATTATTTAAACAACAGAAGCAACAGAAGTCAATCATTCATCCGAAAAACAGTTCAAGAACAAAGAAAAGCAGAAGCTGAAAAATATATCATCTCTTCTCTGCTAAAATCAAGATCACAATTTCTAGCTAGTAAAGTTAAATCCAAACCACTAGAAATCATTATCTTGTTCTTGTGTAAATATCTAGCGGATCAAAATCCCTAGAACTTAATCTCAAATTGCGTTTAGCATTTGAATCTTTTTATTACAAAAATAGAAAAAGTTCATGTCGAATTTATTCTAGATTTGTGATAATTAATTTGAGATTAATTCCTTGTAATCGATACAGTTGTTGTAAAACCTTTCAAGTTTAATAATATTCTTATTTAACTTGAATTTTGTTTCATATTTTTATTCCGCATTTAATTCGATTATTCGGTACTGTTTGTATTCAACCCCCCCTTCTACAAACACATTGGGACCTAACAATTGGTATCAGAGCCTTCTGATTAACGAACAAATCAAGATCCTAGACTTTTGTGATTTTTCAACTCCTTGAATTTTTATTCATTCAAAAATTCATAATGACTTCACAAAAAGTTGGAACCGTTAAAATTCCACAATTTGATAAAGTGAATTATATTATGTGGAAGAAGAAGATGCTCTTGTTTTTACAAGTGGCAAATCCCAAATATTCAAACTTGTTAAAGAAGGGGATAAAAACTCCGATGGTTATTGAACCGGAGGTGATAGTAGATGATGTTGTGATCACCAAAGCCAGAACCTATCCTAAAGATCCTGAAGATTTTACTCCTGATGAAAAGGAAGAAGCCTCCTTGGATGCCAGCCTTCAATTAATTTTAATTGTTTCCCTTGATCCCTTGATGAACAGACATGTGATGAACTGTAAAAATTCCAAACACATGTGGGAAACTATTGAGGTGATCAATGAAGGTACAGAGGAAGTTAGGGAGAACAAGTTGGAGATCCTAACCTCTGAGTATGAACATTTTAAATCAAATCCAGGAGAAGGAATGACTGAAGTGTTTGAGAGGTACAATGCGTTGATCAATAACCTGAACATAAATGGAAAATATTATTCAATCTGGGAGGTCAACAAAAAGTTCCTTTTAACACTGCCAACTCATCTTGAACATAGAATCACTGCCATTAGAGAAGCTAGAGATCTGAGTGAGATTTCTTTGGATAGACTCTATGGTGTGTTGAAAACCTATGAGTTGGAGCAGATTCAGCAAAAGGAAGTCTACAGGAAAGATAGAATGGTCAGCACATCTACTGCACTTGTAGCTGAAGGGCAACAACAACAGCAATCTCAACAATTAGAGAGAATGGTACAGTGTTCCAAGGCTGAGGAAAATATGTTAGTAGCAGAATATAATCCTCCTACTACAAATCAATCAAGTGATGATTTTTATTCCTTGGAAGAGCTGGAGCAATTGGAAGACGGGTCAATGGCCCAAATTGTCAAGAGATTCTCCCATGTCAGATTCAAGAGGAATCCCAAGCTTAAGTACAAGTCCAACTACAACAAATTCCAGAAAGGTGGATCTTCATCCTCTAACACCAGCAGTGGTGGATACAAAACAGGGATGGTTGATCGGAGCACCATCAGATGCTATAACTGCAATGAGTTGGGACATTTTGCCACAGAATGTAGGAAGCCAAAGCAAGTAAGAAAGAACTCCGAAAGGGCTTATCTGGCAAAGGGAAGAAGCTGGGATGATACTGACAGTGAAGATGAAGAAGAAGGAAATCTTGCTCTTATGGCTATTGATGGAAAAGCTTCATCATCAAGAATAGAGGTAAAACTTTCTGATGCTGAAATGGTTTATCATCTAAGAGGCAACTTAAATAATGCACGTCGTGATAATGAACTGTTAAGTTTACAGATCAAAGACCTTGAGAAAGAGGTCAATGAATTAAGACTTGTGCATATTAATCAAGATAAATTAAAAGAACAAGTATCTTTTCTAGAGAATAGAGTTGACTGTTACAGAAAACTCGAAACTATTCTCAAAGACAAGATCACCGGTCTTGAGACTAAGGTTAGAGCCTACTTCAATTCTTGTTCAAAGGCTAAAGAGTTCTACAGTAAGGAAGCTGTTAATCAAACATCTGGAATAGGTTATGATTACAATGTTGCTATTGGAGAATTAGGCATAAACTCCCCTCCTCATGTCTGTGCTAAAGGGAGGGAAGTACCATATGTGCTTAAGGGTGTTGATGAACCCCTCTATAAACCATCAATTGTTGAACCATTTGATGCGACCTCTTCTGTTATTCAGGAAGAAATACGTGCTGAAGATCATGCTAATGAGAAGGTTGTTTCCAAGTCAAGTGCGTCGAAAGTTCCAGTCAAAGTTGTGAAAGCAACTGAGACTAACTCAGACACACATGAGTTGGATAACAAAAATGCCATGTCTACCATGCATAAATTGCCTGCTGTTAATATCTCTCATAAAGCATGTGGTGTTTCTAATTGTATATCTTGTGCTTTTAATATGATGTATGCTTATTTTAATGGTAGACATGTTTCTAATGATAAGACTACTCCTCGTCAGCATGTGAATAACAAGAAGCATGATAAGTCTAAGACTGCGAGTCCTTCTAAGGCTAGAAAGGAGACATTTGTGCCTAAGCTTAAACAGAAATTTTTTAAGGCTGTTTATAAGGTCAAATGTTCAGTCATTGAGAAAGTTGAGACCAATTAAAATTAAAAATGTTGTGTTGCCTGACAAAGGACAATTCTACAAGTATGCCGGGCCCAACCAAGTTTGGGTTCCGAAGAAGGTCTAATCTATTTGTAGTGCAGGGCATTAAACAGGTGTAACCGGTAGTGTGGATTCTTGACAGTGGATCATCAAGACATATGACCGGAGATAGAGCCCTGCTATCAAATGTGGATTGAGAAAGCTGGGCCCTGGTTACCTTTGGAGATAACAACAAAGGTTTATCCGAGGGATATGGCTGTTTGCAAGCTGGTAATGTTATCATTGAACTTGTAAATAGTTTCTATATTTTTGCTATATTTATATAAGTTTTTATTTGTATTTTCTGTAATTGTAAATATTGTATGATATATGAAATTGAATGTTGATATCTTGTTGATAGATATTTGGTATTTAATTCATTAATATTTGTTTTTATTATTATTATTATTTGTATTGTATTATTTTTTTTATTTATTTTATTTATTTATTTTTTTATTTTAAATCTTATGCAACATAACAATTAGTATCTAAAGTACTTGACAAGTATCGGTCAATGATATGTTGTTAACATTATTTTGCAGATATTTGTAAGCTTTTGACATGAATGAGAATTACTTAGACTTTACCCTAAGTGATCAATGTTTTATCAAAAACTCATTCATATTAAAAAAACAAAATCAAACTTCTTTCTACATTAGTGATTTCTTATTTCATGTAAAATCCTTTGAAATCACTATTGTACATCATTACTCTCAAAAGATTAAATGTATAATTTTCATTCATTATAAATCTTAAATACATTTTATCTCTATAGTGCCATATATTCTGTGTTACAGGTTCAGTCTCCAATGACTTTCTTTCATTGACAGTCATGAGGTTGAAAACCCACAACGTCTATCCCAGACTGTAAAGACAAACATAAAAACAGAACCAACCAACACTCTCTTACCACTAAATGTAGTAAGAATGAGCGTGAGGGAGACAATGCCTTAGTGCACCACATAAGGAAGGTTCTGTAGTCAACCCAGTAGCTCTGTCTCCTACATAGATGAGTAGTATTTAAACCGAGACAACTGCTAACCCCCATACATCTTCTCAAAAAGATGTAATGGTTGAAAAGGCAAAAAAACAGTTACTAGATTCGAGGACATATGACTCCGTTTAATTTATTAATGAATATCATTTTAAATATTCATTCGAGGACTTATGACTCCGCTTAATTTATTTATGAATATTATTATTGAATATTCATTCGAGGACTTATGACTCCGCTTAATTTATTTATGAATATTATTATTGAATATTCATTCGAGGACTTATGACTCCGATTATTTACTAATTATTATTCTTTATTTTATTAAAGAATAATGTGTCGATAATCAAACTCACTTTTGATTATTCAAATAAAGATAGTACTTTCGTATAAGTATATCTTTGGTTATTTAATATTCATTTCAAGTATAAGTTCTAAAACTTCTACTTCAATTATTTTTATAAAGATTATTCTTTATGAGAATATTATTTAAATAATAATATTCAGATATTTTCTAATATACGGGGACTGATTTATTTTATTAAATCAGCATCACTCCAAACATTCTTAAAAATGTTTTCGAGTCTTCAAAATGATTTTAAAATTTAGAGCGGACCTCAAAACTCATTTTTTTATATATTTAAGATCTTCCTTTCAAATAGGATTTAAATATTCGCTCAAAACCTGAGGGATCCAGCTCTGTGGTGTGTTTTATATTCGCAACCAGGTTGCTATTTTGATAAAAGAGTTTTGATTACTTACCCAATACTCGGGAAGTAAAATTCTTGGAATAAGTTAATCCATTAACAGGCATTGCCTGGGAAATATCGGTGAGTTTTCCTTTCCAACTAGATACGACTTCTTGGTGGAGCCGTATCAACAAGTTTCTACTTGGGGAAAGTGGGGACGAGCTTTACGTTTCAGAGTCATGGATTTCATCTGAACTAGGAGTGGCGTAAGTGGTCGAGTGGCGCCGGCCCAGCCTAATTATATTGGCCCAAATGGCCTGGAAGTTCCGCTAAGACGGTCCATTCCTTAGGAGTCCAGTGTTCGGTTGACAAGTAAATCCGACAGGTTCTCCTCTACATGTAGAAAATGGTGGGGTTGTACTACTGCGACTGATCATCGTAAGTGGTCTTCCTAGCGCGACAAACTCCCGTAATGAGTTCATCATCCAGTTGGATAATTCTGCAACACTACCCGTAGCATTTCGATCGAAAGGCTACGAATGGGTGGTTTCCGAAGCATTGACAGGGTCAAATAGTTTTAATGGTGTTCCCATTGAATGAAGTATCTCGTAACTTCATTTCCTTTAAAAATATTTCAGAGATTGAATCTATTCAAGTTTTAACTTGTGGTCTCATCTATGGGATGACCTTTTGAAACTCATTATACTTTGAACAGTAGTAGTTTAAGTAGATTTCTAAAAAAGGTATAAGTATAGTGAAGTAATTGGTAAATTCATCTTCCTTTAAGCTTATATCCAGTAAGTAATTACCTTACACTTGATTAAGGATTCTAGTAAGTTATCCATTTAGATACTTGCATTATTGTCTACACTATATATTATCTTGCGAGCTGTAATGCTCACTCTTGCTTCATTTCTTCATCACACAACAACAGTTAGGAAAGATGGCCAGACTCAAGCAGACCCAGCGCAAGCGCGTGGGAAGCATCCCGCGTCTTACCGTTGATGTTGTAGCTGCTATAGCTGCAGAGGTAGATCTATTGGTAGATCAGGCATTCTACTTTTGGGAACCAAATTTTGTATAATTATAACTTGTGGCAGATAATGGCAATTAACTGTAAATTTATCAAGTAATCATTTTGGGTTGCAATAACTTTTAAATTGTGGATTCAAGGACTTGTACTTATTTCAATTTCATCTCTGAGACTATAACGGGTTGTGGGGTGTGTTAGTTTGGGGTCATAGCATAAGGTTATTTATTATAATTAAGTGAAGTGATATTGTGGAAAGAAAGACCGTGACGACCCGGATTCCCGACCCCGGATCTGGCGGGTTTACAATAAATCAACCATACAACCAAACTCCATCCATACAATACTACAACAGCCCCAACACCTCAAGTTCTTCAATTTATATTATTCTCAAACATGAACTAAAACTATTCTTAATTTCATTAACCAATAATCCAAGATTTACAACTCCAAAATCATTATAATTCCAACCAAACTCTAAACATACAAGAATCATGCTCTCATGAACTATAACAAACAAAACCAAACCTAATACTCAAAGTAAAGTTAGGGTTTGGAGGGGTTATACCTTCCTTGGAGAGTGGAAAATCACTTAGGAAGCCTTAAATAACCACTAACTATCTCTACTAAGCTTGGATCTTGAAGAAAAGATAAGAAAACACAAAGTTAGTTTCTTGAAAACACTATTCACCAAGAACTTTTATGAATTGATTCGCTATGTTAAACATGGAATCTTGAGCTTAAACTTATGGCTCATCTAAGTTATGAATTATGGAAGCTAAAGAAACAAACCTCTTGATTTTTGAAGGTGTGTAGCTTGAGTTTTGAAATTTTCCTTTTTTTTTCATAGAAAAGCCGAGAGCAAGAATGAGGGGGAGAAGAAATGCTTCTTGTTTGGTTGCTTTCCCTTTTTGTTTTGTTAATTACCTTTTACCATGGTAAAAAAATGAATGGCTTAAAATTAACCAACAATTCCTTCCCATTTGGTCATGCTTAGGTCATCATTCTTATGTCATCTTCCCACACTTGTCCTCTTCTTGTTGGTTTGATGACATCATCATCACTAACCTCTTTGATTAGCTCCTAATTACTTGGCTAATGACTGCTGATCTGCTATACGGTTCTCTTAACTTTCGTTCTCGTTTATCGTTTGAGGTACCTTTCTCAATAAATTATATTCCTTTTATGATCCTCTATTATAATCCTTGAATTTAAATCCTTTTTATCCTGTTACCTTATACTCAATTCTTTCGGTATCTGGTGGATTTTCGGGAAAAATCAAAGTGTTCGAATTTGGATTCTGACGATCTTTACATACACTTATATACCACATAGAGTACTAATAAGATCTCAGAATAACAATAGAAGAACCCCTACATAGTGTGGCATGAAAAGTTTTCTCATTCAGCATAATCAGCAAAAACACTATTCATAAGGGTTACAAAAAGTTCAAAATATTTGGGGTTATTACAGTCTCCCCTCCTTAAAAGGATTCCGTCCCGGAATCAGATAGAAAACAAATGGGGGTACTTTTCTAGCATTGTGCCTTCTAACTCTCAAGTCAATTTTCCCACATTATGGTTCTGCCACAAAACCCTGACTAGCACGATAACCTTCCTCTTAAGCACTTGTTCCTTTTCGATCTATAACCCTTCCTGGTTGCTCCATATAGGTTACGTTTGGTTGCATGCCTATGCGCTCATATGCCCCTATTTGTCTGGCATCAGGATTACACTTTCTTAACATTGATACATGGAACACGTTATGAACTTGCTACAGTTTCGGGGGGTAGGGCTAGCTCATATGCTAACTTCCCAATACTTCTTAATATCTCCAAGGGTCCAACAATTCGTGGGCTTAGCTTTCCCTTCTTTCCGAACCTCATCCATCCTTTCCAAGGGAATACCTATGACAACACTAGGTCCCCTACTTCCTATTCCTTGTCCTTTCGTGTTAAATCAACATACTTCTTATGTCCATCTTGGGCTACTACCAGCTGTCCTCTAATTAGATCTATTATATCCTTGGTCCTTTGGACCACTCCTGGTCCGTGCATCTTGCGCTCTGCAACATCATCCTAACATAAGGGAGATCGACATTGTGTTCCCTCAAGGATCTCATAAGGTGATATCTCAATACTAACATACCATCTATTGTCGTAAGAAAACTCAATCCGTGCTAAGTGACCATTCCAAATTCCTTCAAGTCTATTGCACAGACTCTCATCATAGCTTCTAGCATTATAGCTTTTGTTTCTCAATACTCATTCTTTTCCAGTTCGTAATCGTTAATATCTTCCATACAGAATATTTATACTAGTTATACTTTTGTTTGTTAGCATTCTATAACCTTTTAATAAACGCGTCAACCATAGTATCACGAATGTGTTTCCATTTCCGAATACCACCATACTTGGTACCACTTCATCTCTAGCTTCCTCCATCTTCGAAAGCTTGGTCCTTCGTGTAGAAGTAAAAGAATTTATTGAGAGATCACTATGATCATGAACACTTGTTCTATTGCATAGTTAGTACAGAAGGTGGCCAGCCTTTAGTACTTGACAAGCAATTAAACAACATGTGGTATCCTACTTGGCTTCTATCACACAGATAGATAGTCATTCGGCAATACCTCCCCTTCTGGAAGGGTTATTCTTCTCAGCTTATATGAAATGAAAAGAAGAGAAAAGAATGAATTGAAGAGAATTGTATATATGAAGAAAAAATATACTTCCACAAAATATCTGGCTTGGAATCTACCTCTGAACTATAGAGGTTTGTCATAGGAGAACAAAACATATGTGTATATATATCAACATCAGGTATTATCGCATCACATTCCACATGCTTAAATATTTTTGCTATTCCGTCCATCATTCTATGGACCCATGCTCTTCCTCGAGCTTATACTCAATCACCTTTGAAACTCCCTCATCATCGAAAATCGAATCTGGGGTCTCATTCTAGACATCATCGTTACTAGAATTCTATGCTTGTACTGCAACCTTCCTCGTATAGTAATACGACTCTCTATTCATAAGAAGGAATAAATGTTCAATAGGTAGATAATCGACTTAGTTAGTCTATTAATGATAACTTATACATCACCACAACCCGATTAGTGGTACCCAATCTCAACATCCATTACACTACAACTCTCCCGGTTGTAATCGGCTCACTATTCAAAGAATCGTTGCTGCATTACTATGGTCCACCACTGACCTACTATCGTCATTCGTTTTCCTTGGAATCTTAATAGCTACCCATACGGAGTCCATACCTATCGTATCAAATTCTTCTAAGGAGTTAACATAATCACCATTCATGATTCATGAAGAACACTCCAGATCCTGATGTACATTCATGACATGAAGTAGATAAAATTGCAGAAGAGTTTCAATCAAAGCAATGATAGCAGGTTAATACCATTCTTAATCATATGCCTTAAATCGAAGACTTAACTCAAAGGTTCGTTTAGTCCTTTTTGAAACATGGTCCTGGCTTATCTCAAGATAGTACCTTCTGAGATAGATAGCCCGCTCATGGCGGTTACACGAATTAAACCTTTACCAACTACTATTACGGTTGGGTATTGCACAGTCATCAGAAGGAATGTCAATCTTTCAAACCATAATACAACCTTCACAGCTTTAACCATCATCACCGTATTCCTCTGGCACGAGCACCTATAATTATCCTCTTACCTTCAAAGTGTCGGCCACCTCTTTGGCCTTTCCTGATAGTAAAATTTCCTTACAGTCAGTGTCATTTTAACCACCTCCAAATAATATTTCTACCTCATTTCAATCACTGCTTATGTGAAGATGCTCTTCCTTACGCTTTGGTAAAAAAAAATATATATCACCATTTTTTTCATAAGTCATTGCCTTAGTCTTTAGATATGAACATTGCCACGACTGACTCTCGATCATACTTAGGACGTCTCTTATCTTGGGTCCTTCTTGTTTTCACCAATCTCGACCCTCATTTGATCGATCTATACTTTCTTATGGTTCAACACGTGCCCCATCTGGCATTATTATAATTACGTCATATTTCCTTCATCAAAATTTCTATTCTTGAGAACTTTGAATATTACCTTTCTCCTTGTAAAACCTCTAAGGTTATCCTTGAATCGTTCCTCCTGTATTCCCTAGATACAGGGCATATCAAAATACCATTTACTAATACTAGAACCATTATCTATGTACTTCAGAAAAATTTCTCTATTGACCTTTAAAGGTTGTTGTTACCTTAGTCCTTCGTTCCATACTATCAAAACTCATACTGTCCCTATTAAGGGGGAAATGCCAACCTTTATGCATTCCCCTAGGGTTCAACTCAAGTTATCAAAGTTATATCCTTAACTTCACCTTTAAAAAGGTACTTGCATCCTTCCATGGATAAATCAAGTCATATATCCTAGAAAGATTATCTTATTCAATCATTCCCACCTCGATAGTCTATACCAATTTCACAATAACCTCTGTATTCAAAATGAGGTCAATTAATATGGCCTCAAAAAGATAACAACGGTTATCCGCTTTTCTTGCCTAATTTGGTAATGATAACAAGGATGTTCTGGAAGATATTGGTCGTGTTCAAGGTAAACTTCTTCTTAATAATTCCTCATTTACTTTTGTTGTTTATCTCAACAGTCATCTCAATGTTGGGATATCTTTCATACCTGGCGTCTCCCTTTCCGGGTATCATGCCACCGATCTTACACTTCACATTCTTAAAGGTCACTTCCTTCATCCAATTTTCCTAATTTCTTACTTTTTTGTCTCAGTCTATCCGCGTCTCATTATTTATCCTTCGAATTATCTCAAAGTTTCCTCGAATCCTCCCAACTTACAGGGGATAAAATATATGTATCTCTTATGCCTCTAACCATCAACTTTAACTTATGGTGAATCACCCTCATCCTGACGATTACATACTTTTCTATTTCTATTGCTACGAGTCTTTAGGGTTTCCTCATACCCAACTCCCTTATCATTCCTCAAACTGTATTGCCTTTTTATTTCTTCCCACTTCAGTTTTTTTTCCTTTCTCTTACAATCATTTCATGAATCCACTAATCATTGACTTCAAACATCACGTTGTTCTGGGATTCTTGTCATCAGAACGAATCTTGACAACTTTTATAATCTTAGATTCATAATTTATCATACTCATCCGCCTTTGTTTCGGCTCTAAAGCTTTTACACTATCTCCTTAACCTTGGGAATTACTTTCCCGAAAACAATTTTCTGAACTTTAATCAGTTTATTATAACCTCTGGCTCCGTGCCTTTCTTGGTCTTTCACCAGCGGGTGGCCCCTCTTAGGAGGGTAAGTGACAAAAACAGTCTTTTGTGATTCGTCCATCATTTAGAATCTCAAATGATTCCTATATTTCCTTTAGCCAGGCTCTCGCCTCTACTGGGTTCGCTTGTTCCTTGGAACTCTGAGAGCTTAGCGACTTAAAGGTCCTGAAAGAATTTCCCACCGCACTGTCTCCTCAGGGTGGTGGTTGGGGATAATAGTCTAAGTTCTTTTTAGACAGGTCCATGAATTGCCGTATAGGAGTACCGTCTCGGGTCTCCTTTTCTTACTCGACTTTCTGTTTCCTTAGTATGAAATGTTTCATCCTTTTCCCATACTTGGGGTTATCTTATACGTTAAAATCCTTATTTTCCACTTCATTATGTTATGGGCTCCTTCTTTCTTAATGGCAACCTCCCTGACTATCACATTCGGGGTTTGCCCTAAATCTTATTCCTCGAGCTATGGATTTCATCTAAGATCTAGTCCTTAAGCTCTTAAATGTTTGGAACCCAAATTTTGTAGGAATACCTCGTTATTCCCTTATCATCTTTCTTGGTATTAATCTCTTCTCCAGTCATTGACTCTCTGCCTTCATTCAACACTTTTTCTTGGCACAATATGATCTTTTTCGATAATTCGGGCTGTATTGCAATTTCAAACAGCGTTTCGGTACCGGCTCTGGTTACCTTTACTTCTATTTCCATTTTCTCAAAATCTCTTATCAACTCTCCCAAAGACATTTTCATCTTGAGTCTCTCCTTTATACTAAGAGCATTAGCCACCATTTTGGCTTTTCCTGGATGATAAAGAATCTCATAATCGTAATCCTTGATTAGCTCCAATCACCTCCTCTGGCTGTTGAGCTCTTTCTGCGTGAAAATGCACTAGAGCACTTATGGCTTGTGTAAATCTCGCACTTCTCTCCATACAAGTAGTGCCTCCAATCTTTAGGGAAAAAACTATTGCCACGAGCCCAAGCTCATGGGTGGGGATATCGAATTTTATATTCCCTTAATTGTCTTGACGCGTACGCGATTACCTTGTTGTGCTGTATAAGAAGCACCCTAATTCCTTATGCGAAGCGTCACTACAAATCACAAAATCTCCTTTTCTATCCGGCAACGCCAACATAGGAGCCGTCACCAACCTTTGCTTCAGTTCTTGAAAGCTGTTCTCGCATTTCTCTGTCCATTCGAACTTCTCCGTCTTATGAGTAAGCCGCATTAAAGGGGCTACTATCTTTACGAACTTGAACGAACCTCTGGTAGTGATCGACCAATCCTACCTCTGGTAGTTTCCCTAACCATGGTTATCAATTCCTCAGTGTTCCTTTATTCATTCTTGTCAGGATCCCCCACGGGATCTTCCTTAGCAACAATCCCTTCTAAGACAACATCCTCAACCGCTACATCCTCAATATGAACATCATCCGGTCCCTCATTAGGACGCTCTTTCGGATCCACAATCTGATCCCCAATATGTAGTAAAACATCATCGCGATGTTGCTCCTCAACCTCAGGGTTCGGAGTCCCGCTACCATATACGATAACAAACTACGCTTCTTTCATGATATTTATATATCTAACCTTGTCTCAACGTTTTTCTGAAAATCTTTGTCATGCATAAGATAATCATTAACCAGATATAAGTTGAAAAAATGAAGTTACAAGATACTCCAATATACTTATATCTTTTCCGGATACTACTTGAACTACCACCGTTCAAGGTATCATCAGTTCAAAAGTTCATCACATAGATGAGACTACAAGAAAAGACTTGAATAGATTCAATCTTTGAAATATCATTATAAATAATGAAGTAACGAGATACTTCATTAAGTCTCGATATATATATACACCTATATATATACATTTCATACACTCCTTGAAAACCTCTGTTATGAAAATTATAAACAGAGTTGCAATATCCAATGAATTTGGAAAGGAGAAAAGAATTTTGGCATAAACCCGATATCTTGCTGATCAGGCAAAGATACCAATAAGTAACCTTTTATACTAGTAGATGGATGAATCCCCCACCGGTCATCACCCTGGCCGCATTAGGACCTTGTGCTGGACCGCCACCCGGCCTCTTACGCGTTGATGGACTGCCACCCATCCACTTACACTTTGATAGACCGTACCCCGGCCTGTCGCTTATGCCAACTCAATTAGATGGGCTTACTTCCCGAACGTTGGGTAAGTAATCAATTCATTTGTCAAAACAACAACCTTGTTGCGAATATAAATACACCACAGAGCCGGATCCCTCAGGTTTTGAGTGAGTATTTAAATTCCCTTTGAAAGGAAGATCTTAAATATAAAAATGAGTTTTGGAATCCGCTCTAACTTTTAAAATCATTTTGAAGACTCGAAAACATTTTTAAGAATGTTTGGAGTAATGCTGATTTAATAAAATAAATCAGTCCCAATATATTTCGAAAATATCTGAATATTATTATTTAAATAATATTCCCATAAAGAATAATCTTTATAAAAATAATTGAAGTAGAAGTTTTAAAACTCATACTTCAATGGATATTAAATAACCAAAGATATACTTATACGAAAGTATGATCTTTATTTGAATAATCGAAAATAAGTTTGATTATCGAAACATTATTCTTTAATAAAATAAAGAATGTTATTAAGTAAA
Organism: Apium graveolens; assembly: GCF_009905375.1. Taxonomy (NCBI): domain Eukaryota; kingdom Viridiplantae; phylum Streptophyta; class Magnoliopsida; order Apiales; family Apiaceae; genus Apium; species Apium graveolens. The sequence continues at coordinate 201,390,962 of NC_133649.1, forward strand.
TATGCGGAGTCATAGTCCTCGAATGAATATTGAAAATAATATTCATTAAATAGAATAAACCGAGTCGTAAGTCCTCGAATAAATATTCAATATAATATTCATTTAAATAAAATAAACGGAGTCATAAGTCCTCGAATGAATATTCAAAGTAATATTCATTAAATAAAATAAAGTTATCAAATAAACCTTATTCGATTAATAGTTTTAAAAACTATATATATATATATATATAAATATATATAATATACTCGGGAACATCGACTCCCGGTTTTAGAAAATATCCACCTTTGGGTCCCCTATACTAAGGGTATACGCAACTACTGCTTATCTCTAGCATATGTATTATGCAACTATAAGTATCGGAATCAATAGATAGATATCAAGATTAAGAAATAGACATGCATATATTCCATATCAGCATGCTCCAATATATCGCAAGATTTGCTAATTAACCTTCATGCATCTATCACAAGATAATGCATGTACATATATACATCACAACAACAGTATAACGGGTAGAAAACTTGCCTGAGCGACTGGGGGTGGTAAAAGGCCTGGGACGAGCCTGGTAACCTATAAACAACATATAAGTTGGAATTAAACCAAAGTCGCTTAAGAATCTATACTTTAACCAACTAGACTCTAACGCTCGCTTTTGCGCTTAACGATTCACTTAAGTCGCTCGAGTACCCTCGGCTCCACCATTTTTAATAAATTAACCATTAAGAGTTTTAAGGCGATTCTTTTGCGAGTACCTTACCAACTGCCTAATCCACTTTAATTAATTGTTTGATATTCCAATTAGTCATTTAAGGGCCTTAACCAAGGTTTCAAAGTAAGGCGAGGGGTAATGGTTTGCTCGCAAAACGCCGTTACTTAAAATGCTCGTTTCTCCTAAACCGTACATCGGATTTAAGTGAACCATATATCAAAACGAAGCTTGTAACATGAAATATATAATAATGGCAATAGTCAAAACCTTAAAGTGAGTTCACGGGTCCTGATGTTAAGAACAAAAGCAGTCTATAGTAAATCGGGCATTACGACGGCTATGTTTACGCGATTACCAAATTTTATCCTACTCCGAATCAACCACAAATCAACCACAAATCAACCATACAACCAAACTCCATCCATACAATACTACAACAACCCCAACACCTCAAGTTCTTCAATTTATATTATTCTCAAACATGAACTAAAACTATTCTTAAGTTCGTTAACCAATAATCCAAGATTTACAACTCCAAAATCATTATAATTCCAACCAAACTCTAAACATACAAGAATCATGCTCTCATGAACTATAACAAACAAAACCAAACCTAATACTCAAAGTAAAGTTAGGGTTCAGAGGGGTTATACCTTCCTTGGAGAGTGGAGAATCACTTAGGAAGCCTTAAATAACCACTAACTATCTGTACTAAGCTTGGATTTTGAAGAAAACATAAGAAAACACAAAGTTAGTTTCTTGAAAACACTATTCACCAAGAACTTTGATGAATTGATTAGCTATGTTAAACATGGAATCTTGAGCTTAAACTTATGGCTCATCTAAGTTATGAATTATGTAAGCTAAAGAAACAAACCTCTTGATTTTTGAAGGTGTGTAGCTTGAGTTTTGAAAATTTTCCTTTGCTTTTCATGGAAAAGCCGAGAGCAAGAATGAGGGGAGAGAAGAAATGCTTCTTGTTTGGTTGCTTTCCCTTTTTGTTTTGTTAATTACCTTTTACCATGGTAAAAAAATGAATGGCTTAAAATCAACCAACAATTCCTTCCCTTTTGGTCATGCTTAGGTCATCATTCTTATGTCATCTTCCCACACTTGTCCTCTTCTTGTTGGTTTGATGACATCATCATCACTAACCTCTTTGATTAGCTCCAAATTACTTGGCTAATGACTGCTGATCTGCTATACGGTTCGCTTAACTTTCGTTCTCGTTTATCGTTTGAGGGATCATACCCGGGATCATATTACTTGGGTTTCCTTAACCTTTCTCAATACATTATATTCCTTTTATGATCCTCTCTTATAATCCTTGAATTTAAATCCTTTTTATCCCGTTACCTTATACTCAATTCTTTCGGTATTTGGTGGATTTTCGGGAAAAATCAAAGTGTTCGAATTTGGATTCTGACGATCTTTACATACACTTATATACCACATAGAGTACTAATAAGATCTCAGAATAACAATAGAAGAACCCCTACATAGTCTGGCATGAAAAGTTTTCTCATTCAGCATAATCAGCAAAAACACTATTCATAAGGGTTACAAAAAGTTCAAAATTTTTGGGGTTATTACACTACTACTAGTTGACTTTGGTTCGATTTGGACGTTCGGCTTTGTCATCAAACTACTATCCCATTCTGGATACGATCCCAACATCCAGGCCCTTCAATTGGAACTTCGTTGATCTCGACGTGTAGTCACTAGATCGTTCCTAGTCCGACATCAATACTCGGGTTCCCCGTCCAGGACCTACAGAGTCGGAATACCCTAACTCAAATAATCGCTTAAGCTTAACATCAAATTGCTATTACTTTTACCCATACGGTTTCATATCCCGTCACATATTTATAGTTATTATCGAAATACACATAGCAATTATGGTTTGCATCTTCAAGGCTAAGTTCGATATTTATTTTCGGAAAATACGTATACTCGTCGTTTTGAAAAACAGGGCAATCGATTATTTATAAATTATTTTGTCTCGATCGCACTTAAGTTCATATAATATAATTATATATGGTTATTCGACGTCTCCGATAATTGCGGATTACACTTCCGTATTTTCAGAATCAATTTCCCAAAAATCGGGCAGCGTCTCCTTTGTTTATCGGCCTACCCGTCGAACAATTCGACGTCAATCACAATCAACAACGACAACATCCAATCCAATTTGTAATCCCAAACACCATTACAACTTCAATTATTTATTATTATTCGTACTTTTACGTTTTTGTTTGTATTTTTCATTTTGCAATTAAATTTTACCGAACTAATTTTATTTAATTAATAAATGTAGGAATCAGATAAAAATCATCATCGCCCACCGTCGGCGATAAAATTCGGGAGGCGGCAACGACCACAACAACCACGCTAACTGAAAACCCACACAAAAATATATATACACATCGTACATATATATAATTATACAGAACGGACCGATGCAACAGTGGTGGTCGGAGAAAGAAAACAGCGAATAGACTTACCAAATCATAGGGGAAAAGGCTAACAAAAGAGGAACGGAGAAAGGAATGAACAGAAGAAAGAAATAAGAGAGAGAAAGAAAACAGGGAGAGGTCGGGAGAGAGATTGAGCGAGAGAGAGGATTGAGAGATAATCTGAGAGAGAAATGATGAGGTTGAGGGAAAGGGGCGGCCGACTGGAAGGGGGGGTTAGGGATTTAGTTTTTATTTTTTTTCTTTGTTTTCTGATTTAATTTTCGTTGTATCCCGTTTCGACTATCAACCACGAATTTGTTATTCCCAGTGGACTAACAATGAGATTTACAGAAGGGGGGTTGAATGTAAATCTCAAAACTTTTTCAAGTTTTGAGCAGTTTGTAAGGCTAAGTGTTTGAGTGATCAAATGTGTGTGAATTGCTTGGAGCTGATGCAGACAGATATATATTCAAACACAAATGTAATGAACACAAAGAACTTAAAAACTTTTCTGGTGGATTTGTTGTTCCACCAGAGATGTGTTATTTCAGAAAATCTGTGATTCAAAATTAAATCACAGCTGCTTCCTAGTACAAACTAGATGATTTTCTCTCTTGATATTTCTAAACAGCTCAGGGAAAATTCATATCTAATTACTAGCTACTACTTGGTTTATATATCACCAAGTTTACAAATGAAGACAAAGATAAAGTACAATAAGAAAATAGTTCTCCACTTGTTTCTATTCCATTTTTATCCAGTGTAATATGGAATTATCTATTGACTTTCCATTTTGAACCAGACTAAAAACGACTGCTTTTTCTGTTGTTCCTGAAATAGGCTACCACATCTCTGTCAATCCATGTGCCTCTGTCAGCTTTGTTAATTGTCACTATCAACTGCTATGAGACTGCGCATCCGTTGAAGCTTTCATCCGTTGATGGCTTTATCCATTGATGCTCTAGCAGTTGAAGCTTTATCCGTTGAAGCACTTATCCGTTGATGGATATTATCCGTTGAAGCATTAGAGACATCCGTTGAAGCTTTGTTTCTTATCCGTTGAAGGTCTTCAATATCCGTTGACACTTCTTCACTTATACAAAATTACAAGGCATGAAATATTTACAATTAGTCCTCCTATTTGTACATCCATTAGTAGTCAACATGACTGATTATTTCCTAACAACATCTAAGAATTACAGCTTGAAACCAGAGAGTGAGATGTGCTACAATACCAAACTTATTGCTAAGTAAGGCTACTCCTTCAACGGATAGCCAAGATGGTCTTATCCGTTGAGGCTACAAATACTAGATTTCTACTTAAGTGTTTTGCTTAACTTATCATCAAACTAATACACATGTTCCTAACAATCTCCCCCTATTTATGTCTACTAGAACTGTAGGCATAAATTTGGGTTTAGCTTGATGATAACAAAACACTTAACAAATATATAAACTGTAACAAAGCAGAAATTCAAAAGTGCTACAAAAGTGTATATGCTGAGATGAAATTGAAGAAATACATTATTTCCAAGGGTGCTCCTTTAGCCTGAGCAAATTACTTTCTTTTCCTTTGATCCCTGGTTTTCTTTCCTAGCCTCCTGTCATTCTCCTCTATTTGAAGTTGAAGTTGTCTGTAGAATTCAGCTTCATCTTCTTCATTGATATCTAACTTAGACTGCATATCCTTGAGAGTTTCATTACTGGCAATCTTTAGTTGATCTTCAATTCTGAAAAATCTTCTGACTCCTTTGTTGTCTCTGAACTCCATCAACCAATGAGGTGATTTGTGAATTGTAATACCTCTCTCTTGAATGAGTAAAGTTCTAGGCAAGGCATTGGGCTCCCTCCAAGTTTTCCTTATGTTGGCAATCTTGTTGAGAATCTCAGTCCTGGCAGTCCTGGTAAAGCCAGAATCCTTATGTATGGCTGAGTAGACTCTAATCAAGGTAGAGTAGCCTTCATTCAGAATTCTGTGAAGAGGCCATGTTCTTTCCCCAGCTCCTTTGTATTTGAACACTAGTCTTTCTGGTAGCTGTCTGTAGGCAGCTATTCCCCTTACATCCTCCAGCTCATCCAGATAGAGTTCAATGTCTGAAAATTCTTTTATGTCACAGATGTGAACATAATCATCTTTAGAGGTTTGAGGTTTAGGCTTAGGCTTCTGTGTGAATTTGATTGAGGCTTTAGAGGGTGTTGATTTGATTCTTCTCTTCTGCTTCTTTGATGGTGTAAAAGAGGTTAGGAAGGTGGGCAATTTGATGCTGTCCCAATCAATTGGTTCCTCCTTAGGAATGATTGGTTTACCATGAATGTTTATGAAGGGGTCAGGCACAATGGGTTCATGAATAGAGGGTAGTGGTTTGGATATTGATTGGTTTTCTTCAGTCTCATCTACCATCTTTCTCTTTGCATTGACCTTCTTTCTATTCCCTTTCTGCCATTCTTCCTTACTTCTTTCCTCCATCTCAGTACCAACCATGTCCCCCATAGCTCTATCTTCCCCTTTGTCTTCAATTTCTTTCTATTCTTCAACCTGACTTAACTTTAGCTATTTTTCAAGCTTTGCTTGTGTTCTTTTGTTAGCCTTTAGCTGTTTGGCTTCTTCCTTCAACCTCTTGGTTTCTTCCCTCTTGGCTATTGAGAATTTGGGATGTCCTTGCATCACATAGATGCTCTTTCCCTCTCTAAAGATAATAGCCATGTTCCTCCTTACAGCCTCATCCATGTTCTCTTTGAGCTTTATGATACTTCTACCCAAAATCTTGTCTTCATCAGGCTTTGGAAGAGGAAAATCCACTCCTTTCATTTGAGCAAGGCTTAGAGGGTTCTTTGTAGAGTTCTTGTTGAAGCTGTTGTTGGGCTTCAGAACCATAGGTTGCAGATCTTTGGAAGAAGTTTCTCCATCCTTATGCCTCCCTACTGGCTTGAGTTCCATAATAATTGATTCCACTTTTGTGCTATGCTTCACAGATTGTGATTGAGAAGTTGTAAAACCAAATATTAGTTGCATCTTTTCATCAATCTTCTTCCTTTGCTCTTTGACTTGCAATTCAGCTGCTGCTATCTGGATTAGATCAATTCCATCTAGCTTTCCTTTGACTTGAATTGGTGGAGAAGTTGTGATGACAGGAACTAGCACTTGAGAAATCTGAACTGTTGTAGACGGCTCTCCTTCCCCTTCCCCTTTATTCTCCCCCTTTTTGTTATCATCAAGGGTAGGGGTCAAGCCTTGTGCTTTTTCCATCTGCATGAGTAGATTTGTTTGAGTTTGTTGATTCTGAAGAATGGTGACCATAGAGTCTTCAATGATTTGAACCCTATCTTCCAATCTGGCCAGCCTCTTGTCAGTATCAGATGCTTTCCTCAGTCTCCCCAACAAATCTTGCATAGTACCATAGGGTATAACTGAATCCAATTTCTCAGCATTGTAGGATTTCAGATCAGCAATGTCCTGCTTGAGCTCATCCACACTTAGATTTTGCTGGTAATGCTGCAACTGTAAGAGATGCAGAGATTCCAGATGAGCTTGAAGAATTGCCTTGGTACCAGCATCTTGAGTCTCCTAAAAGGCCTTCTGAATTGTCATGACTTGTCTGACCAAAGTGACACCAAATTCTCCTGGTGTTGGTGATTTGGCCAGTGCCCATTCAGGAAGAGCAGGAGCAGAACTTGGGCCTTCTACTCCCCCTAAGTTCATGCTCTCATTCAAAGAATTAGAGTCATCATCATTAGAATTTACTCCAAATTCTTTAGATGGCTCACCAGCTTGAGAAGGCAGCCTGTTGACAGCAGCTTTGTCTCTGAGAAGAGATTCTGAAGTGTGTACAATGTGTAGTGTCTGTTCTGCCTCCACATTGCCCTGAGCAGCCAAAAATTGAAAGGCTGAAACAGGGTGAGTAAAAGTGTCAGCATCCAAGGAAATGTTATCAATGACAGCTTTGTAATGTTGCTAAAATTGTCTTTCCTTATCTGCATCATCCACTTTCATTAACTCACTAGCAATGGCTGGATCCACCCTTATAGCTTCTGTACCTGCCTTTCTCTCAATTTCTCTCTGTTCTTGCATCAGGGGCTCCCCCTGGCTCACACACACCCTCACACCCTCACCTTCACCTTCTAAGGTGGCACTCCTCTCACTTACTTTTGCCATGCTGGAAGAAATAGCATGCATTTGGTGACTCTCAACCTCTCCTTTTGCCTGGGAGCAACCCAGCCTCTCACTCAAAAAATCACTCCCTTCCCTCAAGCCTAAAAGTGATTGTATAGTTGCCATGTCCTCTACAGTTGGAATTGTTTCTGTTAAGTGTGTAGAGGCCATCAACAGATAGGGAGTATCCGTTGAAGTAGAAACTGATGGTATCAACGGATAACTGCTGTTAAGCTTATCCGTTGAAGAACAACCACTTGTCAACGGATGAGAAATATCCGTTGAAGAAGGAAATGATGTGGAGATAGAAAGTGACATAATTGTTGAATCTGTGTGGATTGATTTTAAGTGAGGTAACACAGATTCTTCAACTATATCTGAAAGAATTGGATGATGATCCAACAAATCATCTAAAAGATGATGATCATCAGGTTTTGAGTGGGGCTCCTCCCTGAGTTTTAATGAGGGAGAATCAGGAATTGATGTGAATATCATATCCACATCCAGAGAGGGTGTTGGAGAGTTGGATGAATGGTGTGTTTCTATATTGAGAGAATGGGGCTGTGATTCCACATTTGCTGGAATCACATCAAGCTGAATTTGAGAAGGCACAGATACTGGTGGATGTATCTGTGCTGTGTGTGTCCCTTGTGTGGAAACTAGGGTTTTGGCCTTCTTCTTCCTTGAAAAGGCTTTAAATGGTGAATGTGTGGCTTCAGTGTCCCTCCCTCTTTTGTTCTGTGTCCCTGGTTGGGGACTATTTTCAATAGTTACATCCTTTTGGGAGGATGCAACTAGGGATGTGCTGGACTCCTTTTGAACCACCACAGTCTTTTGAGAGACTGTGGCTTGGCTGGTTTGGGTACCACTCACCTCTCCCACCTTATCCTGGGGGCTTTTTGATGTTCACCCCTCCCCTCACCACTCACACCCTGTTCACTCCCTTCAGGGTTTATGGTAGTTGTTACAACTGTTGTCTTTTGAGAAACAACAGAGGTAGGTTTCTTTGACTTGACTTTGGAAACTTTAGATTTGGTGGCTTTGGTATGAGCCTGTTTGGACAATGACACGGGTTCCATAGCCACACTAGAAGGCAAAGAAACATTGGGGTTGGAAATAGTAGGAGTTATAGAAACATTTACCTCACTTACCTGTGGTGCATTCATGATTGGCAAGTATACCAATGGCACCTGGCTGTTGAGGTTCATTCTCAAAAGGTCTGCAAGGACTCTTTTCTCTTATGCCCAGCATTTGAGTTTATTATTCTCATTGGATATAACCAAACCTTCAGCAACATGGTTAGCCAATAACATAAAGAATCTAGCAAAGTAGATTTTATGTGGTCTATTAGCTTTGTTGCCTAATCTGGAACCTAATTCTAGCATAACACAGTTGCTAAAATTAAAGTACCTATCAGAAACTAGCATATAGAGCATATTAACAAGAGATGAAGTGATAGCATCAAAATTGCTAATCTTCCCAGAAAAAACCTTAATAAAGGCATCTCCAAGAAAACTCAATTCTTTCCTAAGGCCTTTCCTTCTAATACTACCTAAACTAGCAGAATCAAAAGCATAGCCTATGGAATCTAGCATTGCAGAGACATCTTTATCAGTATGTGGTGTCATGGCATTATTCTCAGGCAACTTAAAGCAAGATTGTATATCATCACAATTAATGCAATAGTCCTTACCTTTGAGAGAGAAGGCAATAGTCATATCTGTGGAGTTGAACTCTGCAGTTGTCCAAATTTCCTCAATCACTTCACAGTAGATGGTTGGGGCTTCCAGCATTGCATAGCTCAGTTTGCAGTTCTTGATGAAGTCCATCATCTTGTGATAATCAGAATGGGCTTCATTCTTTTCAACCAAGACTATGAAATTATTCTTTTCATAAACAAATCCTGTTTGAGACATAATTTTGACTACTGGTGCCATTGTTGTGAGTAGAGGTTGCAGAGAAAAACTTGAGAATTGAGAGAGAAAGAGAATGATAATTGCAAGAAAGCGTAAAGTGAAAATAAGAATTCAATTGGGCTTTTATACTTTCTTGAATTAAAACATAAATAAAATAATTAAATGATACTTTTAAGTAAGTGACAGCCGTTCAGGAATAAATAAAACTGTAGAAATTCTGAAAACTACCGTAAATACAAATACATACAACACTGTATATCTGTATCAACGGTTGAGTAAAAGAATCAACGGCTGTGACTCACTGACGTGACACATCAACGGATAAGGTAAATAGTTATCCGTTGATGAACAACACCATTTTATCCGTTGAAGGATAAAATTACCAGAAATGTATTTGTCTTTCAACGGATGACGAATATCCGTTGATAGAACAATTTTGGCTTTCAACGGATAGGGAATATCCGTTGACAGGATAAGTCTTGATTAAAGCCAACTTTGTTCTTGCAGCAAATTCATTTCAGGCTACAAGACAGATTACATAGATGACATAGATTATGAATAGTTAAGCATACCTAACTCACTTACTAATCTTGTGAATGTTGATTCATCAAGTGGCTTGGTAAATATGTCTGCAATCTGCTTTTCACTTGGAACAAAATGAAGTTCCAATGTACCTTTCATCACATGTTCCCTAATGAAGTGGTACTTGATATCAATGTGCTTGGTTCTTGAGTGTAGGGTTAGTCACAGAATCATTTAACACATTTGATTGAATTTGATAAGGCATATGTTGTGCAAGCATGTTATTCCACATAGGCATATTGTATGGCATTTGAGGCATACCAAATGCAGTAAAATAAGGATTGTTAATGTATGGCATGTTTGCAAAATGTGCATGGGGATTCTGCTGAGACATAACAGGCATAGCATGCAGAGATGACATAGACATGTTAGGTATGGAGGGATTTGAAGGCATGGGAGCATTTTTAACAGATTTACAATTATCAGATAGGTGATTAACACTTTTACAATGCACACAGCTTTTTCTAGGAGCATACCTATCAGGTGTGTAATTGTTGTGTTTATTAATCCCTACCTTCCCATTTCTTTTAGATTTTCTTTTAGTTTCCTTCTTATCCTCAACCAACTTAAGTCGATCTTTTAGCTGATCTAAAGTCATATGTCCTATATTCACCTTACTAACATCTCTGGATGTGCTAGCTCCTTCTTTGACAAAGTTCTTGAGAGTTGAATCATTCTTTTTATTTAGATTTTTATTTTTAAAAGAACTTGCCTATTTTAATTGATGAGCCTTCAACGGATGCTCCTTTTCTTCCTTCAACGGATAACTTTCATCATCCGTTGATTCCACATTCGTTGACAATCCATCAATTAATTCTAACTTCTTTTTGTTTTTCTTCCAGGCATCCTCACAGAATGATTCAATTCCCTGGACCTTTACAATCTGAACACTGACATCCCTAGATGTTTTCCAGGCCTTGATTACCTCTTTCTCACTTTCTAACTGTTTAGAAAGAATTTCCACTTTCTTAACAGCTTCTACTAGTTCACTCTCAACAGTCAGGCATTTAAGTTTTATCTTTTCAAGCTCAATTACCTGATCCTCTAACACAACATTCCTATCACTTAAAAACACATTATTCTCCTTGATCCTAGTGTTTTCTTTTGCTAGAGATTTAAGGGAAACACGCAAATGATATAATTCATTGGTCATATCATTTATGGCTTCATTGCATTCATGTTTAGAGAGCTGAGAGAGATCAGTAGTAATTACCTGGTTGCTTGATGAACTAGTTTCATTTTCATCAGAATTAGCCATCAGGGCTAGGTTGACATATTCCACATCATCATCTTCGTTTGCCCCATCTGCTGCCCAATCATCTTGAGTGAGAAATGCTCTTTCCTTTTGTTTGAGCAAATCAAAATACTTCTTTTTGTAATCAACTTGCTCAAATTTCTTTTTCTCAGAATTTGGCTTCCTACACTCACTTGCAAAGTGTCGACTAATGCCACAGTTGTAACATTTGAACTTTTATTTGTCCACCATGTTTTTGTTTGGCTTAGTGAACTTTGTGTTTTTCCTGAACTTCATCTTTGCAAACCTCCTGGACAGAAAGGCCAAATGTTCTTCAATATCATCAGATTCATCCTGACTGGAATTGTCTTCATCCTCAGCAACTTGCTCTTTACCCTTGCTTGATTCTGATTTGCTTGTGCCAAGTTTGAGACTTGGCATTGTCTTCTCCTCATTCCTGGCTTCCATCTTCTCACAGTCAGCTACAAGAGCAACTGTTCCTCCTTTTCTCTTTCCCTTTTCCAACAGCTCATCCTGCTCCATTTCAAGTTCATAAGTCTTCAAAATTCCATATAATCTTTCAAGTGTGAAGTTCTTATAATCTTGAGAGTTTCTCAAAGAGACAGTCATGGGCTTCCATTCCTTTGGCAGAGACCTAAGAAATTTTAAGTTGGAATCCTTGACTTGGTACACTCTACCATACAGCTTCAATCCATTCAACAGTTTCTGAAACCTGTTGAAGGTATCATTTAATGATTCACCTTCTTCAAAGTGAAAATATTCATACTAATGAATAAGAAGCTGCATTTTGTTCTCTCTGACCTGCTCAGTACCTTCACAGATGATTTGTACAGTATCCCAAACTTCCTTTGCAGTTTGGAAATTGATGACATTGTCAAACATATCTTGATCTAAGCCATTAAACAAAATGTTCATGGCTCTCTTATCCTTGCGGATTTCTTCCATGTCTTCAATAGTCCATTCTGCTCTTGGCTTGAGAATAGACTGTCCAACAGCAACTGTTGCAGTAGCAGCTGTGGCTACCTTGTGAGGGATGTGAGGACCATTTTCAATACAGTTGATGTAGCTTTCATCTTGAGAAAGAAGATGTAAATGCATCTTCACTTTCCAGTGATGATAATTATCCTTTTCCAGGACTGGAATCTTTACACCAATATCCTTCCTATTCATGATGGTAACAGGAGAGTTCTTCTGTGCACTCATGATGTTAGCAGAATAGATCTTTAAACTCTTTATATGTTAAGAGCTTGCTCTGATACCAATTATTATTCCCAGTGGACTAACAATGAGATTTACAGAATGGGGGTTGAATGTAAATCTCAAAACTTTTTCAAGTTTTGAGCAGTTTGTAAGGCTAAGTATTTGAGTGATCAAATGTGTGTGAATTGCTTGGAGCTGATGCAGACAGATATATATTCAAACACAAATGTAATGAACACAAAGAACTTAAAAACTTTTCTGGTGGATTTATTGTTCCACCAGAGATGTGTTATTTCAGAAAATCTGTGATTCAAAATTAAATCACAGCTGCTTCCTAGTACAAACTAGATGATTTTCTCTCTTGATATTTCTAAACAGCTCAGGGAAAATTCATATCTAATTACTAGCTACTACTTGGTTTATATATCACCAAGTTTACAAATGAAGACAAAGATAAAGTACAATAAGAAAATAGTTCTGCCACTTATTTCTATTCCATTTTTATCCAGTGTAATATGGAATTATCTGTTGACTTTCCATTTTGAACCAGACTAAAAACGGCTGCTTTTTCTGCTGTTCCTGAAATAGGCTACCACATCTCTGTCAATCTATGTGCCTCTGTCAGCTTTGTTAACTGTCACTATCAACTGCTATGAGACTGCGCATCTGTTGAAGCTTTCATCCGTTGATGGCTTTATCCGTTGATGCTCTAGCAGTTGAAGCTTTATCCGTTAAAGCACTTATCCGTTGATGGATATTATCCGTTGAAGCATTAGAGACATCCGTTGAAGCTTTGTTTCTTATCCGTTGAAGGTCTTCAATATCCGTTGACACTTCTTCACTTATACAAAATTACAAGGCATGAAATATTTACAATTAGTCCTCCTATTTGTACATCCATTAGTAGTCAACATGACTGATTATTTCCTAACAACATCTAAGAATTACAGCTTGAAACCAGAGAGTGAGATGTGCTACAATACCAAACTTATTGCTAAGTAAGGCTACTCCTTCAACGGATAGCCAAGATGGTCTTATCCGTTGAGGCTACAAACACTAGATTTCTACTTAAGTGTTTTGCTTAACTTATCATCAAACTAATACACATGTTCCTAACATAATTTATCATTACACATCGCGTGCGATTTATCGGAAGTATGAAATAATTTAAGAATAATACTAAATATTTCTTAAAATCTTCAAATATTTAAAATTAATAAAGTAACATTTTTAAAACACTTTCAAATCACGCATCAGACCCATATTACAGTTTAATGATTACTCGCGCGATTAAATAAAAGCCAAAATATTTCCGAAATAATTTTAATATTCTCAAAATATTCCAAACTTAATAAAATAAATTTTTCATAATTTTTGAGGTATTCTGGAATTAAATACTAATTTTACAATTAAATGAAGTCAGAAAATTATTTAAAGATAATTAATCAATAAAATATTGATTTCTACATTTTATAAATTCCTTAAAATAATAAATAAAATCATAAAGCAATAAAAATAATTTTAGAAATAATTTTAGCATATATAAGAATGAAAATTCAATTAAACTACTTTAAAAATGAATTAGATTCATATAGCTTGATAATTAATTATAAAATTAATCTTCGCATCCAACAAATCACAAACAGTCAATAATAGAGCAAAATATAGCTGTCAGAACCATCGCATATTTTATTTATTTAATAATTCGATAATTACATTTACAGATCGGATCCGAAAATAGGTTACTTAGGCGCTAAGTAACTATATACGATACGGTTTTAATACTAGATTTGGATAATTATCAAAACAGAGCCTCTTATAAAACATTTTATACAAAAATAAAGTAACATTATCCCGTCTTTCGCGAATCCGGGTTTTATCTGTCTATAAAAAGGATTAGCGTATCAAAAATTTCACATCGGGACTCGTACAAGTCAAACCGTACCCCGGATCGAAAAAGTCAAAATATGAAAAGTGTTAAGAATTATCAGATTAGGTTAGGAAGGAGTTTTCGGAAGAGTTTCGGGTTGCAAAAATGCAAAAATGGTTGAAGTGGGACGATTTTTGATTCTAAAAAGTAATTTTTTAATTATGTAAAAATAATCATTATTAATTCTATAATTTCTTATAAAATCATACAGCAATCCAAAAATTACCAAAAAATACCAAAATTATCTACATTTAATTTTGGATAATTAAAAATTAAAATATTTAAATTTTATCAGAAATAAACATCCAAATATTATTATTCATCATCAAATAATTCACCAAAATTCTCATAAAATCATATAATAATTATTTATTGATAAAAATAATTACATAATATTTCCCAGACGTTACATCCTTCCCTCCTTAAAATGATTTTGTCCTCAGAATCATGCTAAGGAACAGACCATGCTATTTTTCGAGTATCTTACTTAAAATTTTTCGGAACTTATCACCTTAATCACTTTTCAACGGTCCTCTACCGTCATCAAATTTATCATTTGCTCATACAACTCCTAACTCAATCTTTACTTCATACATTTGGAGCTAAATTACTCTTTATAGTCATACACACATGAATGTCTTATGAACTCGTTATACATGTGACAACAAGACCAACTCATTCGCAATCAGTTTATCTATCCCATTGTCTCAAGGGACTAACTTAATTTATACTAGTCTGCCTTTCTCTCTAACTCTAATAATTTGTGTTCATAAATTTCCTATTTTCACTGACTATTCTACTTTACGTTTCAGGCCTCTTTCTATTCGATTAGCCTGACCCATGATCGTTTTCAATCGTATTCGAGAATCTTTAATCGGTCTCTTGTATTTTCTATCCGTCTGCGCCCAGTATACTGGGCTTATGGCGTCTGATGCTTCGAAATGCTCTAAATTTATTCAAGAAAACTAAAATTTAAAGGAAAATCTCGGCAATTACGTTTAACTCACCACTTTGTAGTATACTTCAATTTCTTTTCAATCACTATCAAGTAGATTCATCGAGCGAGAATCTCTTACTATCTGAAAGGAAATATATTAATTTGGGAACGAAATGAATCATAACTTCATTCAAAACCCGGTCTCTTGGTACTAATACTCATTTTGTTGTCATATCAAATTAGATATCAATACGAACTTTGATGCTCACAACATCCCATACTGAAGTCAACATCAATCATCTGCATTAATACCACCTTTGATATCTAACAACAAAGTAAATATCAGCATAACCCAGAAGACGAATCAAAACCTATTCTGCAATTTCTAACTTTTCTAATTCTTTTATCAACTTTCCAGCAATCTTAGTAACATTCACTCTTTTTTTCTACTCTAGACATCTGTCTCTAAATGGATCTTGCTTGGTTGGTAATTAACCATACTTTTGTAGCTCATAATCTATTATGACCAGAGTTCACACCTTTGAAGCTTAAAATGCAGTTGCTACTTTTCAACCCTCCGCAGGCATATCTTTCAACGCTTAACTTGGTCTTCCTTAGTCCTTGAATTGGCGAGGATGTAACATTATTCAATGAAAAGGAACAACTATTGTTTTGAATCAAAAATGAAAAACCTTTCTTGTCTAAAAAAGAAACAGAAATAATTTTCTGCAAATCGCAGGCACGTAAAAACAGTTATCTAGTTCCAAAATAAGCCCCATGCGCAACAATAAATGATAAGTCCATACAGCTAAAGCAGCAACCTTTGGTCCATTACCAACATGAAGGTCGACATCTCCCTTTACCATTGTCCTACTTCCCCGCAGTTCCTGCATATTTATACAAATGTGAGAACCACATCCAGTATTTAATACCCATGAAGTAGAAGTAGAAAAATTAACTTCTATAACATGAACACCTGAATCAGAAGCTCCAGTAGCCTTCTTCTTCTTTAGATCCTCCAAATAAGCATGACAGTTTCTCTTCCAGTGACCCAGTTTTTTGCAATCAGAAGGTTTTTCATTTTTGATTCAAAACAATAGTTGTTCCTTAGTCCTTAGTCCTTAACTTGGTCCTTCAATAAATAAAACTACACTATCCAAATACTCCTTGTAAATTATGTTCATTTAATCTTCAGACTTACAATTTCTAATAATCAATGCGTAACTTCATACCTCCATGCTTCTTTTTCCCATGATCACTTTTGTGCACAGCGCAAAACACTCTTTATTTCATCATTCTTTCATTCCACATTTCTGAAGTTTTCCTTCACTCATTATTTCATTCCTATTGAGTTATACGATACAGGGCTTTTGACACCAGCTTGACTCTGTGTAGTAACCGACGAGAAATTCTTACCTCATTCTCCGAGGTAACCTTGGGAAATCATTCGTTCGAAGCTCCTAGACTTCACTTTAATTTTAAAGAATTCTGACATGAGATTCATTATAACGCTCTTCTATCACAGTTCGCCATTAGTACCTTTGTTTAGTCTTTCCAGGTTACACGCATCTTTGGAACGAATTCCTATTTCTAATTATCGGCATTTCACTTTATTCTACTATCAGTTTTGGCACAACTGATGTTCATAACTTGCTTATATCCTGGATCATTTTTATCAAATTTCTTTATCATTCTTTTGATTCCACTTTTTTTCTTATTTATTTCTCCATTTTCATTATTCAATATCTCTTTTAAACCTAAGAAATTTCCTTTTCTTGATAAGATTAATATGTTCATTATTAGATAAGTCATTTCTGAAGTTAACGCTAGAATGCAGGCTTTTATTTATAATATTTAAATTCTTATTAACAAAATTATTAAAATTCATCGATAGCGATTTTCTTAACCTCGTTTAAATCATCGTTGATCGCATATTTGGCTTTCTCCAACTGATCAACATTTCTTTTCCTTGAGTTTACATGCGGACTCCGTCAGTCTCTGTCTTACATCGGATACTTGTATTTGGGAGCTTCCCAGTGCTTCACAGCAACTTCTATTCAATCGCCATTCGACATGAGTATACATTTAAGTCCTTCCTGGAATGTCATTACAGATGATAACATCTCTTTGTTTTGTCTTACATCTTCAGTTCTTGAAAGCACTATTTTTTTGTTTATCGTAAAGGCCCATTCATCTAGATGAAACCTCACATTTGTCTACAGTAACATCACGCTAATTCTACTAAACTTTTGATTTCTGCTAATGTCATCGCTTCCTCCAAATTGCTAATCGCTTTGATTTTGGATCTGAAAATCATGTTAGAGCTTGACTCAACCTAATTGGAATCAATCTCCATTTAACTAACCATTAGTTGGTAAAATTAATTAATTAACTCTTTTAACTGATCAATTAAACCAAGTGAAGACTAGCTAACTGGAATCAAAGAGCAATTGCATAAAGTCGATTTGATCATAACATTCTTTCTCAAGAACCGAGATTGCACTCATTTGGAGTACTGATGGAAACGACCATATATTTCATTATTCTTGAATGTAGGGCAATTTCTGAAAATTCAGGCAGCACTTCCCCTACGCCATTGACTACCATTCGGACTCAAGCTGACACCATCAATCAACCAATCATCCACAATCATATCAACTCACTTCCATCAACCAAGATCATCAATTTACCACAATTCACATTTTACCATTTTAATCAGCTTCTGACTGGCATATCATATATCTTTTTAATTGGAATTGGGTTTTAAACCAACAATGATTAATACAACCATACATTTCTCAGTTCTTTTAGAATATTACAAATTATTATTAATGAACTTAAAATTTGATTCCGCGATTCTTCTAATTTATTTCTGACCATTACTAATCGATTTATCTTTTAATAACCATGCACAGTCTTCATTATTATCGTCGCAATCTGGTGGAAACTCAATCATTAGAACATTATTTCGTAAAAGATTTCGCAGTCGAATCGCCATTCCTTCATCTCCACTTATATTTCCGTATCGAACATTCTTCATTGGCCCACTTATGGATATTAAATTTGCCATCATTCATTTACTTAGGTTAGAGAACTTCACAATCTCTTGAAGGACACGTTCAAGATTTAGTTATCAAGATTTCTTCTGTCTTGACTCTTTATAACACATATCTTCCCGTGACGAAGAAATGTTTCACGTATTAAATGCCTGTCTGAGTCATTGTTTAGAATCCTCTTGATCTTCGATTGTCATTCCGACACTCGTTGCTTTTTCTGAAGCACACTTCTTTCTTTCCTTATTTTATAATTAATTTGTTTATTACAGTTCACTAACGATTCATCTTACGTCGAAATCTTCTGATTTCATATGCATCGCGTTAACGCAATTTATCGTACTGATGAGATCCCCGTAGCAAGAACAACTGTCTGACTTAATGTCTTTGCCATGATCGTATTGTCGGTGTATCCATTCTTCCTAGCTCGCAAATGTCCACCATTTATTGGCTTGCAATCATATCCTCCTTCGACACGTAATTCTACCCGTCACAATGGACTATTCCCTTTTTTTGTAATCGTCAAAAATAGACTTTACGCAAGAGGAAAGTTTGTGAATATGATTTTGATTGAAAAACTGAATAAGGAATAACTGATACAACAACTGCTTGGGAGGAACTGTAAGTCAATAAATTGAAGGGAGAAGAATGAGTGAAGATTTAGATATGAATGAGACAACCATATTCGTACGCAAGATGGCCAGTCTTTCATACTATATGGCATATAGCACATGATTAGGTGGCGTCCCACCCGACTCTTCATCATTTTGACAAAGCTTCATACCACAACACTGTTTGTCTCAATCAGGAATTAATAGTTTTGAGAAGAGAAATAATTCAGAAGGAATATAATAAATTTTCTTTCATTTTCGCTTCCTACAATGTATCAATAGAAAGGCTCATACGTACTCAAGAATCAAGAAGAACATATGCTATCGTATTAGAAGAAAGAATGTCAGTGTTTATCATCTTCCATGCTTCACTTACGTATGCCTTTAGGAACCATTCGAATGATAGATTCACCATTTAGGTCACATTATAACTCCGGAATGACGTCTGGAAATGCCTCCATATTCAAAGCTTTAATAATTCGATCATATCGCGTCCTTACAAAATTTATAATCATTGCTTCCAGTTTCATTTATGCCGCGTAGATTAATCATCGATCACGCAACATCTCAATTTTGTTGATGATTCTTCTTCAATCATCTGGAAGATTCTTTCATTATCTTCGATCATCCTTTATCCACTCGAATCACGAATCTTGTTAAATTTTAACAATTTCACGAATTAGGTAAATAATGTTTTAAAATGTTGATTCAATTGTTGATATTATTAAACAAGATTTACATTCGTCTTTCATGGAAAACTTTAAACTTTTCTCCGGCTAGTGGTTCTACTTGGTCTTCCAAACTTAACAACATTGAGTCTAGATCCATTATCCTTTTAGATCATTTTATGTTTATAATAACAAGAACTTAAGTAGGAACTCGACAACCAAATTGTAAAACTCATTTTATGCAAAAGATCTTCTGAAAGTTTATTAAGGAAATCTTTTTCGAAAATCTCATTTTAAAATTTTGAAACTTAAATATTTGGTTGTCATTACTATATAAATTACTTGTTATTCTTATAATTTGCTAATGAGATATTCAATTAAAATAATTCCCATATACAGGTCTTTTTACTTCGGTATATTCTCTACTTTTCCTTAGATTCTGCTCGCACTTATTAGTCGACGAAACTTCATTTATCGTTGTATATCGTTTTATTTGCAATTCTACTGCCACGCTGACATCTAGCACTGTCCTTGACATTTTTGTCATTGTCCTTGACGTTATGCTTACAACTACGCATTCGATTCGACGTTCTGTTTGTAGATAGAGTCGCACCTTCTTGGTAGTCTTACCTATATCTAGTAAGGTAAATATCATTCCTTGCGCATCTCCCGATTAGTGATAAGAATCTTCTCGCACGGTGGTGCCTTCAAAATGTGCAATGTTGGTTCTTCATCAGCTTCCATCAACTCGTTGCCTCCGACGTGGAACTCGTCCTACTACCTAATTCTAAATTAAATCGTACCAAAGCTCACATAGCTTCTCTTTCACAAATTCTCACAAGAATCAATCACATTTTCTTCAAAATTGCATGAAAAGTAGGGTAACATATCCAGTCTCCGTCGATCTATCAATTTCTCATTACTGTAGGGTTTGAGAACTAAATATACCTATAATGTTGTAATATTCGCCTTACACTTTCTCAACAATCCTATCTTATTATTTTCATATTGGATCTGCTAAGCCTAATTCGTACTCAACTCAACTTAAGCTGAGCATGCCTAGCTCTTTCCTATCTTATATGGCCTATCATTCCTATCTTACCCTAACCTATTCTTATTTCAGTGACCAATAACCTGTAGCTCCGATGCCAACTTGTAATAACCCAAATCCGGGGTCAAGATTTGGAGTCACTAAACAATCTTTACGTAAAATAAAAGAATATTCAATTAACCCCTTGAATCCGGATCGTTTACAGGTTATGGTATGAAACAAGAATATAACCTTCTACAATTCCCAACAACTACAATACAAGTGTAAATACCTTTATGCTAATGCTCTTACCTTATTTTTCTAACATCTTCATCCTCTCGCAGCGGAGATTTCTTTAATTCTGCTATCTAATGAAAGCTATTCACTTCGATCTTTATCTGCTTCTGAAAAAGATAAGAATTTACAAGTAAGAGTGAGCCAAAAATGCCCAGCAAGTATATAATTTGAGTTTCAAGCATTAATTTCAAAGGAAAATTTCCGGACAAAATCTTTAAACAATTTTAAACAAATCTTTTTATTTGAAGGAGTTGAGCGAATAACCATTAACTGTCGCCAACCGGTAATTATAAATCCAAAAGTGACGAGCGATTCCCAGATCCATCTCCTGAATCAGGGTTTTGTCCGGTTTTGGAATTATAAAAATTTCGAGAGATAATGTCGTTAATGGCGATCAACAACAAATTAGACTGGACACTAGTTCACATCTATATCCTGCTGATCAGTCAGGATATAATGCAGATCTATACCTACCTGTATAGATCCAGTTGGGCCCCAGGCTCTACGGCCCATCTCAAGGCACCGGTCATGTCCCGGTCCTTAGGATTAAGTAAAACTCAATCCCCAAAATATCACTATCCAGCCCGTGGTGTATTTTGATATCAAATCATTTTAAATTCAAAACATCTCAACTCAGGGTTCGCAAATAACCCGAAAGAATGGGTATTTGCTCAAGAGAGCAATCGAATTATAGGAACAAGAATAAAAGGACATGCATAACAAGATTAATTACAGCGTAATATAGAACATTTAACTATTCTAAACTTAGAATAGGATCGAAGAAATAATTGCAGTATTTTAAAAGAAAAATCAGGAATACTTGCATCAATAAGCTTTAATTGCTACTACTAGTTGACTTTGGTTCGATTTGGACATTCGGGTTTGTCGTCAAACTACTATCCCATTCTGGATACGATCCCAACATTCAGGCCCTTCAATTGGAACATCGTTGATCTCGACGACTAGTCACTGATCGTTCCTAGTCCGGCGTCAATACTCGGGTTCCCCGTCTAGGACCTACAGAGTCGGAATACCCTAACTCAGATAATCGCTTAATCTTAACATCAAATTGCTATTACTTCCACCCATACGGTTTCATATCCCGTCTCGTTTTTATAATTATTATCGAAATACACCTAGCAATTATGGTTTGCATCTTCAAGGCTCAGTTCGATATTTATTTTCGAAAAATACGTATACTCGTCGTTTTGAAAAACAGGGCAATCGATTATTTATAAATTATTTTGTCTTGATTCCACTTAAGTTTATATAATATAATTATATATGGTTATTCGACGTCTCCGATAATTGCGGGTTACACTTCCGTATTTTCGGAATCTATTTCCCGAAAATCGGGCAGCGTCTCCTTTGTTTATCGGCCTACCCGTCGAACAATTCGACGTCAATCAAAATCAACAACGACAACATCCAATCCAATTTGCAATCCCAAACACCATTACAACTTCAATTATTTATTTTTATTATTCGTACTTTTACATTTTTGTTTGTATTTTTCGTTTCACAATTAATTTTTACCGAACTAATTTTATTTAATTAATAAATGTAGGACATAAATAAAAATCATCATCGCCCACCGTCGGCTCGCCGTGGCTCATCGCCGACGGCGATAAAATTCACGGGTACCTAATAAACTCGGGTGTCTGACACGAATTGTACCGATATATCGTAACAATTTCTGCACAAAATGTATTTTATTTTCACGAACCGATCAATTAACTTCCTGCAGAATTTAAGTAAATAATTAAAAGAACCCAAACCAAACACGCGCATATAATAGGAAACCATCGGAAAACGTCACGTCACCAAGCCTCGCCGGATTCCGGGAGGCGGCAACAACCACAACAACCACGCTAACCGAAACCCACACAAAAAGATATATACACATCGTACATATATATATAATTATACAGAACGGACCGATGCAACAGTGGTGGCCGGAGAAAGAAAACGGCGGATAGACTTACCAAATCATAGGGGAAAAGGCTGACTAAAGAGGAACGGAGAAAGGAATGAACAGAAGAAAGAAATAAGAGAGAGAAAGAAAACAGGGAGAGGTCGGGAGAGAGATTGAGCGAGATAGAGGATTGAGAGATAATCTGAGAGAGAGACGATGAGGTTGAGGGAAAGGGGCGGCCGACTGGAAGGGGGGTTAGGGATTTAGTTTATATTTTTTTTCTTTGTTTTCTGATTTAATTTTCATTGTATCCCATTTCGATTATCAACCACAAATTTAGCATTACACATCGCGTGCGATTTATCGGAAGTATGAAATAATTTAAGAATAATACTAAATATTTCTTAGAATCTTCAAATATTTAAAATTAATAAAGTAACATTTTTTAAAACACTTTCAAATCACGCATCAGACCTGTATTTTACAGTTTAATGATTACTCGCGTGATTACATAAAAGCCAACATATTTCCGAAATAATTTTAATATTCTCGAAATATTCCAAACTTAATAAAATAAAATTTTCATAATTTTTGAGGTATTCTGGAATTAAATAATGATTTTACAATTAAATGAAGTCAGAAAATCATTTAAAGATAATTAATCAATAAAATATTGATTTCTAAATTTTATAAATTCCTAAAAATAATAAATAAAATTATAAAGTAATAAAAATAATTTTAGAAATAATTTTAGCATTTATAAGAATGAATATTCAATAAAATTACTTTAAAAATGAATTAAATTCATATAGCTTGATAATTAATTATAAAATTAATATTCGCATCCAACAAATCACAAACAGTCAATAATACAGCAAAACATAGCTGATAGAACCATCACATATTTTATTTATTTAATAATTTGATAATTACATTTACAGATCGAATCCTAAAATAGGTTACTTAGCCGCTAAGTAACTATATAACGGTATATTTTTAATACCAGATTTGGATAATTATCAAAACAGAGCCTCTTATAAAACATTTTACACAAAAATAAAGTAACATTATTCCGTCTTTTGCAAATTCGGGTTTTATCGGTTTATAAAAAGGATTAGCGTATCGAAAATTTCACACCGAGACTCGTACTGGTCAAACCGTACCCCGGATCGAAAAAGTCAAAACACGAAAAGTGTTCAGAATTATCAGATTAGGTTAGGAAGGAGTTTTCGGAAGAGTTTCGGGTTGCAAAAACGCAAAAACGGTTGAAGTGGGACGATTTCTGATTCTAAAAAGTAATTTTATAATTATGTAAAAATAATCATTATTAATTCTATAGTTTCTTATAAAATCATACAACAATCCAAAAATTACCAAAAAATACCAAAATTATCTACATTTAATTCTGGATAATTAAAAATTAAAATATTTAAATTTTATTAGAAATAAACATCCAAATATTATTATTCATCATCAAATAATTCACCAAAATTCTCATAAAATCACATAATAATTATTTATTGATAAAAATAATTACATAATATTTCTCAGACGTTACAGATTGGATGACAGAAGATAGGAATATTGTATATTTTGCTAGATTCTGTCAGCTTATCTATAGTGTTTGTTGTTCTGATAAGCCCCAATTAGCTAATGAATCACTTTCACCATTTAGACTAGCTAAAACAGCTTTTAATGACTTATTATCTACTGATAATAAGAAGGCTATGTTAAGACCCCTCCAAATTCCCTTATATGTCAAACATGCCTTAATAACTTATGATCCAGTTATATACAATGCACTATATTCTAATGTCCAACTATCTGAACCTCAACCATCATCACCTACCACCACTACCCAAACTGTGGCACCCTCCAAACCCGGGTCAGAAGTTTGGGGTCCACAACACATACAAAATATATAAACCTGTATAAGAAATATTATTTGCAATGACCCTGCTTTACATAACCATAGATCGCAACAAGTTAAAGTATGAAAACAAGCCACGACCTTAACTTTTATTATAACGTACCAAATCCCAACTAATTTAACTTACAACTGATAATAAAATTATTCTTACAATCTTACTGTCACACTACCAATATAAGCTCCTGCTAGCTTGATTCAACTCAATCTGGAATCCTAGCTCGTACTCTAAACTGAGGAACCTCGCTATCAACCATATCCTTTTTAACTGTAGAATACATAAAAAGATTCGCAAGAGTGAGCTAACTAGCTCAGCAAGTTATAATAACGATAACTGAGGTTAAACAATGTTCAAATGGAAATGATTCAGAAGAATTAAGTTTCTTGATAAATAATCATTAGAATTGGACATTCATTTTAAATTTTAAAACCAAGGTTAGGCTGCTGATCAGTCACGCACTAACCCCGAGCAAGGCACACAACTCTGCTCTATAATCTGGATCCAAGGCATACATTGGCCTAATTCGACCATGAATCTGGTCTGACCACGAATCTGGTCCACATAAAGAAAACTATCCAATTCTAAAACATTTATGTATGATAAACAATATAATTCAATAGAACAGGATCATAATGATGATAAAACACTTGAATAAAAGCGTAATGCAATTTATGGGTACCACAAGTGTTACGACCGGCATTTTTCGTGTAATATTATTTGTGGTTTTGGTATAATATTAATGTCGAAAGTAAATATGTTCAATGATTGCGCGTTTGTGTTAGTGAGAATTTCTGCATTATAAAAATTTTAAGTATAGTATATGATTTTTCAAAGTAAAAGTTTAATTATTTCCTTTATTTTTGATTTATAAGGAATATACTAAGCCTTGAAGAAATTTTCTTTTAAAAGATATTTTGTTCATAAATTTTGAAAATGGTTTTATAAAATTTCTAAAAATCCAAATTATTTTATGGTATAAATTTTATAATTTTCGAATTTTTATTTTATTATATAAAAATAAATCTTTGAAAATTTTTTGCTTGATGATTATCAAATTACATGTATATCCTTGCATGAAAACTCTCTTCTTGTCAACTAAAGGGCTAAAAATGGCAATTACAACCCCACTAACTCTCATCTTGCTAACCAAATTACTCCTTTGTCCTTGCATGCAAAATGGTCTTAGTATGTTGGAAGGTTAATCTTGTCAATTCTCATTTCCACTCACTTATTTTAATCAATCAAAATCATAAAAACCCAAAATGCAAAGTGTTGTGATCATTCACCCCACTCCACACTCCACCCTCACTCTCTCCTCCCTCCCTCCTCTCTCACCTCTCGGCTTCTTCTCCCTCTCGGCAATCACCATAGCCGAAGCCCCCATCCCCTTTCTTTCTCCATTCTTTCACTCAAATATCCATCTTATATTCAAGTAATCTTACTCCCTACATGATGTCCATATATATTTCAAAAAGTTTTGAGTAAAATGTTTAAGTTTTAAGGTTGCATGTTGAGGTTTTAGTTGGAACTCAAAGTACAATCTTGATTCTTATGGATTTAAGGTTGTTTTTGAGAGGACTACAAGGAATGGTGAAATGCCAAGTCTCTAGGAAGAAACTTTTGATGTTGAATGGCCATTTCCCTTCCATTTCATTCGGCCATGACCTTAAGGGAGCCGAATGAATGGTCCTTGAGATCATACTTGTTGCTTTGTTCAATTCTTGTATGTTTATGTGGTAATGGCATGAATTTTGTAGTGAAAACTTGATGAAACTCTTTGCATGCTAAGTGATCATCTAGATATAGCTTATGCTAGGCTTGCATGTCAATTCCATGATAAAATATATTTAGAAAATATGTTGTTTTGGTTTGTAAAACTCAAAGTTATGCATGCATGTGGATTTCTCTTAGAATGTTAGAAGATTTTGATCATTTGGAAAGATTTTGTTTGTAAGCTTTAATTTCAGTAGGGATAAGGTGTTAATCTTGATTAGTGCTCCTTGATGAATGGTAATAATTCATGTATATATTTTATAAAAAATACACAACTTGTTATTTTCAAAAACTTGATGATTTGTGAGTTGTGAAATGTGATTTCCTTTGTTTTGCCATGATGCACCTTAGGTAAGGATGATCTCCACCAAGATTATTTTGAGTATAAGGGAGTTAGTTCAGTAGATCACCATGTTTAAGTCTTGGTTTGGGTATTGGGTTGTTGGTGGTTGAGTTTGTCAAGTAAAAACCTTGGAGAAAGGAGAGTCATAGTTTCTGCAGAAAATCAGTTTAGTACCCTAAGGTTTAATGTAACACCCCCAAATCCGGGGTCGGGGATTTGGGTTGTCACGAGTTCCATTTCCCTTAATAACACCCAATCTTAGTAAACAATCAACTACTCTGTACTGTGACCCCACAATAAACACACACACCACAAGTTATAGTCTCAGAGATGAATATCCAAAATAATCATAAGTCGTTTTATTCCATAATTATAAGCCAATACACCTTAAAAGGGTTTCTGAATAAATTTACATTTTCTTTGTCATTATTACAATTGATAAAGATACATAAGTCTGGTACATAAAAAGTTGAAAGCCTAGCCTATTGGTAGTTCCTACCTCAGCTACAGCGACATCAACGCCTATAGGAAACTGCAGAACATTTCCTAATCGCTTGTGAATCGGGAGCTTGGTCCTGTTCATCTTTTCTATCTGTTGTTGTGTGATGGAAGAAGAAAGCAAGGGTGAGCAGCAAGCCCACCAAAATAATATGTATAATGATTAACAATATATGAGCCTTCTCATAATACTCATGAAAGTCTTGGTCAAAAGAAATGAACCAAGTTTGATCTCTTAATGCGATGAAGTCGCAAAATATTCAGTATATGTACATATATACTTTTCACAATCTTTGAAGTCCTCTGACATGTATAATATACACAGAGTTCCAGTTTATAACTGTATAAAAATATCGTTGCAATGTGATCTCATATATCTAACCTTGTGTCAACGTTTTTCTGAAAATCTTTGACATGCACAAGATAATCATTTACTAGATATAAGTTTAAAAGATGAAGTTACCAGATACTCCAATATACTTATATCTTTTCCAAATACTACTTGAACTACCACCGTTCAAGTTATAATTAGTTTCAAAAGTTCATCACATAGATGAGACTACAAGACAAGACTTGTATAGAATAAAGCTTTAAAATATCATCAAAATAAAATGAAGTTACGAGATACTTCATTTGATGCAAACATCATTTTGAAAACTCAACCCTGCCAACACTCAACAATCGCCCAACCGTAGCCTTTCTATCGAAGTCCTATTGGTAGTGTTGCAGAAATATCCAATTGGATGATAAACTCATTACGGGAGTTTGCCGCGCCAGGAAGACCACTTACGATGATCAGTCGCAGTAGTGCAACCCCACCATTTTCTACATGTAGAGGAGAACATGTCGGATTTACTTATCAACCGAACACTGGACTCCTAAGGAATGGACCGTCTTAGCGGAACTTCCAGGCCAATTGGGCCAATATAATAAGGCTGGGCCGGCGCCACTCGACCACTTACGCCACTCCTAGTTCAGATGAAATCCATGACTCTGAAACGTAAAGCTCGTCCCCACTTTCCCAAGTAGAAACTTGTTGATACGGCTCCACCAAGAAGTCGTATCTAGTTGGAAGGGAAAACTCACCGATATTTCCAAGGCGATGCCTGTTAATGGATTAACTTGTTCCAAGAATTTTACTTCCCGAGTGTTGGGTAAGTAATAAAAAACTCTTTTATCAAAACAGCAACCTTGTTGCGAATATAAAATACACCACAGAGCCGGATCCCTTAGATTTTTGAGCGAGTATTCAAGTCCCCTTCAAAAAGGAAGATCTTAAATTTGAAAACGAGTTTTGGGATCCGCTCTAACCTTTAAAAATCATTTTGAAGACTCGAAAACACTTTAAAGAGTGTTTGGAGTAATGCTGATTTAATAAAGTAAACTAGTCCCGATATATTAGAAAATATCTGAATATTATTAAATAATATTCCCATAAAGAATAATCTTTATAAAAATAATTGAAGTACATGTTGTAAAACTTATACTTGAAATGAGTATTGAATAACCAAAGATATACTTATACGAAAGTACTATCTTTATTTGAATAATCAAAAATAAGTTTGATTATTGACACCTTATCTTTCTAATAAAATAAAGAATATATTTCAGTAAATAATCGGAATCATAGGTCCCTAAATGAATATTCAAATAATATTCAATAAATAATATCAAGGAGTCATAAATCCTCGAATGAATATTCAAGTAATATTCATTAAATAATATGAAGTTATCGAATAAACCTTATTTGATTAATAGTTTTTAAAAACCATATCAATATATATATATATAAATATATATATATCATATACTCGGGAACATCTACTCCCGATTTTAGAAAAGGGTTCACCTTTGGGTCCCCTATACTCAGGGTATACACAACTACTGCTTATCTCTAGCATAGGTATTATGTAACTAATAAGCATTTGAACCAACGGATATATAAGTCAAGAATACGAAACATGAATGCATATATACCATATCACATGCTCCAATATATCGCAAGAATTTGCTAATAACAAATATGCATTTATCACAAGATCATGCATATACACATATACATCACAACAACAGTTATACGGGTAGAAAACTTGCCTGAGCGACTGGGGGTTACAAATGGCTCGGGACGAGTCTGGTAACCTATAAACAACATGTGAGTTAGAATTAAACCAATGTCACTTGTAAATCTATACTTTAACCAAATTAGACTCTAACGCTCGCTTTGCGCTTACTGATTCTCTTAAGTCACTCGAGTACCCTCCGTTCCACCATTTTTAATAATTTAACCATTACGAGTTTTAAGGCGATTCCTTCGCGAGTGTCTTACCAACTGCCTAACACACTTAACATAATTGTTTCATACACTAATTAACCCTTTTTAGGTCTTTAACCTATGTTTCAAAGTAAGGCGAGGCGTAATGTTTCGTTCGCGAAACGTCGTTACTTAAAATGGCCGTTTCTCCTAAACCGTACATCGGAATCAAACGAACCACATATCAAAACGAAGCTCGTAACATGAAATATCTAAACATGGAAATGGTCAAAGCCTAGCAGGGAGTTCTCGGGTCCTAATGTTATGAACAAAAGCAGTCTAAAGTAAATCGGACATTACGACGAGTATGTTTACGCGATTTCCCAATTTTATACCATTCCAATTCAATCACGAAACAACCCCAATCCATTCATACAACCAAAGTCCATCCATATCAAACTACAACAGCCCCAATCAACTCAATATTAACAATTATACTTATTCTTAAACTTGAATTTAAACTATACTTAAATCCTTTAACCAAACCATAAGATTTCAACATTCAATTCACCACCATTCCAACCCAAACTCTAAACAAACAAGCTTCAAGCTACTCTTTACCATAACTATCAAAATCATCCTAATATACAAAGTAAAGCTAGGGTTTGGAGATGATATACCTTCCTTGAAGTGATGTGAGTAGCTAGGAAGCCTTAAGAAGCCTTGAGATGTCTTAGAGATGCTTGGATCTTAAAGGAAAAACAAGAAAAATCAAGTTAAAAACCTTGAAATCACTATTCATTGTCTTCTTCATTGATTTCTTGGAGAAGATTAAGAATGAATTGGAGGCTTAAACTCATAAGATAGCCATAACTATGCATAAGGAGTACTAGAGAATTATCTTACCAATTTAGGAAGCTTGGAACTTGGATTTTGAAAAATCTTCTCTTTGAAAATGGAAAAAGCCGACAGCAAGCTTCTTGGTGAAGAGAAATAAAATGATTTTTGTGTTTGCTTTGTTTTGTTTTGGTTGGTTGATTTTCTTTTGATTAGTTTTGGTTAATTACCTTATTAACCTTGTCTTTGTGTGGTTATAAACCAACCACATCTCCTTCCCCTTATGTCATGCTTATGTCATGCTTATGATGTCATCTTCCCTTACTTGCCCCCTTCTTATTGGTTGGATGACCTCATCATCCCTAACCTCCTTGATTAACTCCCTAATTATTTGCCTAATGACCGCTGATCTGTTATACGGTTCGCTTAACTTTCGTTCTCATTTCTCGTTTGAGGGATCATACCCGGGATCTTATTACTTGGGTTTCCTTAACCTTTCTCAATACATTATATTCCTTTTATGATCCTCTCTTATAATCCTTTAATTTAAATCCTTTTTATCCTGTTACCTTATACTCAATTCCTTCCGTATCTAGTGGATTTTCGGGAAAAATCAAAGTGTTCGGATTTGGATTCTGACGATCTTTACATACACTTATATACCACATAGAGTACTAATAATATTCCAGAAGATCAATAAAAGAACCCCTATATAGTGTGGCATGAAAAGTTTTCTTATTCAGCATAATCAGCAACACACTATTCATAAGGGTTTCAAAAAATTCCAAAATTTGGGGTTATTACAGTCTCCCCTCCTCAAAAGGATTCCGTCCCGGAATCAGATAGAAAATGAATAGGGATACTTTCTTAGCATTGCGCTTTCTAACTCTCAAGTAAATTTTTCCACATTGTGGTTCTTCCATCAAACTCTGAATAGTTTGATAACCCTTCTCCTAAGCACTTGTTCCTTTTCAATCTATAACCTTTCCCGGTTGCTCCATATAGGTTACGTCTGGTTGCATGTCTATGCGCTCATACGCCCCTATTTGTCTGGCATCCGAATTATACTTCCTTAACATTGATACGTGGAATATGTTATGAATTTGCTACAGGTTCGGGGGTAGGGCTAGCTCATATGCTAACTTCCCAATACGTCTTAATACCTCAAAGGGTCCAACAATTCGAGGGCTTAGCTTTCCTTTCTTTTGAAACCTCATCCATCCTTTCCCAGGGAATACCTATAACAACACTAGGTCCCCTACTTCCTATCCTTTGTCCTTTTATGTCGAATCAACATACTTCTTATGTCCATCTCGGGCTACTACCAGCCGTCCTCTGATTAGATCTATTATATCCTTGGTCCTTTGGACCACTGCTGGTCCGAGCATCATGCGCTCTATAACATCATCCTAACATAAGGGAGATCGGCATTTTCTTCCCTTAAAGATCTCATAAGACGACATCTCGATACCTGACATACGATCTATTATCGAGAGAAAACTCAATCCGTGTTAAGTGATCATTCCAAATTCTTTCAAGTCTATTGCACAGATTCTCATTATAGCTTTTAGCATTAGAGCTTTTGCTTCTCAATACCCATTCTTTTCCAGTTCGTAATCGCTACTACCTTCCGTTCCTAATATTATACTGGTTATACTTTTGCTCGTTAGCGTTCTATAACCTTTTAATAACCACGTCAACCTTAGTATCACTAACGCGTTAGAATCAGAATACCACCGTACTGATACTACTTCTTTTTCAGCTGCTTCTATCTTTGGAACCTTGATCAATCATATAGAAGTAAAGGAATTTGTTGAGAGATCACTATGATCATGAACACTTGTTATATTGCATAGTTAGTACAGAAGGTGGCCAGCCTTTAATACTTGACAAGCAATTAAACGACATGTGGTATCCTACTAGGCTTCTATCACACAGATAGATAGTCATTCGGCAATACCTCCCCTTCTTGAAGGGTTGTTCTTCTCAACTTATACAAAATGAAAAGGAGAGAAAAGAATGATTTGAAGAGAATTGTATATGTGAAAAAAAAATATACTGCCACAAAATATCTGGCTTGGAACCTACCTCTGAACTATAGAGATTTTGATATAGGAGAACAAAACATATGTGTATTTATATCAACATCAAGTATTATAGCATCGTATTTCACCTGCCTAAATATTTTTGCTATTCCGTCCATCATTCTATGGACCCATGCTCTTCCTCGAGCTTATACACGATCACCTTTGAAACTCCCTCGACATCGAAAATCGAATCTGGAATCTCATTCTAGACATCATCGTTACTAGAATTCTATGCTTGCACCGCAACCTTCCTCGTATAGTAATACGACTCTTTATTGATAAGAAGGAATAAATATTCAATAGGTAAATAATCGACCTAGTTTTTCTATCAAAGCTAACTTATATGTCAACATGACACGATTAGTGGTACTCAATCTCAACATCCATTCCAATACAACTCTCACGGTTGTAATCAGCTCATTACTCGCAGAATCATTGCTGCATTACTATGGTCCACCACTGACCTACTGTCGTCATTCACTTTCCATGAAATCTTAATAGTTAGCCATACGGAGTCCATACCTGTCGTATCAAATTCTCCTAAGGAGTTAACATAATCACCATTCATAATTCATGAAGAACATTCCAAATTCTGACGTACTTTCATGACATGAAGCAGATAAAATTGCAGAAGAGTTTCAATCAAAGCAACGATAGTAGGTTAATACCATTCTTAATCATATGCCTTCAACAGAAGACTTAACTCAAAGGTTTGTTTGGACCTTTTTGAAATATGGTCCTGGCTTATTCTCAAGATAGGACCTTCTAAGATAGATAGCCCGCTAATGGCGATTACACGAATTAAACCTTTACCCAACTACTATTACGGTTGAGTATTGCACAGTCATCAGAAGGAATGTCAATCTTCCGAACCGTAATAAAACCTTCCCGGCTTCAATCATCATCACTGTATCCCTCTCGCACGAGCGCCTATAATTATCCTCTTACATTTAAAGTGTCGGCCACCTCTTTGGCCTTTCCTGATAGTAAAATTTCCTTACAGTCAATGTCATTTTAACCACCTCCAAATAAATTTTCTACCTTATTTCAATCACTACTTTTGTGAAGATGTTTTCCTTAAAATCTGATGAGTAAAAAAAAATATCACCATTTTTCCATAAGTTATTGCCTCAGTCTTTAGAGCTTAATCACTGTCACGACTGACTCTCAATCATACTTCGAACATCTTTTATCTTAGGCCCTAATTGCCCTGAACAATTTCAAACTTTACTGGTTCGATCCATACTTTCTCGTGGTTTAACACGTGCCCCACTTGGCATCATTATAATTACGTCATATTTCCTTTATCAACATTTATATTCTTGAGAATTTTGAATATTACCTTTCTCCTTGTAAAACCTCTAAGGTTATCCTTGAATCGTTCCTCTTGTATTCCCTAGATACAGGGCATATCAAAATACCATTTACTAATACTAGAACCATTGTCTATGTAGTTCTAAAAATTTCTCCACTGATTCTTACAGGTTGTTATTACCTTAATCCTTTCCAATTCATACTGTCAAAACTCATACTATCCCTATTAAGGGTGAAATGCCAACCTTTATGCATTCCCCTATGATTCATTTTAAGTTACCGATGTTCTATCCTTAATTCCATCTTTAAAAAGGTACATGCATCCTTCCATGGATAAATCAAGTCATATATCCCTGATAAGGGCGTCTTATTCAATCATTCCCACCTTGATAGTATATGCCTAATTTCGCAATAACATCTGTATTAAAAATGAGGCCAATCAATATGGCCTCCAAAAGATAACAATGGTTATCCGCTTTTCTTGCCTAATTTGGTAACGATACAAGGATGTTCTGGAAGATATTGGTCGTGTTCAACGTGAACCTCTTCCTTATAATTCCTTGTTTACTTTTATTGTTTATCTCAACAGTCACCTCAATGTTGGGATATCTTTCATACCTGGCATCTCCTTTTCTGGGTATCGAGCCACCGGTCTTACACTTCACATTCTTGAAGGTCACTTCCTTCATCCAATTTTCCTAATTTCTTACTTTCTTGTCTCCTTAGTCTATCCGCATTTTATTATTCATCCTTCGAAGTATCTCAAGGTTTCCTCGGATCCTCCCAACTTACAGGGAATAAAGTATATGTATCTCTTATGCCTTCAACCATCAATTTTTAACTCATGGTGAATCACCCTCATCCTGACGATTACATTACTTCTCTATTTCTATTGCTACGAGTCTTTAGGGTTTCCTCATACCCAACTCCTTTATCATTCCTCAAACTCTATTGCCTTTATATTCCTTTCCACTTCAGTTTCTTTTTATTTTCCTTTCTCTTATCATTATTTCATGAACCAACACAACATAAGCATTGATTTCAAACATCCCGTCATTCTGGATTCGTGTCCTCAGAACGAATCTTGACAACTTTTACAACTTAGATTCATAATTCATCATACTCGTCTGCCTTTATTCTGGCTCTAAAGCTTTTACACTATCTCCATAACCTTGGGAGTACTTTCCTGAAAACAATTGTCTGAACTTAAATTAGTTTATTAAAATCTCTTGCTTCGTGCCTTCCTTGGCCTTCCACCAGCGGGTGGTCTCTCTCTTAGGAGGGTAAGTGACAGAAATAGTCTTTTATGATTCATCAATCATTTAGAATTTCAAATGATTCCTCTATTTCCTTTAGCCAGGCTTTTGCCTCGACTGGGTCAGCTTGTTCCTTGGAACTCTGAGAGCTTAGCGACTTAAAGGTCCTGAAAGAATTTCCCACTACATTGTTTCCTCAAGGTGGTGGTTGGGAATAAAGTATAAGTTCTGTTTAGACAGGTCCATGAATTCCCGTATAGGAGTACCATCTCGGGTCTCCTTATCTCGCTCGACTTCTGTTTTCTTAGTCTAAATATTTCTTCCTACTCCCCATAATTGGGGTCATCTTTTAATTTAAACTCCTCATTTTCCACTTTATTATATTCTGGGTTCCTTATATCTTAATTGCGACCTCCCTGATTATCACATTCAAGGTTTGCCCCTAATCTTATTCCTTGTGGGGGCATATTACTTGGAAAAATTTTGAGAATCTCTGGATATTTGTCTTACTTACTTTGCTTAAGTCTTTCCCTCGTTCAGTCCTTGCACGATTGCAAATTATGAATTCTCAAGTTCTATAAACTTCATGACACTCTCTTAAGTGTTAATAGTGCAATTAAAAATAAGAACTTATCACCACGAACTGATCTGAACTGAAATTAACGAATATATACATAACCATTGGTTCGAGGGTACAACAACTGAACATATTAAAGAGAATTACATCATGTGATCTGATCGCTTCTATCCCAAAAGTACTATCATAGATAATCATCTAGTCATTAAAACTAATCATTCATAACTTAGGCTAATCCTCCAAAAGCGGTGCTACATGAAACCCTTGTCTGATTGCTCTGGCTCTGATCACTACCATGGATCAAGAAATGCGGGCACGCACGACATCCCTAACCTGCTCCATCATAAAGGTGATGAGGTCTAAGATAGTTGCAAGTAGAGCTGGATTAATCTGACCCTCAAGATGGTCTCTAGCTGTAACACGGGTGGTAGCCTCAATCCTTTCCATGCTATGAGCTAATCCTGCCGGAAGTACCCCGCCCTCAATCCTTGGTGCAGTAAGTCGATCCAACAGATCACTCCTCACATTACGGGCCTCAGACAGGCCACCCAAAGTCATGTGATAATTGGCGATAAGAGAAGCCTGAGTGGTAGCATCTAGCAGTCCATGGGGTGCAGGTGGCGCAGACCCAGGAGATCCAAACGGATAACCAAACACGGTATCAGGTGACAACGGTACAGGAGATAAAGGTGGCATTTCCTCAGTAGGTGCTGGGCTCTGTACAAGGGAGGGAACAGGAATTGGTGGAACCTCATGGATGTCTACAGGAACCTCTAGAAGAGGGTCTGATACTGGTATAATTGGGGTCATGGAAGGCCCCACTCCTTCTGCCCTCATTAACCTTTGTGCCCTTGGTAACTCTTCATCCTCTAGTGCCACCCTCACGGCCATTCTTGCTCTGGTAGTCGCCCTGACTACGGTCATCAATTCCGCAGCGGTCCTCTCTTCATTCTCATCAGGATCCTCCATGAGATCCTCCTCAGCCACAATCCTTTCCGGAATAACATCCTCAACCGCAACATTCTCAATATGAATCTCATCCGGTCCCTCATTAGGGTACTCTATCGGATTCACAATTTGATCTCCAACTTGTAATAAAACATCTTCATGCTGATGCTCCTGAACCTCAGGGTTCGGTGCCCCGCTGCCCTAAACGAGAACGAACTATGTTACTATCACGATATTTATAAGGGTTCCCGTAAGGGTTTTAACTGTCAGTACTACGTTAGGTAGCCCGACTATGAACTTGTCAAGAGTTCTTATTATCTTAGTGAACTTATTATCTTAACGTCACATCATCTCTGAGGTTTATAACGCTTAGCTCTGATACCATTTCTGTAACACCCCCAAATCCGGGGTCGGGGATTCGGGTTGTCACGAGTTCCATTTCCCTTAATAACACCCAATCTTAGTAAACAATCAACTACTCTGTACTATGACCCCACAATAAATACACACACCACAAGTTATAGTCTCAGAGATGAATATCCAAAATAATCACAAGTCATTTTATTCCACAATTATAAGCCAATACACCTTAAAAGGGTTTCTGAATAAATTTACATTTTCTTTGCCATTATTACAATTGATAAAGATACATAAGTCTGGTACATTAAAA
This sequence comes from Apium graveolens, assembly GCF_009905375.1. Taxonomy (NCBI): domain Eukaryota; kingdom Viridiplantae; phylum Streptophyta; class Magnoliopsida; order Apiales; family Apiaceae; genus Apium; species Apium graveolens. Next base: position 201,428,156 of record NC_133649.1, read on the forward strand.
GTTGAAAGCCTAGCCTATTGGTAGTTCCTACCTCAGCTACAGCGACATCAACGCCTATAGGAAACTGCGGGACGTTTCCTAATCGCTTGCGAATCGGGAGCTTGGTCCTGTTCATCTTTTCTATCTGTTGTTGTGTAATGGAAGAAGAAAGCAAGGGTGAGCATCAAGCCCACCAAAATAATATGTATAATGGTTAACAATATATGAGCCTTCTCATAGTACTCATGAAAGTCTTGGTCAAAAGAAATGAACCAAGTTTGATCTCTTACTGCGATGAAGTTGCAAAATATTCAGTATATGTACATATATACTTTTCACAATCTTTGAAGTCCTCTGACATGTATAATATACACAGAGTTCTAGTTTATAACTGTATAAAAATATCGTTGCAATGTAATCTCATATATCTAACCTTGTGTCAACGTTTTTCTGAAAATCTTTGACATGCACAAGATAATCATTTACTAGATATAAGTTTAAAAGATGAAGTTACCAGATACTCCAATATACTTATATCTTTTCCAAATACTACTTGAACTACCACTGTTCAAGTTATAATTAGTTTCAAAAGTTCATCACATAGATGAGACTACAAGACAAGACTTGTATAGAATAAAGCTTTAAAATATCATCAAAATAAAATGAAGTTATGAGATACTTCATTTGATGCAAACATCATTTTGAAAACTCTACCCTGCCAACACTCAACAATCGCCCAACCATAGCCTTTCTATCGAAGTGCTCTGGGTAGTGTTGCAGAAATATCCAATTGGATGATGAACTCATTACGGGAGTTTGCCGCACCAGGAAGACCACTTACGATGATCAGTCGCAGTAGTGCAACCCCACCATTTTCTACATGTAGAGGAGAACATGTCGGATTTACTTGTCAACCGAACACTGGACTCCTAAGGAATGGACCGTCTTAGCGGAACTTCCAGGCCAATTGGGCCAATATAATAAGGCTGGGCCGGCGCCACTCGACCACTTACGCCACTCCTAGTTCAGATGAAATCCATGACTCTGAAACGTAAAGCTCGTCCCCACTTTCCCCAAGTAGAAACTTGTTGATACGGCTCCACCAAGAAGTCGTATCTAGTTGGAAAGGAAAACTCACCGATATTTCCCAGGCGATGCCTGTTAATGGATTAACTTGTTCCAAGAATTTTACTTCCCGAGTGTTGGGTAAGTAATCAAAAACTCTTTTATCAAAACAGCAACCTTGTTGCGAATATAAAATACACCATAGAGCCGGATCCCTTAGATTTATGAGCGAGTATTCAAGTCCCCTTCAAAAAGGAAGATCTTAAATTTGAAAACGAGTTTTGGGATCCGCTCTAACCTTTAAAAATCATTTTGAAGACTCGAAAACACTTTAAAGAGTGTTTGGAGTAATGCTGATTTAATAAAGTAAATCAGTCCCGATATATTAGAAAATATCTGAATATTATTAAATAATATTCCCATAAAGAATAATCTTTATAAAAATAATTGAAGTAGATGTTGTAAAACTTATACTTGAAATGAGTATTAAATAACCAAAGATATACTTATACGAAAGTACTATCTTTATTTGAATAATCAAAAATAAGTTTGATTATTGACACCTTATTCTCTAATAAAATAAAGAATATATTTCAGTAAATAATCGGAGTCATAGGTCCTCAAATGAATATTCAAATAATATTCAATAAATAATATAAAGGAGTCATAAATCCTCGAATGAATATTCAAGTAATATTCATTGAATAAAATAAAAGGAGTCATAAGTCCTCGAATGAATATTCAAGTAATATTCATTAAATAATATGAAGTTATCGAATAAACCTTATTTGATTAATAGTTTTTAAAAACCATATCAATATATATATATAAATATATATATATATATCATATACTCGGGAACATCTACTCCCGGTTTTAGAAAAGGGTTCACCTTTGGGTCCCCTATACTCAGGGTATACGCAACTACTGCTTATCTCTAGCATAGGTATTATGCAACTAATAAGCATTTGAACCAACAGATATATAAGTCAAGAATACGAAACAGGAATGCATATATACCATATCACATGCTCCAATATATCGCAAGAATTTGCTAATAACAAATATGCATTTATCACAAGATCATGCATATACACATATACATCACAACAACAGTTATACGGGTAGAAAACTTGCCTGAGCGACTGGGGGTTATAAATGGCTCGGGACGAGTTTGGTAACCTATAAACAACATGTGAGTTGGAATTAAACCAAAGTCACTTGTAAATCTATACTTTAACCAAATTAGACTCTAACGCTCGCTTTGCGCTTACTGATTCTCTTAAGTCACTCGAGTACCCTCGGCTCCACCATTTTTAATAATTTAACTATTACGAGTTTTAAGGCAATTCCTTCGCGAGTGTCTTACCAACTGCCTAACACACTTAACATAATTGTTTCATACACTAATTAACCCTTTTTAGGTCTTTAACCTATGTTTCAAAGTAAGGCGAGGGGTAATGTTTCGTTCACGAAACGTCGTTACTTAAAATGGCCGTTTCTCCTAAACCGTACATCGGAATCAAACGAACCACATATCAAAACGAAGCTCGTAACATGAAATATCTAAACATGGCATTGGTAAAAGCCTAGCAGGGAGTTCTCGGGTCCTAATGTTATGAACAAAAGCAGTCTAAAGTAAATCGGACATTACGACGGCTATGTTTACGCGATTTCCCAATTTTATACCATTCCAATTCAATCACCAAACAACCCCAATCCATTCATACAACCAAAGTCCATCCATATCACACTACAACAGCCCCAATCAACTCAATATTAACAATTATACTTATTCTTAAACTTGAATTTAAACTATACTTAAATCCTTTAACCAAACCATAAGATTTCAACATTCAATTCACCACCATTCCAACCCAAACTCTAAACAAACAAGCTTCAAGCTACTCTTTACCATAACTATCAAAATCATCCTAATATACAAAGTAAAGCTAGGGTTTGGAGATGATATACCTTCCTTGAAGTGATGTGAGTAGCTAGGAAGCCTTAAGAAGCCTTGAGATGTCTTAGAGATGCTTGGATCTTAAAGGAAAAACAAGAAAAATCAAGTTAAAAACCTTGAAATCACTATTCATTGTCTTCTTCATTGATTTCTTGGAGAAGATTAAGAATGAATTGGAGGCTTAAACTCATAAGATAGCCATAACTATGCATAAGGAGTACTAGAGAATTATCTTACCAATTTAGGAAGCTTGGAACTTGGATTTTGAAAAATCTTCTCTTTGAAAATGGAAAAAGCCGAGAGCAAGCTTTTTGGTGAAGAGAAATGAAATGATTTTTGTGTTTGCTTTGTTTTGTTTTGGTTGGTTGATTTTCTTTTGATTAGTTTTGGTTAATTACCTTATTAACCTTGTCTTTGTGTGGTTATAAACCAACCACATCTCCTTCCCCTTATGTCATGCTTATGTCATGCTTATGATGTCATCTTCCCTTACTTGCCCCCTTCTTATTGGTTGGATGACCTCATCATCCCTAACCTCCTTGATTAACTACCTAATTGTTTTCCTAATGACCGCTGATCTGTTATACGGTTCGCTTAACTTTCGTTCTCGTTTCTCGTTTGAGGGATCATACCCGGGATCTTATTACTTGGGTTTCCTTAACCTTTCTTAATACATTATATTCCTTTTATGATCCTCTCTTATAATCCTTTAATTTAAATCCTTTTTACCCTGTTACCTTATACTCAATTCCTTCCGTATCTAGTGGATTTTCGCGAAAAATCAAAGTGTTCGGATTTGGATTCTGACGATCTTTATATACACTTATATACCACATAGAGTACTAATAATATTCCAGAAGATCAATAAAAGAACCCCTACATAGTGTGGCATGAAAAGTTTTCTTATTCAGCATAATCAGCAAAACACTATTCATAAGGGTTTCAAAAAATTCCAAAATTTGGGGTTATTACATTTAAAGTGAGTTTTGACCATGTCATTGATGTGCACTTTGAGGCCCAAACCACCAGAAGTTAGTATTAGGAGTATATAAAAGGTTTTAGGAGTGTGTTGGAGGTTTGCATATCGTTTGGTTAGGTGCACAAGTGGAATAACAAAATCTGTCTAGCAGGGGACAGTTTTGTTGCAACTTAGAAATAGGGGAACCATGGACTTTAAGCTGAGGCCCAAGCCAGGCCCTTGAGCCACATCAAGTTTGGGAGATGCCCTAAGGTCAGGAGAGTCTTGTGTAAGAGTTTTGGAGGAAAACTTGTAGTTTAAGGGTGCCTAATGCACTCAAGAAACCTAGATGTCATTCTGAAATTTACACCAGTGAGCACTTTCACTTATCACATAGTTTTAGAACACTTAGGAGTGAGATTTAGGTGGACCACCATGTTTGTAAGATAGTATAAAGTCAGTAGAGCAAAAGGCCCAATTGAGGGTCAGTAGGTCTTGAATAGTTTAGTAAAGGCCCATCGAGTTAGAAAGCCGAAATTTAGAGACTTTGTCTAGTATAGTGACTAAGTGACTTAAGTTGTGAGTCGAGATCATCCAAGCCTAGTGTTGCATTATGGTGTATGTGGTATTATTTGGTATTAAAATATAATATGTGAGTATATGTGGCTTTGTGCGCAATTATATTTTAAAGGTGAATATAAATTAAGTGCATATAGGCCTAAGTGCCATTCGTGTTTAAATTCGGGTTGTAAATAGGTTAAGTTGGTGAGAATATATTATAATGAGGATTATTATTATTTATGTAGGATCTCAAGACTAGGGTAAACTTGCCATAAAGGTCGAGTGAAGCTTCCAGTTGCTCCTACTAGTCAGACCAGACCAGCCTTTCTCAAGGCAAGTGATTTAACTTGTCTTTCGTATTCACTACAAATAGTTCATATATATTGATGCAACTATCCTGAGTCCTTTTGATATATTTGTATCACGCGTATCTCATGTTTATCTTTGAATCATATAGAAATGCCATGAACCCTCGAGTGCGTATTGCAAGTAGTTCAAAAGTCTTATCATGATAGTATGTTAAAGTAATTTGAATGCCATGATTAAAATAAAGAGTTGTTACAACACTTGGTCGATCCTCTTGATTAACATGCTAATGATTCCTAAGTATTGATATCTCATCCTGATGCTTGAACCCCTATAGAACCTTACCTTGATACCTAAAAGCCAGACATTCATCAAAGTTGTTCTTAATTGATTGATACCCCTCTTTCCTATCCTAAAGCTTGACAATTCTGATATATCCTGAGTTAAAGATCATTTCTTCATACCTTAACACCCTCAGTATTCATGAAGCTTATCTTCTTGATGTTCTAGTACTTGTACCTTATCGAAAACCATTGCTTTAAGCCTAGTTTGGCATTACTCTTTCATAATATCCAATAGCCTTGCTAAATTTCCTCGTCCAATTTCTTGTATATGGAAACCTTTCAGTTACCCTAATAGAGTAAAGTCTAGTGGGTCATGGCCTTGAGATTTTGTGACATATTTCTATTATTTCAAGTTGATCTATAATCCCTTGATAAAATGTTTATTTTGTCATAAATCGGCATCAGATTTTGATATAATTAAAATGTGAATTTTCAATCCCAAAGGGGGATAAATGTTTTCTTTGAATAGTAGATCTGGACTGAGACGCAAGTCCTTTCCACACTTATATTAGGCTTAAAAGTTGCCTAGGGATCCCATTAATGTTTTAGAACCCAGCGAGGTTCGGGATTACTTCGCGGCTGATCACCGGCTATAATCCGTAGCGTCATAAACTGATTTTGATTAAGATACGATTTTGAAAATGTTTTGATACAAGCAAATGATGCCATCACCCAAAGTTTTATCTCTTGTTATTATTGGTTATGTCTTCACATTCCTTAATATATATCTCGATTTATGTTTTGTATCGTATTGTTTAGCACTTGTTGAGCATTTGGCTCACTCCTTGCTTACCCTGATATTACAGCTAGCAGCTATGGTTAGATTCAAGCAGACCGCCCGTAAGACCTGTGACGCTAATGCTTATGTTCGAGCTCAGGTAGAATAAGAGATAGTTTTTTGTGAGGACTCGATATTAAAGTCAATTGTAATAGATGGTAGTGTTGGGCTGTTCCAAACCCTAAACTGTAAGATCTTGGATTCGGTTATATTTACTTTCTTTTAAATATTGTAATAGTTATATATTGTGTTTGTTAAGTTGGGGGTGTGACAACAAGTGTATATCAGGGTATGTATGAGAAATGGTTTTCAGCCTGTAAGAGGATCAGGTATTAGACGAATAATGATTTTTCAAGGTTTAGTTCTTTGATGTTATAAAGAATGGTTAGGGTGTAAAAGTTTCTGTATTTTTCAAACAATTTTGTTCCAGTGTTTGGTGTTTGATAGTTATACATTTGGGGAGTAGTATTATGTTTGTGTGGTTTGGTATCTGAAAATCAACAAAGGATGGTTTACAAAGAATAAGGCTTACGGTTCAAAGTTCAAATGATGTGATCTGGTTTCAAGGCTGTATAATTCCAAGTACTCACAATATAAAATAGTGCTATTTGAATATTAACAATTTGTCACAAGAGAATTTAGAAATATTTGCACTATATCTCGAGAAAAATTTAGAATTACTTGCCTTACATGGCTTTACAATTATTATTGATTGCCTCTGCCGCTCAGGCTTTATTGTCTATCCACTAAATCACCCTGGATTCGACCTCAACACTTAAGTCCTCTGATTGGAACCTTATTGAGCTTTTCGACTGACCACCAGACTAACCTTAGTCCAACGTCCACTTTCAGTTTCCCGACTAGAACCTACAGGGTCAAAATACCTTATGTTAAACACCTAGTTATGCTTGACATATCCTCAATACCAATCCTACCCAAACGATACATACCTATATACATTACTATAGTACATGCAACATACAGGATTAATAAACTCAAATCTCGATTCAATATTCATTTTCGAAGAACACATATACTTATCGTTTTAGGAAACAAATTGTCCGTTATATTTTACAGAATATTTATTTATAACTATATAACTATATAGGTTACAAGGTACGTTCCCGAAAATCGGACAGCGTCTCCTTTGATTATCGGACTACCCATCGAAACAATTCGACGTCAATAACAACAATTAACCAATCAAACCGACAATCAAACCAATTTCACAATCTAATAACCCCGACACATATTATTTAACTACCACTTTTTATTTCAAAAATTACAAAATAAATTTGTAAATTGTTATTTTGGCTCACGAATCATCATTGCCAATTATCTGTCAGCTTAACGAGTTCATTGCTGACAGCGGCATAATTTTGACGGTACCCTTTCGGGTTTCTTATCAAAATTTCACCAAAATTTTCAATCCATATAATTAAATCATTCGCACAAGTCGTTAAATCACAGAAATCATTTGAATTGTATACGAATATTACCAAAAATAATTTGAACTAAAACCGAGTACTAAATCAACACAGCACAACAAAGATACGGGGACAACAGACTTGCCGAACCACAGGTGCACATACACACGCCGCGTGTACACACCCCTGAAGCCACCACCATCTCGCCGGAATCCGGCGAGAGGCGGAAACAATCCACAGCAACCACGCACACTGGAATACACACACACGTGCACTTAACACACACACACTCACTTACGCACCCACACAACCATGCCCACCGGAAATGAAGCAGGAAGGGGGAGAACACAACGGCGGAATCACCGGAAAATTGGAGCAACAACGGCAAAACGCCGAAGAACAGGGGAGACAGGAAGGGAGAATAAGAGAGAGACACGGAGTTGAGAGGGACTGGGAGAGATAAAACAACGAGAGAGAAACTGTGTGATTTTTGTGAAGAAAAGAACAGGGGCGAAGAAGATGAACCAGGGGGGTTTCATTCTTCTCTTTTTTTTTCTTTTTTTTATATATTGTTTTATTTTGTTTTTCTGCAGCAACCAATGAAGAATAGCCACGAATCTGGAGCATAACTGAAGTTGTGCCACGTGTCCACTTCTGTAATTACAAGCTCGATTTTCTTATCCCGTACTCGCATTTTAACGAACCAAGTGGCACGGAAATAGTCTCGGAAAATTATCAAAATAGTCTTAAAATGTTAGAAATATCCCGAAGTAAGTAAAAATGTAACTTTCAAAATTTTAGAACAATTTCTAAAAATGCAATTTATACCCGCTTTTAACAATTACAAGAATCAACGCGCGGGTAAAATCAATCCCAAAAATTCTCAAAATAATTTTAAAATTCATAGAATATTATAAAGTTAATAAAATATAAATTTTGTTATTTTTAATGAATCTCGGAATTAAATACAGGTTTTACCAATAAATACAGTTAGAAAATCATACGGGGTTAAATAAGTGATGAAATATTGATTTCTAAATTTTATAAAATCCCAAAAATAATTATTGTAATTATAAAATCATAAAAATAATTTTAGAGATAATCCAAATATTTATGCAAATAAATTGGCATTAAATTTACTTTTAAAGTGGAAACAATTCAATATAATTCCATAATTAATTATGGGAACAACCCGGTACACCATAAATCACACATACATAATAATAAAATAAAACTGAGCTGACAAAAATATACACATACTTTATTTATTTAATACTTCCATAATTACATATTTAAATAATTTAAAAATACACGAGTCGTTATACAAACACCTCAAACTTCTCAACCATAAACAAAATCTACCATCAGGACATCTTTCAAACCATCAACTCAATCATCTCAACCTGAATCATCAGCACATACCATCAGATCTTCATCTTCCAGGCCAAAGAGGACAAAGTCTGTTCCTCAACCTCCACAAAAGAGAAGGAAGATGATTCTCATAGATGAATGTGATAGTAATGAAGAAATAGTTGAACCTGTGATAGTTGAAGCTGAGAATGTTACTTCTCAGAAACAAACAGCAGCTCAAAGTTCTGATACTTTGAAGAAGAAATATGTATGTTCTGTTGCTGCTGAAGCAACTCCTTCATTAGCAAGGAGATTGAAGAAAATGAAGGCTAGGAGGTATTTGGTTAAGGCTCCACCAAAAGATCCTGAAGAAGCTGAGAAAGGGGATCGGGAATCTCTGATCTCACAAGAACCAATTGTTATTGAAGCCCTTCCAGCTAAGGCCAAAGACACTGCTAATGATACAGTGGTTACCCCTCCCGTCTCTCCTATTAAAGCTACAGATGATGCTAAAGAACAAACCGAAAACTCTGAGATAGATATTCATAATTTGAATATACCAAATGTTCTTAATCTGGAAGCTTCATCTACAGAAGCTCAGCCATATACAGTTAACTCCCCAATCTTAGATGCTGAGAGTCCATCTATACCACCTCCGGAGATAAATTCTGATGTTCAGACGTTAAATGAAGTTGTTCCTGAATCTCCAGTTGCTTCACACACTGTTGTGCTGTCAGAACATAATGAGTCCTCCTCAAGTTCTGAAGACAGTGTTTCTGCTCAGACTCCAGTTCCTATACTAGGAAATGAAGAATTGGTGAAGAAATTTGTTGAACAGGAAGCACCTATTCCTTGGGAGGATACTCACAGAGGTGTGGAGTGGACCAAGAAGTGGAATGACACTGATTTCATTCCAAGTTCTAACGTTTTGACAGAGCATATTGCTAAAGCTGATGAGTTGCTCATAAATGCTGATTTAAAGACACAACTCAAGATCACTGCTCTATCTACCAAATATCTTCAAGGTCTACATTCTTCTACTCATGAAAAGGTTGATACACTAAAGGAATATGTTGATAAGCTTGATCTACAGATCAGGCTTGACAAGAACAGATATATCAGACCTACTTTTGAGAAAATTGAAGCCATTGAGAAGATTCAAGAGAAGCACCAGGCCCAAATTGATGAGGTCCTGGCTAACTAAGTTTCTCAGAAAGCTCAATTGGAAGAAATCCAATCTTCAGTTGAACTTCTTCTATCTCTTTTACTTCCTGATGATGCCAAAAAGGGGGAGAAGGTAGTTAAGTCCAAATGCTACCTACTCAAATACTGAAGAAAAAGGATGATAAAGGTGATGACCAGGGAAACTCTGATAAGAGTAGAGGTCAAGGAAAAGTTCAAGGAAAATCTTCTACATAGAACAAGTCAAGTTCTGATGCTATGAATGCTAAAAGTCTGAAGTCAAGTTCTGACAAACAAAGTCTGATGTCAAGTTCTGATATTCTGATTCAGTCAGGATCTAAAGACTCTTAGAAGTTTTACAAACTCTGAAGCTAAAGGGGAAGCAGACTACTGTTTATTACAAAGATCATAAAATCCAGACACTTGATGATGAGCTATCTAGAATATTATTTCTGAAACAAAATCCAGGAATGGATTTTGAAACTCTCAAGGAGGAAGAAGCTAGATTTAAAGCTGAGAAGACAAATTTTAAGTCTAAAGCTTCTGATACAAAGAAACCTTCAAGGACTAAGGAAAAAGGCATTGTGATCAGGGAAAAGTCAAATTCTGAGACTTCAAAGTCCAAGACTAGATCACAAACTAAGATTGATCCTAAGTCAAAAGGAAAAGAAAAGGTTAGTGAACCTTTAAAGATTGAGAAAAAGATAAGTTCTTTCATTCCAGTCTATCAAACTACAGTGCATGATGATGATTTGATAGAAGATGAAACTGTTCAAATTTTGAAGAGAAGAAAGATAATTAAAGAATCTAAAATAACCTCTGACACTGCTCAAGTTGTTCAGCATGAAGAACAACAAGTTACAGAAGAAACAATAAATTCCGATCAAGTTAATTTGGAAAAGATGACAATTGCTGATAAGAAGAAGCTGTTATGGAAGAAAGCTACTCCAGTTGAACGAAATTCCAAACTTATGATGAATCAACTCGCAACATTTGGGTTGAGATCCAAGCAACCTAGAGATAGAACTGGATTAGGTTCTGATGAAGAGAAGATACAAACATGAGTAGAAGTTGCTTTCAGAGATCCTTTCATGTTGATAGACAAGCCATATGAACAATTCAAACAAAAGCACCTTGACAAAGTGTTGTCTGCTCAAATCGTGATAGATGCTCATGATAAGGAAAATCTAAAGGAAAAATTGATTTTATTTCTCAATGATGGATTAACTTACAGACTAGCTGATACTGATGTGCTAAAGAAGTCTGTCAGAGAACTTCAACATATTCACTATCATCTGGAAGTAAAATCTAATGTGTTACGACCGGCATTTTGTGTAATATTATTTGCGAACTTTGTATAATATTTGAATCGATTATAAATATACCTATTTGATTATACACTTGTGTGAATGGAGTTGCTGCATTATAAATTGCTTTACTCAGAATATGAAATTTTCAAAGCGATAATTTTATTAATTTCTCCTATTTTTGATTTATAAAGAATACTCTTTACCATGGAAAATTATCTTTTAAAAATTATTTCATTCATAAATTTCAAAATTAATATCATAAAATTTCTAAAAATCCAAGTTATTTTATGGTATAAATTTTATAATTTTTGAACTTTTATTTTATTTTATAAAAATAGATCTTTGAAAATTAGTTGTTAAGTAATTAGCAAATTACATGAATATCCTTGCATGAAAACACCCTCCCATTCAACTAAAGGGCTAAAAAGACAATTCCAACCCCACTCACTCTCATTCTACTAGCCAATTTACCACTTTGTCCTTGCATGCAAATTTACCTAACTTTAGCTAGAAGGTTACTTTTGTCATTTACTAAATCCACTTACATTTAGTCAAAACAAAGGCATAAAAACAAACACAAGTATCATAGAACTTCATTTTTCACTCCATCATTCCACCCACTCCTTCCTCCTCCCCTCCCTCTCGTTTCAACCCCCCCTCTCGGTCATCCCATAGCCGAGGCCCCCCATCCCCTTCTTTTCTTCATTCTTTCACTCAAACATTCATCTTATCTTCAATTAATCTTACTCCCTACATGTTGTTCTTATATATTTCAAAAAGTTTAGAGTGAGAAGTTTAAGTTTTGATCTTGCATGTCATAGTTTTAGTTGGAACTCAAAGTACAAACTTGATTCTCATGGATTTAAGGTTGTATTGTTGAGGGAACTACAAGGAATGGTGAAATGCCAAGTCAAGAGAGTGAAGCTCTTGTTTTTAATGGCCATTTCCCTTCCATTTCATTCGGCCATGACCATAAGGGAGCCGAATGAATGGTTCTTAGTGATGTCTTTTTCCCTTGTTTAATTCTTGTATGTTTTTGTGATAATGGCATGAATTTTGTAGTGAAAACTTGATAAAACCCTTTGCATACTAAGTGATCATTTAGTTATAGCTTATGCTAAGCTTGCATGTTGATTTTATGATAAAATTATTGTGGAAATCATATGGTTTTGACTTGTGAGATTCGACGGCATGCATGCATGTAAACAACTCATGATTTTCAGAAGTTTTTGATCATTTGGATTGATAATTGTTAGTAGGCTTTAATTTCAGTTGAGTTAAGATAATGATCTTGATTTGTGATCCTTGATATGTGATGTTAATCCGTATATATTTATAAAGAAGATATAACTTGTTGTTTTCAAAAACTTGATGACTTGTAATTAGTGTTGTATGTTAACTTTTATTTTGCTATGTTGCACCTTAGGTAAGAATGATCTCCACTTAGTCAATATTGAGTGTAGGAGAGTTAGTTCAGTAGATCACCTTGGTTGAGGTTTGGTTTGGGCTTTTGGTTGTTGTTGGTTCGGTTTGTCAAGTAAGAATCTTGGTGAAAGGAGTGTATTAATTTCTGCAGAAAATCAGTTTGGTACCCTGAGGTTTAGAGTGAGATTTGACTTGTCATTATTGTGCACTTTGAGTCCCAAGTCACCAGAAACTAATACTAGGAGTATACAATAGATTTTAGGTGTTTGTTGGAGGTTTATAAGACGTTTGGTTAGGTGAACGAGTGGAAACACCAAATCTTTCCAGCAGGGGACAGTTTGGTTGCAATTTAGAAATGGGAAGTTTAGACCATGCCATAGGTAGGCCCTCATTAGTCCCTATGGGTCCTTAGTTAGAGGGAGTGTCAGAGGAGGTTTTCCAGCCATATTTCAGAGGATTTGAGTTAGAATCATGTATCATAGGTTAGTTCAAATCAGGACCCTTTTCTGCCCAGAAAAACAGGGGAAGCGTAGACTTTAAGCTTAGGCCTAGGGAGGCCCACGCTAGGCCCTTGAGCCACATCAGGTTTGGGAGTTGGCTTATGATTAGGAGAGTCTAATTTAAAAGTTTTGTAGGTAAACTTGAAGTATAAGAGTATCAAATGCACCCAAGAAACCTTAGATGTCATTCTCAAGGCAAGTGATTCAACCTGCCTTTTGCATTTACACTACAAGTGTGTGATAACTAGTTCATATATATGATGCGAGCATTTTAATTCACCTTGATATACATGAACCAAGTGGTTTTGAATCTATATCCGTAGTATATGAAAATGACATGAACCCTCAAGTATTTATTTCAAGTAGTTTAACTCTACTTGAAGATTGCTATGCAAGTAAATCAAAAGTCCTATCATGCTAGTATACCCAAGAAATTGTGATGTTGAAACATGTGCAAGTTATACTCAGTAACCTTATCTTAATACCTAAAAGTCAATCATTCCTTAACGATTGTTCATGCTTGTTTGATAACCCTATCTTTACCCTAAAGCATGACACTCTGTTATACCTTGAGTTAATGCTCACATTCTCTATATTTTAATACCTATACCTCATTTGGAGCCATTAATGATTAATTCCTCAATATTTTTAAATACCTATGCCTTACCTGGAAACATTACCTAGAACCTCATTTGACCTTGTTCCTTCATACTATCTGATAACCGTGCTAAATCTCACTATCAAAATCCTTGTATATAGAAACCTTGAAATTCCCTTGATGAAGTATAGTCTAGTTGATCATGGCCTTGAAATTTAGTGGACCTTTTCCCTGTCCATCAAAGTTAATCTAGAACCCTTGATAAAGATGCTCACTGTTTAAGAAATTAACTGTCACCTGGCATCAGTTTTTAATAAAATAAAAAGTTAAAATTTGGATTTCCAGTCCCAAAGGGGGACACATATTTTCTTTAAATAGTGGATCTGGACTGAGACGCAAGTCCTTTCTACTCTTAATTTTTAGGCTTAAAAGTAGCCTAGGGATCCCATTAATGTTCTAGAACCCAGCGAGGTTCGGGATTACTTCGCGGCTGATCACCGGCTGTAATCTGTAGCGTCATAAAACGGTTTTTGATAAAGAAATGGTTTGAATGGTTTTGTTACAAATAAATGATGCCATCACTCAAAAGTTTATCTCTTGCTATATTAGCTCTACCTTCACATTGTTATTCTTATATCTCGATTTATGTTTTGTATTATATTGTATAGGACTTTTTGAGCATTTGGCACACTACTTGCTTTCACCCTGATATTTCAGCCAGCAGATATGGTTAGATTCAAGCAGACAGCGCGTAAGACTTGTGATATCGATGCATATGTTCGAGTTCAGGTAGATTAGTGATCGTTTTGTGTGAGGACTCGATATTAGATATCAGGTTGAAATAGTTAATAGTGTTGGGCTGTTCCAAACCCTAAACTGTAAGATCTTGGATTCAGTTGTATTTACTTTCTTTTGTTATCTATTATAATAATTTGTATAATATATTATTAAGTCGGGGCGTGACAGGTTTGGTATCAGAGCTACAGTTTAGAGCCCCTGGACAGCCCAGATAGGTTATAGGATATATGTATAAGTTATAGGATATTATGCAAGAGAGTAGGTTAAGCGAATCTATCATTAATACTCCTCTTATATATATATATATATCTATGTATTGTTTATCAGCAAAGGGCGCATTCCTCGTCATCCTCTGGGTCGGCTGACACTATTGCTTTTTCTGTATATGCTAAGTTGAGGCACGAGTTCGACATGCTTCAGGGAAAGTACGACCGACTGTTAGAGATGAAGAACGTGTATCCGGATAGTCGAAACTATGAAGGGAAGCCTAAGGAGCAGATGACTGCGAGACTTGAGACTTTGGTTCAGTACGTCAACACTAAGCTTGAGGAGATGCCATCGTACTGAGACCGTACCAGCCAGTATACCCTCCAGATGATTGCGGACGAGCTCCAGAGTATTGTGAAGACGCTTCGAGAGGAGAAGACTACCAAACCCTGTTCTGACGGAGTGGAGCCTTAGTTCTTTCCATTATCTACCTTTCATGTTGTATTATCGGACTTTGTAGAATTCCCTGTTATTTCCTTTAAATAAGCATGTTATTCCTAGATTCACACTTTATTCTAATCATGATGTACCTTGACCTTAAAATTTCAATAATTATGCGCTATCGTTCTATTTGCTTTCAATTGTTTTTACGCCTTTATATGCATCACCCTTATTGTTTAATTTAAAAACTTGACCTCATATGTGAACAGAATGTCATGTTAGACCCTATCCTCGAATTATCTTATTGTTCATACCTGTTTTGATAAAACTTTTATTTCAGGATCATGCCACCCAAAAAAGAAGAACCCAACAACCACATCTACCACATATCCTAATATTCTTCGATTACTGGAAATCTTACAACAGCAAACAAAAGATATAGCTCAACAATAAAGAACTCTTCAACAACAATTTGAAAACCAAGATAACCATGAACCACACCAACCACTTGATCCACCAGTACCACCTCGACAAGTTGTCACTTTCAAAGCTTTTCAGAATGTGAATCCACCTGCATTTCATGATACCACTGAGTCAATAATAGCTAATACATGGATTAAGCAAATGGAAAGAGCTTTTGAATTGGTACAGTTAGGGGACGACCAGAACACACCCTATGCTACTTACTTCCTGAAGGGCGAAGTCATTTATTGGTGGGATTCAGTGAAAGCTATGGAGGCAAATCAGCAAGTTTCTTGGGAAAGGTTTAAGAAGTTATTTCTGGACAAGTATTACCCTAAGTACATGCAAAATCAGATGGAGCTTAAATTTCTTAAACTAAAGCAAGGGAGTATGACTGTATTAGAGTATGAGAAGAAGTTTACGGAGCTGTCAAGGTTTGTGACAAAGTATACCAACAGTGAGGAGGAAAAAGCAAAGAGATTCCAACAAGGATTAGAGTCTTGGATCAGAGATAGAGTGGCTATGTTTGAGCTTGATACTTATGCAGGAGTAGTACAAAAAGCTGCTCTGATTGAGGGTAATGAGATGCAGTCAGAATAGGAAAGAGATAACAAGAAGAGGAAGGTTCTATTTTACGGAGAGAAGTCTGAAGCTGGAAGCTCACAAGATAGAGTGTGAAAATGATTGGATTCCATAAAGGCGGGAATTTTCAGAAGAAGGGAAATTTGAATAAAAGACAAGAATCAAAAGGGAACAACCAGGCAAGCCAAGGGCAAGTTGGGGAAAATAGATTTCAGAGGCCAGAGTGCAAGCATTATGGAAAAAGACACACAGGAGTGTGTAATAAGCTGAACATGATATGCTATAGATGCAACCAGAAGGGAGATTTGGCTAACGAGTGTAAGATGCGGAAGCCGGGAGTCACATGCTACAAGTGTGGAAAGACTGGACACATGGCTAGGGAGTGCAAGTCAACCGGACCAGTCAAAGCTCTGATGAACGTGGAAAGCACCAGTGCAAACATACCAGCTGAGATATTGGCATTACCTCCATCACCTACAATAACTCCGCAAGCAACGGCAAGGACATTCGATTTGAAAATGAAGGACGCTGTTCAGAATTCTGAGGTGATAGCAGGTAATATTTTATTAAATAATGTCGAAGCTAAAGTATTGATTGATTCTGGAGCAACGAGATCTTTTATATCAGAAACTTTTGTTGATAAACTTCAATGTGATAAAATGACCATGAACGAGGTAGTAAATGTGGTAATTGCGAATCAAGAGAAGATTTCGGTGAGTCAACTATGTCCTAAGTGTGAGATTGATATCTCGGGATATAAATTTTCAGCCAACTTGATACTTTTCAAGTTAGGGGAGTTCGATATAATCTTAGGCATGGATTGGTTAGGGAAGAACAATGCTCAGATAAATTCACTACTAGAAAAATGCCCTTAGACATCGGTTATAAACTGATGTCTTTTTTTTCAAACCGATGTCTTCGCATGTGTAGAGAAAGGTAGGGGTCTTTAACATCGGTTTTTAGCCGATGTTAAAGATGTACATAGACATCGGTTTTCTTAGCAAACTGATGTATAATCAGCCTTTTTTTTAATAACATGTTAAAACTAGATTGTGAAAAATGGTATTTAGGAGGTTAAAAAGCACTATAAACATATAACAGGGAAAATTTTTTAAATGATATACATCAGATTCTTAAAAAAACTAATGTCTAACTCTGTATTTTACATCAATTTATTTACTCAACCGATGTTAAACATAGCTTATAACATCAGTTTTACTTGAGGAAGCGATTTAAAACTTCTACTTTAACATCGGTTGCTTAAGTTAAACCGATGTACATTGTTCTGGAAGACATCAGTTTTCCTTTTATTTACTTTTATATACTTGCACAAAGCGATGTGTTTTAACATTTTAGACATCGTTTTCATTCCTATAATTCGATTTATTTTGTTAGTTTAGACATCATTTTTAGTTTAAGCAGGTGATGTATTTTTAGTTGCTTCACATCAGTTTTATAACAAGAACCGATATTTGAGTTCTTTTTTAAAAAACAATAAACCTATGCATTTTTGCATAAACCCACACAAAAGCAAACAAAATACTAAATCAACATCCAACAAAACAAAAAACAGTATACTGAGTAGCATAACCTTTATATTATAAGGGATCTGATGTTTAATATGTCATATGAATACTTAATTCTTTATTTTCCTCCTAATAGATGAAAAAACTCGTGTGTGCAAACAGCAGCCATAAAAGGTGCATAATATTAATATCGATAAGTTGGTTTACCAGGATTATAACATCAAGAGAATGATCATCTGATATGATGTGCAAATATCATAATCAATCATGTCAATAATACAACCTTGCTCTAAAAATAAGAAAGAGATAATTATTTACTGAAGAAATTTTATTGTACCTGAAAATATAGATAAGCTGCATAGAACAAGAGGAGAAGTGGAAATATAGCCCACAATGACATAGAGCTTAGTATCACAAAAAAATAACACAAAAGTTGAAATGAGGTGGGACACTTGACCCAAAAACATATTCACAAAAGGCCCAACGTTGCGGTCAATATCACCTAGATCCTTCGCAAACCTATTGATAATGCGTCCAAGTGGGTTGGTATGGAAGACGACATTTGGCGCTCTTAGAATAGAGTTAAGCATAGCTTTATGCAACTTTCGAGATGAGTAAAGGCTTGATAAGATTATCCCTAAATGAATTTGCCAATGTCACCAAAACCTAACCAATTATGAGAAGCAATTCATTTGATGCATTTCCAACAAGAACAATTGCAAATTTTATATTTTATTAGGATGATACAGATTATAAGTCAATCATACCTGACCAAGCGACAAAAGTGAATAATTAAATTATAGAAGCCATGTCCATATCTCTTCGGGCTACTTGCATCTGTCCAAACACTTAATCATGTGCTACTCATAACTCGCAAAACTTCTGTTAGGACATAGCACATCAAGAGTATCATAACTACCCACCACCATCCTAATGTATTTTTATACTTGACAAGTAAGAAAAGATAGTACATAGATGTAGCGTTTACATCTTGAATGTCGAAAGGATACTAGGAAAAGATATATGTATGATCACCAGCCAACCCAATCAAGAAAAAAATGTTATGGCATGTATGAATATTTGAAGATTGAAGACACTCATAACAAAGATTGAATGATGTATTAGACTTTTTTAATCATCAGAAATATATCGAGGTAAATTCTTAGTTGTAGGAAAAAGAAAATTAAGAAAACCAATTATGTTTACTTTGTAGATGAGTAGCCGCAGTTTGTAAAGGTTAATTAAATAGATGCATAACTGAAAAAACATAGTTGTAGAAATCTAGTCTACAACAAATGCAATGACTGGGATGCAACTTTGTTTAGTTCAGTCTGCAACATAGCGCTGGTACACTTAACAATTGTGTTAAATAATTACATGAATTGCACGAAACTGTAATCATTATAAACACATTATTTTAGTGTTAACTACATTTAATGGTTTAAAACCAACTATAAACGGTCCAAGATTAAAGACTAGATGACTGCCGCAGTGATCTCAAGTTCTTTTAAAAGAAACTTTGCATCAGATTTCTTCACTATGAATAATACTACCCTCGTATATAATGTAACCTACGTATATTAGATTCTTATATCAAGGAAATTATCCTAAAGAACTTTATAATAGAAAAGTAAGTGGTCGTTTCAGGTTGGTCCATCAGAAGTAGCCTAAATACGAAACACAAGTAGCAGACTGAATAACACACAAAAAGTCAAAAATTTATGAGTAGAAGACTTAGTTACTGCTTACCTATCCAAAACTTCAATATCTTCCACATATTCTTCCAGCTTCCCGGTATTTTCAATTAGCTTTTGGAACAGTTGTCCATTATTTGACAAATCCTCAAAGGTTCCCTCCTCTTTCACCTTTCCTTCATGCACTGGAATGTCTCTGTCTACTTGTGAAAGAAAATGTAGTTGGTTTGTGACAAGAACTCTTGTTTTCCCTCTCAGTTCTTCCTTGATGAAATTTTCAAAAACCTGGAGATGCACCAACAGTATTATCAAGATATCAAAAATTATAATAGCCTAGTGTTGCAAACCATGAAAAAATTGTTGAGGCTTGTAGCCCATGTACATTACACATAGAAATATAGTAAGTGTCTTTCTTCAGAGTAGAGAAACCGAAGAAAATAAACTAGCACCACATAACTAATTACTTATTGTTACTATAAGTAAAGCTACCCGTCGAGCCCACAGGTAACATAACAAAAGACATTTGTCGTGTGGAATTATTTTATAAGATATCTACTATTAGTAACATATGAAACTAATATTTGTATAAAGTATGAACAGACAGGAGACGAATATCAAAATTTAAGCTGATGGCTTGCACTCTAAAGTTCCAAATCTTTCTCATGTAGCAAGAAGGTACAATCCAACTTGTTAAAATGCAATGCATCAAATGTCATCTCAATGTTCTTTTTATATTTTTTACATTGCCAGTCTTGAACACAGAGAATAAGGATATAGTTTTGTATAAACATAATTTTGTTCTGTATATTTTTCTCACAGTCCTGGAAAATTTTTACATGGTTTTGTGGTCCAAAGTGACAATGTGCAATTAGGACTTATCTTCTCGGGATTATTTATGTGAATAAAATTCGGAATAAATCAAGTTCTTAGTCTATGGCCAGAAGTTTTTTCTTGTTATTAAATATGAAAAATTTAACATTTGACTCCCAAGAAAATTAACCATTCTTGATTGAGACTGCAGGAACTCCTGGTTCTGGAGGTGGGTTTGGCAAGAGAATTCTTACCTCGACCAAGAGAAGTTCCTTCAGTCGCTTCAAAGATACATTTGCATTTACCGCCTACCAAAGGAAGACAAAATAAAAATCTCAGTGAAGGTAGTCCTTTTCATCTTCTTAAAAAAGTAACATGAACAACGCTGTAGCGTATAGAAAATCACCCATAAATATTCCACCACTACAATAAAATGTCAAATGTAACACCCCCAAATCCGGGGTCGGGGATCCGGGTTGTCACGAGTTCCATTTCCCTTAATAACACCCAATCTTAATAAACAATCAACTACTCTGTACTGTGACCCCACAATAAACACACACACCACAAGTTATAGTCTCAGAGATGAATATCCAAAAAAATAACACGAGTCATTTTATTCCAAAATTATATGCCATTACACCTTAAAAGGGTTTCTGAATAGATTTACATTTCTTTGCCATTATTACAATTGATAAAGATACATAAGTCTGGTACATCAAAAGTTGAAAGCCTAGCCTATTGGTAGTTCCTACCTCAGCTACAGCGACATCAACGCCTATAGGAAACTGCGAAACATTTCCTATCCGCTCGTTAATTGGGAGCTTGGTCCTGTTCATCTTTTCTATCTGTTGTTGTGTGATGAAAGAAGAAAGCAATGGTGAGCAACAAGCCCACCAAAATAATATGTATAATGATTAACTATATATGAGAATTCTCATAGTACTCATGAAAGTCTTGGTCAAGAAGAAATGAACCAAGCTGATATCTTAACGCGACCAAGTCACAAAATATTCAGTATATATGTATATATATACTTTTCAAAATCTTGGAAGTCCTCTTCCATGCATAATATACATAGAGTTCCAGTTTATAACTGTATAAAACTATCATTGCAAGGTGATCTCATATATCTAACCTTGTCTCAACATTTTTTTGTGAAAATCTTTGTCATGCATAAGATAATCATTAACCAGATATAAGTTGAAAAGATAAAGTTACAAGATACTCCAATATACTTATATCTTTTCCGAATACTACTTGAACTACCACCGTTCAAGTTATAATTAGTTTCAAAAGTTCATCACATAGATGAGACTACAAGACAAGATTTGAATAGATTCAATCTTTGAATATTATTATAAATAATGAAGTTACGAGATACTTCATTAAGTCCCAATATATATACACACCTATATATATACATTTCATACACTCCTTGAAAACCTCTGTTATGAAAATTATAAACAGAGTTGCAATATCAAATGAATTTGGAAAGGAGAAAACCTTGGCATAAACCTGATATCTTGCTGATCAGGCAAAGATACCAATAAGTAACCTTTTCTACTAGTAGACGGACGAATTCCCCACTGGTCATCACCCTGGTCGCAATAGGACCTTATGATGGACTGCCACTCAGCCACTTACACATTTGATGGACTCCCACTGAGCCACTTACACTTTCATGGACGCCCACTGAGCCCATGTTGCTTATGTCGACTCAAATAGATGGACTTACTTCCCGAACGTTGGGTAAGTAATCAATTCATTTACCAAAACCGCAACCTTGTTGCGAATATAAAATACACCACAGAGCCGGATCCCTCTGGTTTTGAGCGAGTATTTAAATCCCCTTTAAAAGGAAGATCTTAAATATATAAAAAATGAGTTTTGGGATCCGCTCTAACTTTTAAAAATCATTTTAAAGACTCGAAAACACTTTAAAGAGTGTTTGGAGTAATGCTGATTTAATAAAGTAAATCAGTCCCAATATATTAGAAAATATCTGAATATTTTTATTTAAATAATATTCCCATAAAGAATAATCTTTATACAAATAATTGAAGTAGAAGTTGTAAAACTTATACTTGAAATGAGTATTAAATAACCAAAGATATACTTATACGAAAGTACTATCTTTATTTGAATAATCAAAAATAAGTTTGATTATCGACACCTTATTCTTTAATAAAATAAAGAATATATTTCAGTAAATAATCGGAGTCATAGGTCCTCAAATGGATATTCAAATAATATTCATTAAATAATATAAACTGAGTCATAAGTCCCCGAATGAATATTCAAATAATATTCAATTAATAAAATAAACTGAGTAATAAACTCTCGAATGAATATTCGAAATAATATTCATTAAATAAAATAAAAGGAGTCATAAGCCCCTGAATGAATATTCGAAATAATATTCATTAAATAAAATAAAAGGAGTCATAAGCCCCCGAATGAATATTCGAAATAATATTCTTTAAATAATATAAAGTTATCGAATAAACCTTATTCGATTAATAATTTTGAAAACTACATCAATATATATATAAATATATATATAATATACTCGGGAACATCTACTCCCGGTTTTAGAAAAGGGTTCACCTTTGGGTCCCCTACACTCAGGGTATACGCAACTACTGCTTATCTCTAGCATAGGTATTATGCAACTAATAAGCATTTGAACCAACAGATATATAAATCAAGAATACGAAACAGGCATGCATATATATCATATCAACATGCTCCAATATATCGCAAGAATTTGCTAATAACAATCATGCACTTATCACAAGATAATGCATATACATATATGCATCACAACAACAGTATAACAGGTAGAAAACTTGCCTGAGCGACTGGGGGTTACAAATGGCTTGGGACGAGTCTGGTAACCTATAAACAACATATAAGTTGGAATTAAACCAAAGTCACTTATAAATCTATACTTTAACCAATTTAGACTCTAACGCTCGCTTTGCGCTTAACGATTCACTTAAGTCGCTCGAGTACCCTCGGCTCCACCATTTTTAATAAATTAACCATTACGAGTTTTAAGGCGATTCTTTCGCGAGTGTCTTACCAACTGCCTATTACACTTTACATAAATGTTTCATACTCCAATTAGTCTTTAAGGTCTTTAACCTATGTTTCAAAGTAAGGCGAGGGGTAATGGTTCGTTCGTGAAACGTCGTTACTTAAAACGGCCATTTCTCCTAAACCGTACATCGGAATCAAACGAACCACATATTAAAACGAAGCTCGTAACATGAACTATCTAATAATGGCAATGGTCAAAACCTAGCAGGGAGTTCTCGGCTCCTAATGTTAAGAACAAAACAGCCTAAAGTAAATCGGACATTACGACGGCTATGTTTACGCGATTTCCCAAATTTAAAACAGTCAAATTCAACCCACAATCAATCCACAATCACAACCCAATCAAAACTCCATCCATACTACATCATAACAGCCCCAACAACTCAACATCAACAATTTATACTTATTCTTAAACTTGAATTTAACTACACTTGAGTTCATTAATCAACAATCCAAGAACTACCACTCCGAAAACTTCACAAAATCAACTAATCTCTACATTTACAACTAGCAAACCTCTCATGAATTATAACAACAAAACTAAACCTAATTACTCAAATAAAGTTAGGGTTTGGAGGGGTTATACCTTCCTTGGAAAGTGGAGAATCAAGAGAATGGCTTGGAATCACCCTTAAAGTCCTTATCCAAGCTTAATCTAAACAAAACTTCAAGAATAAAAAATTTAGTTCTTGAAAAACACTATTCACCATCTTCTTCCATGATTTTTAGGAAGAGATTGTGGATGATTTAGGAGCTCAAACTTATAGGATATTCATAACTATGCATAAGGAGTCTTAGATAATTACCTTGTAATTTAACAAAGCTTGGAACTATGATTTTGACTTTCTTGCTTTGGAAAAGAAGAAGAAGCCGAGAGCAAGGTGAAGAAAATGAAATGATCTTTGTGTTTTGGGTGAAATGATTGTTGGTTGGTTGTTTTTAGCTTGATTTTGGTTAATTACCTTTTTAACCATGAACTTTGTGTGGTTTTAAATCAACCACACCTCCTCCCCCCTTATGTCATGCTTATGTCACCTTGTTATGTCATCATCCCTTACTTGCCCTCTTCTCATTGGTTTGATGACATCATCCCCTCTAATCTCTTTGATTAGCTTTTAATTATTTGGCTAATGACCGCTGATCTGTTATACGGTTCGCTTAACTTTCGTTTTCGTTTATCGTTTGAGGGATCATACCCGGGATCTTATTACTTAGGTTCCCTTAACCTTTCTCAATACATTATTTTCCTTTTTATGATCCTCTATTAAAATCCTCGAATTTAAATCCTTTTTATCCTGTTACCTTATACTCAATTCTTTCGATATCTGGTGGATTTCCGGGAAAATCAAAGTGTTCGGATTTGGATTCTGACGATCTTTACATACACTTATATACCATATAGAGTACTAATAAAATCTCAGAATATCAATAACAGAACCCCTACATAGTGTGGCATGAAAAGTTTTTTTCTTCAGCATAATCTGCAAAATCACTATTCATAAGGGTTTCAAAAATTTCCAAAAATTGGGGTTATTACAGTCTCCCCTCCTTAAAAGGATTCCGTCCCGGAATCATATAGAAAATGAATAGGGATACTCTCTTAGCATTTCACTTTCTAGCTCTCGAGTAAATTTTCCCACATTGTGGTCCTACCACCAAACTCTGCCTAGTTTGATAACCCTTCTCTTAAGCACTTGTTCCTTTTCACTCTATAACCCTTCCCGGTTGCTCCATATAGGTTACGTCGGGTTGCATGTCTATGCGCTCATATGCCCCTATTTATCTGGCATCCGAATTACACTTCCTTAACATTGATACGTGGAACACGTTATGAACTTACTACAGGTTCGGGGGTAGGGCTAGCTCGTATGCTAACTTCCCAATATGTTTTAGTATATCCAAGGGTCCGACAAATTATGGACTTAGCTTTCCTTTCTTTCCGAATCTCATCAATCCTTTCCAAGGGTTTCCAAGGGGATACCTTTAAAAACACTAGGTTCCCTACTTCCTATTCTTTGTCCTTTCGTGTCAAATCAACATACTTCTTATGTCCATCTTGGGCTACTACCAGCCGCCCTCTGATTAGATCTATTATATCCTTGGTCCTTTGGACTACTGCGGGTCCGAGCATCTTGCGCTCTACAACTTCATCCTAACATAAGGGAGATCGACATTGTCTTCCCTCAAGGATCTCATAAGGCGATATCTCAATACTGACATATGATCTATTGTCGTAAGAAAACTCAATTCGTGTTAAGTGACCATTTCAAATTCTTTCAAGTCTATTGCACAGACTCTCATCATAGCTTCTAGCATTATAGCTTTTGCTTCTCAATACCCATTCTTTTCCAGTTCGTAGTCATTACTATCTTACGTACATGATACTATACTGGTTACACTTTTGCTCGTTAGCATTCTATAACCTTTTAATAATTGTGTCAACCTTAGTATCACGAACGCGTTAGATTCGGAATACCACCGCACTGATACTACTCCTTTCTAGCTACTTCTATCTTTGAAAGCTTGATCCATCGTATAGAAGTAAAAGAATTTATTGAGAGATCACTATGATCATGAACACTTGTTATATCACATAGTTAGTATAGAAGGTGGCCAGCCTTTAGTACTTGACAAGCAATTAAACAACATGTGGTATCCTACTAGGCTTCTATCACACAGATAGATAGTCATTCGGCAATACCTCCCCTTTTGGAAGGGTTGTTCTTCTCAGCTTACATGAAATGAAAAGAAGAGAAAAGAACGAATTGAAGAGAATTGTATATGAAAAAAAATACTGCCACAAATATCTGGCTTGGAATCTACCTCTGAACTATAGAGGTTTATCATAGGAGAACAAAACATATGTATCTATATCAATATCCAGTATTATCGCATCGCATTTCACATGCTTAAATATTTTTGCTATTCCGTCCATCAATCTATGGACCCATGCTCTTCCTCGAGCTTATACACAGTCACCTTTGAAACTCCCTCGACATCGAAAATCAAATCTAGGATCTCATTCTAGACATCATCGTTACTAGAATTCTATGCTTGCATCACAACCTTTCTCGTATAGTCATACGACCCTCTATTGATAAGGAGGAATAAATATTCAATAATTAAATAATCTACTTAATTACTCTATTCAGTGATAACTTATACATCACCACGACCAGATTAGTGGTACTCAATCTCAACATTCATTATAATACAACTCTCACAGTTGTCATTGTCTCATTATTCATAGACTTATTGGAGCATTACTATGGTCCACCACTGACCTACTGTAGTCATTCGCTTTCCATGAAGTCTTAATAGCTAACCATACGGAGTCCATACATATCGTATCGAATTCTTCTAAGGAGGTAACATGATCACCATTCATGATTCATGAAGAACACTCCTGATCCTGACGTACATTCATGACATGAAGCAGATAAAATGCAGAAGAGTTTTAATGAAAACAACGATAGTAGGTTAATACCATTCTAAATAATATGTCTATATTAGGAGACATGAAGCTCAATGGTTTATTTAGTCCTTTTTGAAACATGGTCATGGCTTATTCTCAAGATAGTTCCTTCTAAGATAGATAGCCCGCTCAGGGCGATTACACGAATTAAACCTTTACCAAACTACTATTATGGTTGGGTATTGCACAGTCATCAGAAGGAATGTCAATCTTCCAAACCATAATACAACCTTCACGGCTTCAACCATTATCACTGCATTCCTCTGGCACGAGCGCCTATAATTGCTCTCTTGCACTTAGAGTGTCGGCCACCTCATTGGCCTTTCCTGATAGTAATAGTTCCTTATAATCAATGTCTTTTAACCACCTTCAACTAAATTTTCTACCTCATTTTAATCACTGCTTATGTGAAAATGCTTTTCTTAAGTCCTGGTGAGAAAGAAAAAAAAATCACCATTTTTCCATAAGTCATTGCCTTAGTCTTTAGATGTGAACATTGTCACGGCTGACTCTCGATCATACTTAGGACGTCTCTTATCATGGGTCCTTCTTGTTTTCACCAATCTTGACCCTCATTGGGTCGATCTATACTTTCTTATGGTTCAACACATGCCCCACCTGGCATTATTATAATTACGTCATATTTCCTTTATCAAAATTTCTATTCTTGAGAACTTTGAATGTTACCTTTTTCCTTGTAAAACCTTTAAGGTTATCCTTGAATCGCTCGTCCTGTATTCCGTAGATACAGGGCATATCAAAATACCATTTACTAATACTAGAACCATTGTCTATGTACTTCTAAAAATTTTCTCTACTGATCTTTAAAGGTTGTTGTTATCATAATCCTTTTTAATTTATACTGCCAAAACTCATGATGTCCCTATTAAGGGCGAAATGCCAACCTTTATGCATTCCCCTAGGATTCATCTCAAGTTATCGAGGTTCTATCCTTAATTCCACCTTTAAAAAGGTACATGCATCCTTCCATGGATAAATCAAGTCATATTTCCTTGATAGATTATCTTATTCATCATTCCCACCTCGATAGTCTATAACTAATTTTATAATATCATCTTTATTCAAATTGAGGTCAATCCATATGGCCTCCAAAAGATAACAATGGTTATCCACTTTTCTCTCCTGATTTGGTAATGATAACATGGATGTTCTGGAAGATATTGGTCGTGTTCAACGTGAAAATCTTCTTAATAAATCCTCATGTACTTTTGTTGTTTATCTCAACAGTCATCTCAATGTTGGGAAATCTTTTATACCTGACGTCTCCCTTTCTGGGTATCATGCCACCGGTCTTACACTTCACATTCTTGAAGGTCACTTCCTTCATCCAATTTTCCTAATTTCTTACTTTCTTGTCTCCTCAGTCTATCCGCGTCTCATTATTTATCCTTCGAACTATCTCAAGGTTTCCTCGAATCCTCCCAACTTAAAGGGGATAAAATATATGTATCTCTTATGCCTTCAACCATCAACTTTAACTCATGGTGAATCACCTTCATCCTGATGATCATATACTTTTCTATTTCTAGTACTATGAGTCTTTAGGGTTTCCTCATACCCAACTCCCTTATCATTCCTCAAACTCTATTGCCTTTATATCCCTTTATACTCCTTCCCTTTTTAGTCTTTTATTTTTATTTCTATTACAACCATTACATGAACCAACACAACATAAGCATTAATTTCAAACATCCCGTCATTCTGGATTCGTGTCCTCAGAACGAATCTTGACAACTTTTACAACTTAGGTTCATAATTCATCATATTCGTCCGCCTTTGTTCTAGCTCTTAAAGCTTTTACACTATCTCCATAACCTTGGGATTTACTTTCTCGAAAAAAATTGACTGAACTTTAATCAGTTTATCATAACCTCTTGCTCCGTGCCTTTCTTGGTCTTTCACCAGTGGGTGGTCTCTCTCTTAGGAGGGTAAGTGACAAAAACAGTCTTTTATGATTCGTCGATCATTTAGAATCTCAAATGATTCCTATATTTCCTTTAGTCAGGCTCTTGCCTCGACTGGGTCAGCTTGTTCCTTGGATCTCTGAGAGCTTAGCGACTTAAAGAACCTGAAAGAATTTCTCACCGCATTATTTCCTCAGGGTTTGCTCTAAATCTTATTCCTCAAACTAGCTTTCATCTAAGATCTCATCTTTAAGCTCTTGAACATTTGGAACCCAAATTCTGTAGGAATACCTCATTATTCCCTTATCATCTTTCTCGGTATTAATCTCTTATCTATTTGTTGGCTCTCTGCCTTCATTCATCACTTTTTCTGGTACAATATGTTCTTTTCCAATATTTCGGGTTGTATTGCAATCTCAACCAGCTTTTCGGTACCGGCTCCGGTTACGTTCACTTCTATTTCCATTTTCTCAAAATCTATTATCAACTCTCTTAGAGACAATATCATCTTGAGTTTCTCCTTTCTACTAAGGGCATTAGCCACCATTTTGGCTTTCCCTGGATGATAAAGAATCTCATAATCGTAATCCTTGATTAGCTCTAGCCACCTCATTTGGCACATGTTGAGCTCTTTCTGTGTGAAAATGTACTAGAGCACTTATGGCTTGTGTAAATCTCGCACTTCTCTCCATACAAGTAGTGCCTCCAATATTTAGGGCAAAACTATTGCCACGAGCCCAAGCTCATGGGTGGGGATATCGAATTTTATATTCCCTTAATTATCTTGATGCGTACGCGATTACCTTGTTGTGCTGTATAAGAAGCACCCTAATTCCTTATGCGAAGCGTCACTACACTTCACAAAATCTCATTTTCCATCCGGCAACGCCAATATAGGGACCGTCACCAACCTTTGCTTCAGTTCTTAAAAGCTTTTCTCGCATTTCTCTGTCCATTCAAACTTTTCAGTCTTACGAGTAAGCCGCGTTAAAGGGCTACTATCTTTACAAACTTGAACGAACCTCCGGTAGTGACCGGCCAATCCTACCTCTGGTAGTTCCTCTAACCATGGTCATCAATTCCTCAGTGGTCCTTTATTCATTCATGTTAGGATCCTCCACGGGATCCTCCTTAGCCACAATCCCTTCTAGGACAACATCCTCAACCGCTACATCCTCAATATGAACATCATTTGGTCCTACGTTAGGACGCTCTATCAGATCCACAATCCGATCTCCAATTAGTAATAAAACATCATCGCGTTATTGCTCCTCAACCTCAAGGTTTGGAGTCCCGCTACCATATACGATAACGAACTACGCCTCTATCACGATATTTATAAGGGTTCCCATAAGGGTTTTAACTATCAGTACTACGTTAAGTAGCCCGACTATGAACTTGGCAAGAGTTCTTATTATCTTAGTGAATTTATTATCTTAACGTCATATCATCTCTGAGATTTATAATGTTTAGCTCTGATACCATTTCTGTAACACCCCCAAATCCGGGGTCGGGGATCCGGGTTGTCACGAGTTCCATTTCCCTTAATAACACCCAATCTTAATAAACAATCAACTACTCTATACTGTGACCCCAAAATAAACACACACACCACAAGTTATAGTCTCAGAGATGAATATCCAAAAAAATAACACGAGTCATTTTATTCCAAAATTATATGCCATTACACCTTAAAAGGGTTTCTGAATAGATTTACATTTCTTTGCCATTATTACAATTGATAAAGATACATAAGTCTGGTACATCAAAAGTTGAAAGCCTAGCCTATTGGTAGTTCCTACCTCAGCTACAGCGACATCAACGCCTATAGGAAACTGCGAAACGTTTCCTATCCGCTCGTTAATTGGGAGCTTGGTCCTGTTCATCTTTTCTATCTGTTGTTGTGTGATGAAAGAAGAAAGCAATGGTGAGCAACAAGCCCACCAAAATAATATGTATAATGATTAACTATATATGAGGATTCTCATAGTACTCATGAAAGTCTTGGTCAAGAAGAAATGAACCAAGCTGATATCTTAACGCGACCAAGTCGCAAAATATTCAGTATATATGTATATATATACTTTTCAAAATCTTGGAAGTCCTCTTCCATGCATAATATACACAGAGTTCCAGTTTATAACTGTATAAAACTATCATTGCAAGGTGATCTCATATATCTAACCTTGTCTCAACGTTTTTTTGTGAAAATCTTTGTCATGCATAAGATAATCATTAACCAGATATAAGTTGAAAAGATAAAGTTACAAGATACTCCAATATACTTATATCTTTTCCGAATACTACTTGAACTACCACCGTTCAAGTTATAATTAGTTTCAAAAGTTCATCACATAGATGAGACTACAAGACAAGATTTGAATAGATTCAATCTTTGAATATTATTATAAATAATGAAGTTACGAGATACTTCATTAAGTCACGATATATATATACACCTATATATATACATTTCATACACTCCTTGAAAACCTCTGTAATGAAAATTATAAACAGAGTTGCAATATCCAATGAATTTGGAAAGGAGAAAACCTTGGCATAAACCTGATATCTTGCTGATCAGGCAAAGATACCAATAAGTAACCTTTTCTACTAGTAGACGGACGAATTCCCCACTGGTCATCACCCTGGTCGCAATAGGACCTTATGCTGGACTGCCACTCAGCCACTTACGCATTTGATGGACTCCCACTGAGCCACTTACACTTTCATGGATGCCCACTGAGCCCATGTTGCTTATGTCGACTCAAATAGATGGACTTACTTCCCGAACATTGGGTAAGTAATCAATTCATTTACCAAAACTGCAACCTTGTTGCGAATATAAAATACACCACAGAGCCGGATCCCTCTGGTTTTGAGCGAGTGTTTAAATCCCCTTTAAAAGGAAGATCTTAAATATATAAAAAATGAGTTTTGGGATCCGCTCTAACTTTTAAAAATTATTTTAAAGACTCGAAAACACTTTAAAGAGTGTTTGGAGTAATGCTGATTTAATAAAGTAAATCAGTCCCAATATATTAGAAAATATCTGAATATTTTTATTTAAATAATATTCCCATAAAGAATAATCTTTATACAAATAATTGAAGTAGAAGTTGTAAAACTTATACTTGAAATGAGTATTAAATAACCAAAGATATACTTATACGAAAGTACTATCTTTATTTGAATAATCAAAAATAAGTTTGATTATCGACACCTTATTCTTTAATAAAATAAAGAATATATTTCAGTAAATAATCGGAGTCATAGGTCCTCAAATGGATATTCAAATAATATTCATTAAATAATATAAACTGAGTCATAAGTCCCCGAATGAATATTCAAATAATATTCAATTAATAAAATAAACTAAGTCATAAGCCCTCGAATGAATATTCGAAATAATATTCATTAAATAAAATAAAAGGAGTCATAAGCCCCCGAATGAATATTCGAAATAATATTCATTAAATAAAATAAAAGGAGTCATAAGCCTCCGAATGAATATTCGAAATAATATTCATTAAATAATATAAAGTTATCGAATAAACCTTATTCGATTAATAGTTTTGAAAACTACATCAATATATATATAATATACTCGGGAACATCTACTCCCGGTTTTAGAAAAGGGTTCACCTTTGGGTCCCCTACACTCAGGGTATACGCAACTACTTATCTCTAGCATAGGTATTATGCAACTAATAAGCATTTGAACCAACAGATATATAAATCAAGAATACGAAACAGGCATGCATATATATCATATCAACATGCTCCAATATATCGCAAGAATTTGCTAATAACAATCATGCACTTATCACAAGATAATGCATATACATATATACATCACAACAACAGTATAACGGGTAGAAAACTTGCTTGAGCGACTGGGGGTTACAAATGGCTTGGGACGAGTCTGGTAACCTATAAACAACATATAAGTTGGAATTAAACCAAAGTCACTTATAAATCTATACTTTAACCAATTTAGACTCTAACGCTCGCTTTGCGCTTAATGATTCACTTAAGTCGCTCGAGTACCCTCGGCTCCACCATTTTTAATAAATTAACCATTACGAGTTTTAAGGCAATTCTTTTGCGAGTGTTTTACCAACTTCCTATTACACTTTACATAAATATTTCATACTCCAATTAGTCCTTTAAGGTCTTTAACCTATGTTTCAAAGTAAGGCGAGGGGTAATGGTTCGTTCGCGAAACGTTGTTATTTAAAACGGCCGTTTCTCCTAAACCGTACATCGGAATCAAACGAACCACATATCAAAACGAAGCTCGTAACATGAACTATCTAATCATGGCAATGGTCAAAACCTAGCAGGGAGTCCTCGGTTCCTAATGTTAAGAACAAAACAGCCTAAAGTAAATCGGACATTACGACGGCTATGTTTACGCGATTTCCCAAATTTAAAACACTCCAATTCAACCCACAATCAATCCACAATCACAACCCAATCAAAACTCCATCCATACTACATCATAACAGCCCCAAAAACTCAACATCAACAATTTATACTTATTCTTAAACTTGAATTTAACTACACTTAAGTTCATTTATCAACAATCCAAGAACTACCACTCCAAAAACTTCACAAAATCAACTAATCTCTACATTTACAACTAGCAAACCTCTCATGAATTATAACAACAAAACTAAACCTAATTACTCAAATAAAGTTAGGGTTTGGAGGGGTTATACCTTCCTTGGAGAGTGGAAAATCAAGAGAATGGCTTGGAATCACCCTTAAAGTCCTTATCCAAGCTTAATCTAAACAAAACTTCAATAACAAAAAATTTATTTCTTGAAAAACACTATTCACCATCTTCTTCCATGATTTTTAGGAAGATATTATGGATGATTTAGGAGCTCAAACTTATAGGATATCATAACTATGGATAAGGAGTCTTAGATAATTACCTTGTAATTTAACAAAGCTTGGAACTATGATTTTGACTTTCTTGCTTTGGAAAAGAAGAAGAAGCCGAGAGCAAGGTGAAGAAAATGAAATGATCTTTGTGTTTTGGGTGAAATGATTGTTGGTTGGTTGTTTTTAGCTTGATTTTGGTTAATTACCTTTTTAACCATGAACTTTGTGTGGTTTTAAATCAACCACACCTCCTCCCCCCTTATGTCATGCTTATGTCACCTTGTTATGTCATCATCCCTTACTTGCCCTCTTCTCATTGGTTTGATGACATCATCCCCTCTAATCTCTTTGATTAGCTTTTAATTATTTGGCTAATGACCGCTGATCTGTTATACGGTTCGCTTAACTTTCGTTTTCGTTTATCGTTTGAGGGATCATACCCGGGATCTTATTACTTAGGTTCCCTTAACCTTTCTCAATACATTATTTTCCTTTTTATGATCCTCTATTAAAATCCTCGAATTTAAATCATTTTTATCCTGTTACCTTATACTCAATTCTTTCGATATCTGGTGGATTTCTGGGAAAATCAAAGTGTTCGGATTTGGATTCTGACGATCTTCACATACACTTATATACCATATAGAGTACTAATAAAATCTCAGAATATCAATAACAGAACCCCTACATAGTGTGGCATGAAAAGTTTTCTTATTCAGCATAATCTACAAAATCACTATTCATAAGGGTTTCAAAAATTTCCAAAAATTGGGGTTATTATACCAGATCATTTTTAGTAATGATTTTTTGACCAAAAATACTGTAACAGAAAGTACTCCAAGTCATTCATAAGCAATCATATTAACATTGTTAACTCATTGCTATTACTTTCTGAATAAATATAAATATTCAGTCAAGTTATATATATAAAAAGAAAAAAGGAATTATATTAACAAGCAAAAATTACAACAATGATTAGCAAGTTAGGGATTGTTACCCTGAATATTAACAATGATTATTTATGTACAACCAGTAACATGCTATGTTAGGCCATAAAATGTATGATATAGGTGTAAAAATATATCATATAATAAGGGAGCACAAACCAAACCCGTGTTATTATATTTGGAAGCATGAATAATGGAAAGCGCAAGACTGCAAATAATGAAAGTGATGTATATGCCTTTGCAGGTGTTAAGTCTCCTCCAAGTAAAGAAAACAATCCAAATGACACCATAATGACGATAATGGGAATACTGTTGAGAATAACCATGTTGCACTGAAATACAAGAATAAAGAGTATGAAAGTTTTGATCAAACCAAATAAAAATGATAATTAGATAACAATCATTAAATATGGATACAGAACATTGAGCAGAAATAAAAATAAGAGAGCTACTAAACTAACTCCAGCAGAAAACATAACAATTAAGTATAACAGAAGAGGAATTAAGCATATGTAGCTTTGATATCTGAGAGAAATAGGATACAAGAGAAACAAAAAAGGTGCATAACGTCTGAATTTAGATAAACACGGGCATTCCATTCATGGAGGATAACTAAAGCATAATATAATATGCAGAGTAATGCTCTCAATGTATTTTTTTTAATCAAGTTGTAAAAATGCATTATAATTCATGTCTTTATTTGTATAAACTCATCTTCCATATCAACAAAATGCTAGTGTAAACCCTATTAGCACTCACTTGGTCACCTCAACAAACTGATTAAAATTACTTTCCATGTTCCAACTGTCAATTTTATCTTTATAAGTATTAGCATAAAGGCATAAGTTCCAGCACGCAGAAAAAATGTAAGGAGCATTAACAATGTAATATATATCTGTCTTATCTTGGAATAATCAACAAACCAAGCCAATTAAATAAACCAACTCGAAACCAAAACAAATTCACATCAAAATATACCTTCTCTTCCCTCATTTTATTCGAAACCTTTTCCTTTCATTTCCGACTTACGGAAAAAACCCGCAACTCAGGGAATCAAGAAAAGCAATAACGAGATGTGGTAAAAGAAGAAAGAACACACAACAAGCACCACCTAAACATAAATCAGATCTCACACACTCAATCACCAATTCTACTCCACCTTCTTTTTACTCCTCTTTCAAAAACCACCTCTTCTTCATACCTCTCATTATTATGATGATGCTCATTGTTGCACTTTTTCTCTTGAGCATTTTATCAAACACCTTTTGTACAATAAAATCCCGCAGTATAATTAAACAAAACTACGTAGTCGAGGTTATCAACGAGTTTCTTCCTCGGTTAACCTCCTCAGATGAACCCTTCACTCTCTTCCTCTCTTTTTTCTTACTAATCCGCTTCTTCTCCAACTTACTAACCTTCACCTTCCCCTCCTTCTCATCTCCCTTCTCCGCACCTCCACCATTCTCTATCATCAAAATCCAAAACTCTCTTAATCACTTTCCGCACTTCTCCATCCACACCCAAAATACCCCATCAGACAAAACATAGCCAGGACTAAAAAGACAAAAAATAATGAATAAATGATAGTGATT
This sequence comes from Apium graveolens, assembly GCF_009905375.1. NCBI lineage: Eukaryota > Viridiplantae > Streptophyta > Magnoliopsida > Apiales > Apiaceae > Apium > Apium graveolens. Next base: position 201,464,359 of record NC_133649.1, read on the forward strand.
AGATAAACAAAATCAAGAAAATTGGGTAGACATGAGAATAGATCGAAATAAAATAAAATAGGTTTGTACCAATCGAGCTCGATTAATGAATTAATTGAGTTTAATTCCTATAAATAGGGGTTTTAGGTTTAGAGAGAGTGAGTGAGAAGAGAGATAGCAAGAGATAAGAGATAATAGCGACTGTGAGAGATGAGAAGAGAGACGAGAGAGTGAGAGAGAAGAGAGGCTGTGAGTGAGAGAGAAGAGAGAATGAGAGAGAGGGGGAAACATTTTTGATAAAAGGGGGGAAAACTGAGAATAAGAATTTTTTTTAAGGGTGAAATTTTTTGGTGTATTAACGGGGGAAAGAAAGAAGCGGGGCTTTTTTATTTTTTTAAAAACGATAATAGACATCAGCTAGTTAAGATAGTGATTTCTTACAGCCCTTTTAACATCGGTTTTGAAATGACCGATGTTAAAATTTCTTTTCATATCGATGACAATTCTAACTGATGTTAAATGGGTGATGTCTTAGGCACTATTTCTAGTAGTGATTGTAAGTCTAAGAAGGTGTACTTAAAGACGGAGAGTGGAGAGAAAGTAGTATTTAAGGGACAGAGGAAAGAGCAACTGTTTCTTACAATCGTTCAGGCTAAGAAGTTGCTTAGGAAAGGTTGTGAGTCGATCCTAGCTTATGTAATAGATTCAGAACGAGACAGCCTCAGCATAGAAGATATTCCCGTAGTCAACAAATTTCCAGATGTGTTTCCAGACGAACTACTAGGTTTATCGCTAGATCGACAAATTGAGTTTGAGATCAACTTAGCTCCAGGTATGGAACAAGTTTCGAAGGCCCCATATAGGATCACACCAGCAGAAATGAAAGAGTTGGCAAGCCATCTACAAGAATTGTTGGACAAAGGAGTGATAAGGCCAAGTATGTCGCCATGGTTAGCACCTGTTCCGTTCATAAAGAAGAAAGATGGAAGCATGAGGCTATGTATAGATTATCGGAAGTTGAATAAGGTAATGATTAAGAACCGATAGCCGCTACCAAGAACAGATGACCTATTTGATCAGCTGAAAGGAGCAAAGTGCTTTTCCAAGATTGACTTAAGATCAGGATACCATTAATTAAAGATCAAAGAAGAAGACATCCCAAAGACAGCATTTAGGACAAGATACGGATATTATGAATTCTTAGTAATGCCTTTTGGGTTGTCTAATGCTCCGGCAACGTTTATGGATCTGATGAACCGGGCATTTAAGAAGTATTTGGACAAGTTTATAGTGGTATTTATTGATGACATTCTTATCTATTCAAAGTCGGAAGAAGAATATAAGCAGCATCTGTGGATAGCATTGGATATACTCCGACAAGAAAAGTTGTATGCCAGGTTTTCTAAGTGTGAGTTTTGGTTAAATGAGGTTCAATTTTTGGGTCATGTTATTGGAAGTGAAGGAGTTAAAGTAGTTCCGACAAAGATTGAGGCAATTATGAGTTGGTAAAGGCCAAAGACACCAACGGAAGTGCGAAGTTTTCTAGGATTGGCGGGATATTATAGAAGATTTCTCAAAGATTTCTCAAAAATCACCACGCCATTGACTAAGTTAACTAGGAAGAATCAAAAGTTCGAATAGAATGCAGAATGTGAGGAAAGCTTTCAACAGTTGAAGAAGAGGTTGGTTACAGCTCCGGTGTTGGTACTACCAGACGATCAAGGAAACTTTATGATTTTCAGTGATGCTTCATATAAGAGTTTGGGTTACGTGCTAATGCAACACAACAAGGTGACTGCGTATGCGTCAAGAAAGTTAAAACCACATGAATTAAAGTACCATACGCATGACTTGGAACTAGAAGCCATAGTATTTGCACTTAAGATTTGGAGACATTATCTTTACGGAGAAAAGTGTGAGATCTACACGGATCACAAGAGTTTAAAGTATATTTTCACTTAGAAGGAGCTCAATATGAGGCAAAGAAGATGGTTGGAACTAATTAAGGACTATGATTGTTTGATAAATTATCATCCGGGAAAGGCGAACGTGGTAGCTGATGCTTTGAGTAGGAAGGAAAGATTGAATATGATAGAAATACCGAAAGAATTGTCTGAAGAGATTAAGAGATTTGAATTGGAACTTTGTGATTGTGGAATAGTTGAAGAGGTTTGTCGTAATATGACTTTTCATCCAACATTATTGGAAAAGATAAAGAAATGTCAGGAAAAACTAATACAGCAGGAAAGAAATCAGCTAACCGGGGAAGAGATTGGGACTCAAAGAGATGAGCAAGGTATACTAAGATTTTCCTCAAGAATTTGGATTCCTTGTGTGACTGAATTGAAGAATGAGATATTGCAAGAAGCCCACAATTCAAGATTTTCAATCCATCCAGGAAGCACCAAAATGTACCAAGACTTAAAGCAGAACTTTTGGTGGCCAAACATGAAGCGAGAAGTGGAAGAATGGGTTGCAAAGTGTTATACTTGTCAGAAAGTGAAGGTAGAACATCAAAGACCAAGAGGATTAATTCATCCCCTAAAGATTCCAGAATGGAAATGGGAAAACATTGCAATGGACTTTATAGTGGGATTACCCCGAACGAAATCCGGACATGATGCTATATGGGTTATAGTTGATCGCCTTACGAAGTCGACACATTTTCTTCCAATCAACGAGAGGTCTTCTTTGGACCGATTGGTCCATCTGTATGTGCGTAAAATCGTATTAAGACATAGCGTGCCCGTATCGATAGTTTCAGACAGAGATCCCTGATTTAACTTGAGATTTTGGAGGCAATTTCAAGAAAGTCTTGGCACGAAGTTAAACATGAGTACGGCGTATCATCCGCAGACTTACGGTCAAAGCGAAAGGATAATTCAAACAATCAAAGACATGTTGCGTAGTTGTGTAATTGAGTTTGCGGAAAGTTGGGACAACCACCTGCCATTGGTAGAATTCTCCTATAACAACAGTTATCACTCCAGTATTGGCATGCCACCATACGAAGCTTTATACGGACGGAAATGCAGATCACCAACTAGTTGGGATGAAGTGGGAGAAGGAAAGATTCTAGGCCCAGAATTGGTACAACAATTGCATGAGACAGTCAAATTAATTCATAAGGGGTTACTTGCTGCTCAAGATAGGCAAAGAAAGTATGCGGATCCAGCACACAAGGATGTCAGATTCCAAGTGGGTGAAGCCGTTTTGCTGAAAGTATCACCGAAGAAGGGATTGTCTAGATTTGGCAAGAAAGGGAAGTTAGCACCTAGATATATTGGTCCTTTTGAAATTTTGAGTCAAGTGGGGAAGGTGGCTAATGAGTTAGCCTTACCGCCTCAGTATCAGCATGTGCATAATGTGTTTCATGTGTCATTGCTTAAGAAGTACAATCCTGATGTCAACCATGTGATAGAATATGAACCTATATAAATTCAGGCAAACCTGTCATTTGTGGAGCAACCTGTCAAAATACTCGACTGGCAAGCAAAGAGTCTTAGAAATAAGTCGGTGAAGTTCGTAAAAGTACTTTGGAGGAACCCCAAGGTCGAAGAGTCAACCTGGGAGTTAGAGTCTGATATGCGTTCCCGGTATCCTCATCTATTTTCTTAGATTCTGAGGACAAAATCCTTTAAGGGGGAGAGGATGTTACGATCGACATTGTGTGTAATATTATTTGCGAACTTTGTATAATATTTGAATCGATTATAAATATACCTATTTGATTATACACTTGTGTGAATGGAGTTGCTGCATTATAAATTGCTTTACTCAGAATATGAATTTTTCAAAGCGATAGTTTTATTAATTTCTCCTATTTTTGATTTATAAAGAATATTCTTTACCATGGAAAATTATCTTTTAAAAATTATTTCATTCACAAATTTCAAAAGTGATCTCATAAAATTTCTAAAAATCCAAGTTATTTTATGGTATAAATTTTATACTTTTTGAACTTCTATTTTATTTTATAAAATAGATCTTTGAAAATTAGTTGTTAAGTAATTAGCAAATTGCATGAATATCCTTGCATGCAAATACCCTCCCATTCAACTAAAGGGATAAAAAGACAATTCCAACCCCTCTCACTCTCATTCTACTAGCCAATTTACCACTTTGTCCTTGCATGCAAATTTACCTAACTTTAGCTAGAAGGTTACTTTTGTCATTTACTAAATCCACTCACATTTAGTCAAAACAAAGGCATAAAACAAACATAAGTATCATAGCACTTCATTTTTCACTCCATCATTCCACCCACTCCTTCCTCCTCCCCTCCCTCTCGGCTCAACCCTCCCTCTCGGCCATCCCATAGCCGAGGCCCCCCATCCCCTTCTTTTCTTCATTCTTTCACTCAAAAATTCATCTTATATTCAATTAATCTTACTCCCTACATGTTGTTCTTATATATTTCAAAAAGTTTAGAGTGAGAAGTTTAAGTTTTGATCTTGCATGTCATAGTTTTAGTTGGAACTCAAAGTACAATCTTGATTCTTATGGATTTAAGGTTGTATTATTGAGGGAACTACAAGGAATGGTGAAATTCCAAGTCAAGAGAGTAAAGCTCTTGTTTCTAATGGTCATTTCCCTTCCATTTCATTCGGCCATGACCATAAGGGAGCCGAATGAATGGTTCTTAGTGATGTCTTGTTGCCTTGTTCAATTCTTGTATATTTTTGTGATAACGACATGAATTTTGTAGTGAAAACTTGATAAAACCCTTTGCATGCTAAGTGATCATTTAGTTATAGCTTATGCTAGGTTTGCATGTTGATTTTATGATAAAATTATTGTGGAAATCATACGGTTTTGACTTGTAAGATTCGAAGGCATGCATGCATGTAAATAACTCATGATTTTCGGAAGTTTTTGATCATTTGGATTGATAATAGTTAGTAGGATTTAATTTCAGTTGATTTAAGATAATGATCTTGATTTGTGATCCTTGATATGTGATGTTAATCCATATATATTTATAAAAAAGATATAACTTGTTGTTTTCAAAAACTTGATGACTTGTAATTAGTGTAGTATGTTAACTTTTGTTTTGCTATGTTGCACCTTAGGTAAGGATGATCTCCACTAAGTCAATATTGAGTGTAGGAGATTTAGTTCAGTAGATCACCTTGGTTGAGTTTTGGTTTGGGATTTTGGTTGTTGTTGGTTGGGTTTGTCAAGTAAGAATCTTGGTGAAAGGAGAGTATTAGTTTCTGCAGAAAATCAGTTTGGTACCCTGAGGTTTAGAGTGAGATTTGACCTTGTCATTATTGTGCACTTTGAGGCCCAAGTCACCAGAAACACTAGGAGTATACAATAGGTTTTTGCTATTTGTTGGAGGTTTGAAAGACATTTGGTTAGGTGCATGAGTGGAAACACCAAATCTTTCCAGTAGGGGACAGTTTTGTTGTAACTTAGAAATGGGAAGTTTTGACCATGTCATAGTAGGCCCTTATTAGGCCCTGTTGGGCCTTAGTTAGAGGGAGTGTCAGAGGAGTTTTTCCAGCCATAGTTCAGAGGATTTGAGTTAGAATCATGTGTCATAGGTAAGTTCAAATCAGGACCCTTTTCTGCCCAGAAAAACAGGGGAAGCGTAGACTTTAAGCTTAGGCCTAGGGAGGCCCAAGCTAGGCCCTTGAACCACATCAGGTTTGGGAGTTGGATTATGATCAGGAGAGTCTAGTGTAAAAGTTTTGGAGGTAAAATTGAAGTATAAGAGTGTCAAATGCACCCAAGAAACCTTAGATGTCATTCTGAAATTTACCATAATGAGCACATTCACTTACCACATAGTTTTAGAGCACTTAGGACTGAAGTTTTGGTTGACCACCATAGTTGCAAGATAGCATAAAGTCGCTAGAATGAAAGGCCCAAGTTAGGGTCAATATGAATTGGATGGTTTCGTAAAGGCACATCGAGTTAGGAGGCCAAAATTTGGAGATTTTGTCTAGTTTAGCGACTAAGTGACTTAAGTAAGTGGAGCGAGATCATCCAAGCCTAGTGTTGCAATATGGTGTGTGTGATATTATTTGGTACTTAAATATGGTATGTGAGCATATGTGGCTATGTGTACTATTATTGTAACGTCTGGAAAATTTACGTGCGTATTATATCATATTTACAATAAATTAGGTGTATTAATGTGTTATTTATGTATAATTATCTGTCAAACCCTAATTGCTACGTTTTATGTGCATTTTGTGTCATTCCGGTATTTTGAAGATATATTTCAGATATTTTGTTTTTCATTTATCACTTTCATTTCAAATGTTTTACGACCCGAACCATGATTTTAAAGCAAGTATTTCAAATAAAATAATGGGCCTTATTTTTCATCAAACGGCTTTTACCATCGTATTATTCTGAATATCTAGGCATTTTATAAATTTTCTCGTTTTACGAAAAATGACTTTTCCGGGACCCATTGGGTGTTAAAAACCCCACAAAATCACATTTTTATTTTTATAAAATTATAGGACTTTTATTTATACCATTTCTTTGTATTTTTGCATTATTCACCATTTTTGGGAAATTTTGGCATATATATTGCAAATATAAAATAATTATAAATTAACTTTTAATACTAAAAAATTATAAAAATTGGGGCCAAATATTTTTATTAGATGTGTAATTAGCCCCTTAATTTTATTTAGGAGTATTAGTTTTACCACTATAAATAGCCTAATTATTATTTAATTATAATTATTAATCATTAAAATTCTGCAAATTTTTTGGAAATTCTCTGAAGAACAATTCGGGTCGGAATTCGGGTCAGAAATCAATCACTGATTTTTGAACATTTCTGAGCATCAAATCGATCGATGTGAGTATCCAAATCGATCCTCTCGATCTGTTCTTTCGGTTTCTTGTATCAAAATCATGTTTTGATGTGTTAATTTTCAATTTCGATTTCTAGATTTTATACCCGATTTGGTACTTTTTGATTCTGGGATTATTTGTTGAAATTGATGTTATGAATAGCTTTGTTTAGTGATTTCTGATCGATTCCTTTTAGTTAATCTTATTGACGATTGCTTGAATTGATTGTACTATATCTAGGGTTTATGTATTCTTTTAATTAATCTTTTTTTATTATACAGATAGCTGAGGTATATAGTGATATAGGGGTTTGATTGTGTATGTTTCAAGCTTTATTTTAAGCTATAGATTATAATTTTTGATGTACAAATCTGTGATTTCGACTTTTGATCGGAAAACTTGGAAGTTTGGCCGGAGATTTTGATCCCGGGATGATTATGAGTTGTGGTTTCCAGAATTAGAACGGTGAAGTGATAAGAAATGATTTAGCATCGAAAACCCTATCAAACGGTACTTGTTTAGTCGATATCGGAGCATCGCCGGAGTCCGGGGACTCGCTGAATTCTGGGTTGATTCCGGCAAGTTCATCCTGACCCGGGATGTTCTTCCCCAACCTGTTTGACCCGGGTTTTAAACCCGGGTTCAATCCTGAAAACCCAGAAGTCCATACCCTGTTTATGTTTCTGATTTACTAATTAATTATTTGTATTTTATTAAAATTAAAAATCAGTTTTTATAATTCTAAAAATCTAATAAAAATTAGATTTAAATTCTGAAAATTATTATTAATAATTCCTAAATTATTTTATTAACTTAGAAATTCGAATTTAGTTATTTAATTAATTATTTAATTATTTATCTAATTATTTATCTATTTAATTATTATTAAGTAATTAAGTAATTAATTAAGGATTAAGGATTAAAATTAATTGAATATTATGATTAAAGATTCGATAATTAGTTAAATAAAACGAGTAACTTGTATCTATAAGAGTAATTGAACGATGAATTATATTATTATTATTCGAGCGATAGTTAGTTATACAAAGAATATCAGAATAATTATTCGTAACGAATATTTAAGTACAGATAATCGATTAAATCGTACAAGTCGTAACAATAACTGTAATAATTCAATAATTATACGAGAAATGCGAGTAACTCGTAACTATACGAGTAATTGATCGTTGAGTTGGAATATGATTCGAATAATAACTTATTTATTCGATAAATAGCGTAACAGCTAGTTGTATCGATTATTTATTTGTAAATAATCGATCTAATCGGATAAGTAATAATAAATTGTAAATATTTGTAATAAATTGTAATTAATTCTAATAATTAGGGATCAATTATTCTAAATGCAATAAATATTAAATAATTACTTATTAATTATTAATTATTTATTTATTTATTATTTATTTATTTATTATTTATTAATTATTTAAAAATAATTATTTATTTTGGTAATTAATCAAATAATTTTTAATAAATCATAACAAACTCATATTAATTCCAAAAATTATAGAAAAATCATTTTTGACTCTGATTTTCTTAAATAATTATTTAAAAATTATTTTAGGGTTTAAAAATTAGTAATAATTATTTATATTGAATAATAAATGGAATTTTCAGTGTTTAATTGATATTAATTAGACCGTTCGTCCGATTTGAGTGAAACGAAAGCCTTTTGACTGAGAAAAATGAATTCTTTTCATTAAAAATAACTAATTTCTTCTAGAAATTAGTTGACTTTGTTATTTGTTTGATTATCAGTCGAAGTGCGTGTCGAGACGAGTCCGAAAAATTCCGGAAAAATGGGATGTTAGATATATTTGATAATGTTATGGCTAATATGTTTTATGTTTAGCTTTCAGATCTTACTTGAACAGGATAAATCAGTACTTAACTGTTGATCAGTACTTATACTGGAAGTCAGGACTTAAGGATATCAGTACATATGTTATCAGGAGATAATCGTCAGAAGATAGATATCAGAACTTAAGTGCTGAAGGACAATCAGATAAGGACAATAGCTGATTAAAGGAAAGAAGATCAAGATAAACATAAGAAGAGATATGCATGAAGAAGGAATTCTGTAAAGAATGGAATACTTGGAAGAAAAGATATCTGATTGATATATTTTAGGAAGCAAAATTATACTCCATATTAATTAGCGATTATCTTGTAACTGTGTAGTATATAAAACACAGATATAGGGTTTACACTATAAGTGTTATCATTATTAGAGAAGATTATTCATTGTAACCCTAGCAGCTCTCATGATATTTGTTCATCACTGAGAGGTAACAGTTCCATACTGTAACAGAGTTTATTGTTTCAATAAAGTTTGTTTTCTGTTACTTAAGTTCTTAAAGTTCGATTTGAGTGTACTATACACTGTATTCACCCCCTCTACAGTGTGTGTGTGACCTAACAATTGGTATCAGAGCCTATCTGTTAACATACATACAGTTAAAGATCCAAACACAATCATGTCGGACACAGAAACTCCAACTAAGCCTACCAAAATTGAGGAACCACCAAAGACACAAATTCAGAGTCGGTATGAGACCATCAGAGTTCCCATACTGAGACCATCTGAATATCCCATATGGAAGGTAAGGATGACCATGTTCCTGGAAGCAACAGATCCAGAATACCTTGATAGAATCAAGGAAGGCCCTCACAAACCAACCAAACTCACTGTTGCAGTTGCAGGTGAAGCAGCAAAGACCGTACCAAAGGAGAAGAGTGATTATACTGCTGAAGACATAGCATCAATTGTTAAGGATGCTAAGGTACGACACTTACTGCATAGTGCCATTGATAATGTAATGTCAAACAGGGTAATCAACTGCAAGACTGCTAAGGAGATATGGGATGCTCTGGAAACAAGGTGTCAGGGAACTGACACAATTAAGAAGAACAGGAAGACAATACTCACTCAAGAGTATGAACACTGTGACTCAAAGACTAATGAGTCATTGAATGATTTATATGATAGATTTGTCAAACTTTTGAATGATTTGTCATTGGTTGATAAAGAGTATGATCTTGAAGATTCAAACCTTAAGTTCCTGTTAGCTCTTCCTGAATACTGGGATTTGAAGGCAACGACAATAAGAGACAACTACAATCTTGATGAAACAACTCTTGACGAAATCTATGGAATGCTCAAGACTCATGAGCTGGAGATGGAACAAAGAAGCAAGAGGAAAGGAGGAAAGTCAAGGACAGTTGCTCTTAAGGCTGAAGAAGAATTCCCCAAAGCAGCTTCCTCAAAGAAAGACAAGGGAAAAGCTCATTTCATAAAGTCTGATACCGAGTCATCAAGTTCTGAGAGTGATGATGACTCAGATTCTGAAAGCTTGCCTGAGACTGATGCTGATGAGGAGATGATGAAGCTGTGTGCTCTTATGGTGAAAGGAATCACAAAGATTGCATACAGGAAGTTCAGGAAGGGAAAGAAGTTTTCCAGGAAAGGCATAAGTTCTGATAAGAAGAATTTCAGAAGATCTGAAGGCAGAGGAGGAAAGTCTGACAGAGGAGATTACACCAATGTTAAATGCTATAACTGTGGTGAGAAAGGCCACATATCTCCTGACTGCAAGAAGGTAAAGGGTGACAAAGGCAAGGCTCTTGTCACAAAGCAGAAAAGCTGGACAGACACCTCAGACTCTGAAAGTGAGGAAAACTATGCATTGATGGCAAATGCTGATAAAGAAAGTGCTGAGAGCAGTTCTGAAGCTGCTGAAACAAAGGTACCTCAGACTACTTATGCTTTTCATACTGATGATATTAATGAGTTGAGAAGATATCTTAAAACCATGTTTGTTAGCTATAGAGATCAAACTTTAACATGTGAAAGATTAACTTCTGAAAATCTTGCATTTAAGAAAAGAAATGATTTCTTAGAAAAAGAGTTAGTCATGTTCCATCAAACTCAGAAGGATAGATATGATGCTTTTTATGTTAGGAATGAAGTGCTAAAATTAAATGAATCTCTAAAAACTGAGTTAGAAAAGGAAAGAGAGATTATCAGGACTTGGACTAACTCTGGCAAAATAACTCAAAATTTGCTAAGTAGTGGAAACTGGAAAGAAGGCTTAGGTTATGGAGAAGATAAGAAAGATAAAGGAACTGAAGAAATTAAGTCTGTTGATAAACAAAAGCCAAAGTTAAAACCTGTTAAGTTTGTAACTGTAAAGTCTGAAAATGAAAAATCAGAAGTTACAAAGAAATTAACTTCTGATAAACTAAAACAGGAAAAGACAGCTGAAGTGAACATAGGCTTAATGACAAAGAAGCAGCTTAAGCATAAGCTGAAAGATGTCAAGAATGCAAACAAGGTAAAATCACCTAGGAAAAATAGAAATGGAAAGGAAGGTGTGAATAAAAGCAATGATTATAAACCTGTTCCTGATGCTCCTAGGAAAACATGTCATAACTGTGGAAGTTCTAACCATCTGGCTTCTTTTTGCAGGAAGAATAAGAATATTAACTCCTTACCTTCAAAATCAGGAGTTAAGAGTCAGTCTGTTAGATAAAAACCACAAAATCCTTGTTTTCATTGTGGTAGTTTATGGCATTCCATTTATACTTGTAAGGAATATCATAGTTTGTACTATGATTATTATCAAATAAAACCTTCTTTGAAGAAAGTTTCCATTGTTCCTTCTAGTGTAAATTCTAATTCAAAGTCTGATAGTGTAAGTTCTGATAAGAAAAATGTTAACATAAACTCTGATGCTAAATCCGCTGTAAATGTTAACAAACTTAATAAGGCCAAATGATCCAAGCAAGTCTGGGTCCTTAAAATTAATAATTAGTGGTCTTTGTGATTGCAGGGCAACAGGAAAAATATTCTAGTTCTGGACAGTGGATGTTCAGGACATATGACTGGAAATAAGGCCCTGCTATCAGACTTTGTGGAGAAAGCTGGCCCAAGTGTTTCTTATGGAGATGGCAACATTGGAAAAACATTGGGATATGGCAATATCAATCTTGGAAATGTCATAATTAAACAAGTAGCTCTAGTCTCAGGACTTAAACACAACCTACTGAGTATAAGTCAAATCTGTGACAGAGGTTATCATGTTGATTTCTTTGAAGAACACTGTGAAATTGTGAGTAAATCTAAAGGCAAAGTTGTTCTGAAAGGATACAAGCGTGGTAACATTTATGAAGCTAAGCTTTCAACAAGTACTGATGGTTCTGCAATCTGTCTAATGAGTAGAGCATCAATTGAAGAAAACTGGAATTGGCATAAGAAACTCTCTCATTTAAATTTCAACAATATAAATGAACTGGTCAAGAAAGATCTTGTGAGAGGATTGCCAAACACAGTATTTGCTCCTGATGGTCTTTGTGATTCATGTCAGAAAGCCAAACAAAGAAAATCTTCATTCAAAAGCAAGACTGAATCATCAATTCTTGAGCCTTATCATCTAATACATGTTGATCTATTTGGTCCAGTAAATGTCATGTCTATTGCAAAGAAGAAGTATGCATTGGTCATAGTGGATGAGTTCACCAGATACACATGGGTGTATTTCTTGCATACAAAAAGTGAAACTGCATCAACCTTGATTGATCATATCAAACATCTGGATAAAATGGTCAAAGATTCTGTGAAAGTTTTAAGGAGTGATAATGGCACTGAGTTCAAGAATTTGATAATGGAAGAGTTCTGCAAAAGCCATGGAATAAAGCAGGAATTTTCTGCTCCTGGAACTCCACAGCAAAATGGAGTTGTTGAAAGGAAGAATAGAACTCTCATTGAAGCTGCACGTACAATGCTTGAAGAAGCAAAGCTTCCAACCTATTTCTGGGCTGAAGCTGTGCAGACTACTTGTTTTACTCAAAATGCAACACTCATTAACAAGCATGGAAAAACTCCATATGAGATGGTGAAGAAAAAGAAGCCAAATCTGAAATATTTTCATGTATTTGGATGCAAGTGTTTTGTTCTCAAGACTCATCCTGGACAGCTATCAAAGTTTGATCTAAAAGCTGATGAAGGAATCTTTGTTGGACATCCACTTTCCACAAAAGCCTTCAGAGTCTATAATTTGAGAACAAAAGTGGTCATGGAATCTATTAATGTCTCTTTTGATGACAAAAAGATTACTGGTCTTGAAGATTTCATTGACCATGATCAGCTGAGATTTGAAAATGAAGACTCAAATTCTGATACAGAAAATCCTGATAGTCTAAGTCCTGATACTGTAAACTCTGATGGATTAAACTCTGATGTTATTGAAACTGTGGAGACTACGTCAAAGGAAGATGCACCTATGCAGGGGGAGCATACTCAAGATCCTACCACATCTCAAGAAACATCAGAACATACATCTGGCTCTTCAAGTTCTGATAAGCCAAGTTCTGATAGTGCTGAAAATCTAAATACTGAAGAATCCAACTCAGAGAGCATAGTTTCAGGGGGAGCATCAGAAAATGAAAATGAAAATAGCATGGATCTTGGGGGAGCATCTAGTTCTAGAGAAAACCTTCCATCTGCAAGGAAGTGGACAAAATCACATACACCTGATTTAATAATTGGAAATCCTGATGCAGGTGTCAGAACTAGAACAGGTACTTCAAATGAATGTCTTTACAATTCTTTTCTCTCTCAGACTGAGCCAAAGAAAGTGGAAGAAGCTCTTCAAGATGCTGATTGGGTGCAAGCAATGCAGGAAGAGTTGAATGAATTTGAAAGAAACAAAGTCTGGACCCTAGTGCCAAGACCAAAGAATAGATCTGTTGTTGGTACAAAGTGGGTATTCAGAAACAAAACTGACAGTGATGGCATAATTACAAGGAATAAGGCAAGGCTGGTTGCAAAAGGATATTCTCAACAGGAGGGAATTGATTATGATGAAACATTTGCACCAGTTGCTAGGTTAGAAGCCATAAGGATATTCTTGGCTTATGCTGCTCACAAAAAGTTTACTGTCTTTCAAATGGATGTGAAAAGTGCTTTTCTCAATGGAGAATTGGAGGAGGAGGTATATGTTGAACAACCTCCAGGTTTTGTGGATACCAAACATCCAGATTATGTCTACAGGCTTGATAAAGCACTTTATGGACTTAAGCAAGCTCCTAGAGCATGGTATAAGACTTTAGCTCAGTTTCTTCTGGAAAGTGGATTCAACCGAGGGACAATAGACAAAACACTATTCTACCTCAACCATGGAAAGGACTTACTTCTGGTCCAGATTTATGTTGATGATATCATTTTTGGATCTACAAATGACAAACTTTGCAAAAAGTTTGCCAAACTAATATAGTCAAGATATCAGATGAGTATGATGGGGGAACTTAGCTATTTTCTGGGCCTTCAAGTCAAGCAGAATGAGGAAGGCACTTTTATTTGTCAAACCAAGTACACCAGAAACTTGCTGAAGAAATTTGGAATGCAAGATTGTTCAAGTGCATCCACTCCAATGGCCACTGCGACAAAACTGGATAAGGATACCGGTAAATCAGTAGATATTACTGACTACAGAGGTATGATTGGCTCTCTACTCTATCTAACTACTAGTAGACCTGATATCATGTATGCTACCTGTCTTTGTGCAAGATTTCAAACAGATCCAAGAGAACCTCACTTAACAGCTGTAAAAAGAATCTTTAAGTATCTTAAAGGAACAGCTGCTCTGGGATTATGGTATCATAGAGAATCAGATTTTAAACTAATAGGTTACTCAGATGCAGATTTTGCAGGTTGCAAAATTGACAGGAAAAGCACAAGTGGAAGCTGCCAATTTCTTGGGGGCAGATTGGTTTCTTGGTACAGCAAGAAACAAAAGTCAATTTCCACATCAACTGCAGAAGCAGAGTATATTGCTGCAGGAAGCTGTTGTGCACAGATTCTTTGGATGAAGAATCAGTTACTGGATTATGGGTTAACATATTTCAAAATCCCTATTTACTGTGATAATCAAAGTGCTATTGCTATGACAGGTAATCCAGTTCAACACTCAATGACAAAGCACATCAGCATCAGGTACCACTTCATCAGGGAACATGTGGATGAAGGTATAGTGGAATTGCATTTTGTTCCCACAGATGAACAACTAGCAGATATCTTCACAAAACCACTGTGTGAAGCTACTTTTACAAGATTGGTAAATGAACTTGGAATGGTTTCAGGTTCTTTCTCTAAATCTGCTTAGTCTTGTTCTGTGTTATCAGACTTTATGCTCAGTATTTACAGAATTAATCTCATTGTGTATTCTGTGCTTAATTGATTAATATCTTTAAGTACTGACTGTTGTCTGATATATGTTTCTAAACTCTGATAAGTGATATGTCTGTTCAAGTACCTATTCAATCCTATGAGGATAACTGTGCTAGATACTGACCTAGTAGTCTTCAATACACAAATGATTCCATGTAAGAAGTAATTATTTCAGTGGAAACCCTATGACACTAGCAAATTCTGATAATTGAGCTTAGTTAAGTTTACTTTGTATATCTTATTACTAAGTCACAAATTAGAATAATGCTACTCATCTGTTAAGTTCTGATACTAGTAAAACTGTTGAATGTACTAAGTGCTGATAAACCTCACTTATCAAAAGAAAAAGCAAAAAGATCAAAGAATAAAATCAGGTACTCCTTTGAGATCTAGAATAAAAATGTGGAAGGGACGACCCAAGTGCATTGCTGGTATTAAGTAGATATGCATTAGAAAAGCAAAATATTTTCTTGGTGACTTTTCACACTCTATGATTACTGGAGAAATACTCTGATAATAGCATAAATTCTGATACACAGTCGTGACTCACTTACACTGAGAAGCCACTGTAAAATAGAATTTCAAAAGATGCATAAAATTAGCACAAAACAGTTGAGGTGGACTCAAGCATGAACTCATTCATCAGTAGGTTTCAGGACAATGACAGCTCTTTAGCAAAATTTTAGTTATGCCTTATTTCTAAGATGTACTGTAGTGAATCAGACTTTACTCTTTGTCCGAATTTAGCTTAATGCACACACTAATCACTCCATCTGAATGATGAAAATTTCTGTGGTGGTCTATGTTATTTTAGATAAACAGTCATTGTGTCATTATTGCACAAATTCTGAGGACAAGTTCTAGTTACACGTTCTGATGATTAAGTTCTGAAGTCTATAACTCAGAACTTGTATGAGGATTTACTAAGATGGGCATTCCTTTTTCAAGTTAAGAAATTATGTTCTGATGACTGTTAAGTTCTGGTATAGGTCTAAGTTCTGATTTCTCAGTCTAATCCTTTACTTGGCTTATCTGTGAATAAAATTTGATAACAGTCTCAGTTCGAACTAGAATATGTTGGAGTGGAAGATTAATAGTCACTATGATTAGGATTAATGGTATTCGTACTTGAACAGTCCACTGTTTCTTGTTTCTTGTGCGGTTTAAACCATGATTCCTCTTTCCAATGAATGTTACTCTTTTTCAAAGTCTAGGGAGAAGAGGTAGAATTAATTCTACCTGTCAGCATTTAATTTCTTTGCGTCTCCTGGCATTCTCTTGCCTATATAAGCAGCCACTTCACATCAGTCTTTCCATCAAATTCTTCTCACACACTTACCTTCATACTTCTTCTTTCAAAAACACAATGGTCAGATACAACATGTTTTTGAACTACCAAAACTTCAATATGGAGCTAAGTTGTGCCGAGTGGAAGCATGAATGGCATGTCACAGCCATTCCTGAGGAGATATGGGACTCTGTCCCACAGGAGGTACTGACACACCTTCTGTTCTTCTATATGGACTACCATCGCCATCTGGAGCGATTGGAGGAGGAAAGGCTGGAAGCTCTCCGCCAGCAAGAGCGAATCATCCGACTTGCCATTCTGTTTGTCGAGAGTAGGAAGAAGAAGATGACTTAATCTTGTCTTCTTCCTGTTTTTCTTCATCATCAGCTTTGTCAGGCCTCTTAGCTAGGACTAAGGCTGTTGATGTTAGGATTAGAAGCTTTGGGAAAATCTTGTATAAGTATTGATGTAATTTCCATTTCATAAATGTATTGTCTTGATATATTAATGAAAGTTGTTTTTCCTTCAAGATTTTGTCTCTGAGTTATTTTATCTTGTGTTGATAAATCCTGATTGATATTCTGATGACCATATAAATTTTGTTTTATATTAAGTTCTGATTCATTTTCAGCACTTACTTATCTAATTTATCTTGGTCATTTTCATGTGATGTATTTTCAGAATATCAATGATGCAGTGAAAAATAATTCAATCAGTGCTAACGGTTTAAATTTTGAATTAAAACTGTTTCTCTTGATAAATGGAACGGTTTTTTCCTTGAAACTAGGCAACTGCGTAAGTAATGATTCCTGTTTTCTCGAGCCCAGTAACTGTCCGTTATTACTGCATGTCTGACAGGTGTCCAACGGTAACATTTTTGTTCAGAGTATAAGTACAACAGAGAGAAGATTTCTTTAATCTTTTATTTTCTTTATATTTTATCTCTCTCCTTACTTTTACTCTCTTTCTCTTTCTTTCTCACGTTGGTTTTTCATACAGACATTATCTCAAACACCTAACAGGCATACTTGAATCTCAATTTTTTTTTCACATGGCACCAAAGGATTTAATCATTGATGGAGCTAAGTTTGTCCCCAACAACTATGCTGCAGTTCTTGATCACACTGAAGCTCCATTTGAATTGCACTTTGTGCAAGATCTTCTTGCACATAGTGAGGTTGGGTATGCATTAACACAGCCTGAATTCTTTTCAAGCCAACAAGTTCTGAGGTTTTGGAGGACTGGACTTTTTGATGATGGTGGTCAACGTGGAACTCCCAGTATTATCTTCCAAGTGGGTGATTCATCCTTTGTAGTCACTCCTGGTATAGTACGCAGGGCTTTACATCTTCCAGAAGATTGTACTTTCTCAATTCCAGAGGACTCAGCCCTTCGGGAGTTAATGGCTGAATTGGGATATGAAAAGAGTCTGACGAAACTTGGACAGTTAAAACGGGCTAATATCAGAAGAGAATGGAGTTTCTTCTTTGATTACATCACCAAAGCTTTTGGGAACAAATGTTCAAATTTTGATGCTATCCCAATTCTGAGTCAGCATATAGGGTATGCTATTATTCATCAAACTCATTTTGATTTTGCAACTGGAATAATTGGTTTTATTGGGGATAGGATGACAGAGGATCGAGATGTTGTTTATTTTGCTAGATTCTGTCAACTTATTTACACTTACTGTACTGATGAACCTCATTTAGTCAGCACTCAAACCCCACCTTTTAAGGTTGCAAAACGATACTTTAATGACCTGGTAAATGCTGATACTAAGAAAAAAGTGGTTAGACCATTACAGATTCCTAAGTCTGTAAAACAAATCCTGATAAATGCTGATCCTGATACTTATAGATCTGTTTACTCTGATGTCCAACCAACTCCAAACACCCAAAATCCATCAACCTCAGTACCTACCTCTCATTCTACTCAACCTACCCTCAGAACATATCTCAAATCCTATCTCCCAACTTCACAGACTGCTCGACCTTCATCTTCAGCACCTACTGTGAAATCTTCATCTTCCAAGCCAAAGAGGACAAAGAATGTTCCTCAAACATCTCAAAAGAGAAGGAGGATTGCATTGAGCGATTAATCTGATTCTGAGGAACCGGTTCCTGCTAGAGAACCTGCTGTTACTGAAGCTGAGAAAGAGGTTTCTCAGAAGGATTCTGAAATTGGGGGTTCTAGGCTTCTCAAGAGGCTTAGACGAATAATAGTTCCTGAAACTCCCAAGGAATCCAAATCAACAAGGAAGTACAAGAAACAGAGGGCACAAAGGCCAGTTTCAGATGATGAAGAGGAAGCAGCTAAGGAAGGGGATCAGGAATCTCTGATCTCACAAGACAAGGAATTTGCTCCAGTTACTTCTTCTCCATCAACTCCATCTCAGGAAGCTGTATCTGACAAGGCTAACTCACCATCTGTGTCTCTTGTTGATCCAGGCACAAGTGCTGATATTGATGTTCAACACTTGGTTGTGTCTGAAGTATTTCTCTTAGAAGCTCCAACAGCAAATAATCCTTCCACAACACCTGTTACTGATGCTGTTCAAACTCCAGAGTTATCAACAACACCTTCTCTGCATCAAGATGCTGATGATCAGACTTTAGGTGAGCATCAGGATATGGCTGTTGATCAGAACTTAGTATCAGATCAGCAATTAGAGGATGCTGAAGCCTCCATTGCTACTCACACTATTGTCTTATCAGAAGATACTGATTCTTTAAGTTCTGATGCTGCAAATGCTGGAGATACTGGTGATGCTGCTCCAACTGTAGATGCTGATGAAGCAGGTCCTTCAGGACATACTCCTTAACAGACTCTTCCTAAGTCTGAACTGGTAAAGAAGTTTGTTACCGGGGCTGCACCAGTACCTTGGAGTGAAACTCCTGCAGGTCAGGAGTGGACTAAGGAATGGAACTCAGTTTCATGTGTTCCAACTGCAATACATCTTGCTGAGCACTTGACTAAAGCTGATGAAATGTTAAATTCTGATGATTTAAAAACCCAGCTTAGAGTCACTGCATTGAGTATTAAACATCTCCAAGGTCTTCATTCAACTACTCATGCAGAGCTACACAAGATTCAGGAGAACTTTATCAAACAAGAACAAGTTTGGAAAATTGATAAGAAAAAGTTCTTTCAACCTACCATTGACAAGATTGCTTATATTGAGAAAACTCAAGAGAAACAACAAGCTCAGATTGATGACATTCTGACAAATCAAGCTTCTCAGCAATCACAACTTACTGAAATCCAATCCTCAGTGGAATTACTTATCTCTCTTTTACTACCTGCTGATGCCAAAAAGGGGGAGAAGGTAATTAAGTCCAAATGCAACACTAACAAGACACTGCAAGGAAAGGATGATGGAAATGATGATCAAGGATACTCTGGAATGGGTAGCGGTCATAGTCAAGGTAGAAGGTTTACATCAAGACAAGCTAGTCACAGGACAAGTTCTGATACTGGGAAAAAAATCTAGATCTTGATGAGGAAATATCAAGACAGTTATTTCTTCAAGAAAATCCAGGAATGGACTTGGAAAGTTTAAAGGAAGAAGAAGTCAGACTTAAATCAGAGAAAGTCACATCTAAATCTGAAACTTCTGGTAAAAAGTCACTTCCAAAACTCAAAGGCATTGTGATCAAAGAAAGGACACATACTGAAGCAACGTTGGCTAGATCACAACCACAGATAGATCCAAGATCCAAGGGTAAAGAAAAGGTTGGTGAACCTATCAAGGTTTATGTACCTCCCGAGGAGGAAGAAATTACTGATGAAAAAGATGATCTTGCTCTGACTTCAAGAAAAGTTCTTAAAACAACCTCTGACATGGCTCAAGTTGTTCAGAGTCAAGAAATTGTAAGTTCTGATATTCAGAAGAAGCAAGTAACCTCTGACAGAGCTCAAGTTAACTTGATATCAGAAAATTGATCAAAGACACTCCAACCAGGATTCACTAAAGCAAAACAGACTCAATCTTTGAAGACTACTGCAAGTGGTTTTGAAGCAAGAGTAGTTACTGGAAAGGAAGCTAGAGATAAAACTGGATTGGGAAGTGCTGATGAAAGAAGAGTACACAACACTACCAATGATCCAACTTCCTTGAGTGAACCAGGTATTGGAGCAACTCCTGAGAGATTGAATCAACTCGAATCTGTACAGATGGTTTACCATACCTACTTGAAAGAATACATCATGTTGTATTTCATGACAGATGGTAGGGTTTATCATATAAGACAAAATGCCATTCCATTAAAGTATTTTGAAGAATTGGAGCATGTACTTTTCTTACTTCAAGTGGATGACAGAATAATAGAGACTGCTGCAAACTACTTAAAAGAACAGATTCAGAGACAAAAAAGGCTTTATTCTGTTAAGTCTGACAGCATATATGTTCCAAAGTACAGAGATCACAATGGTGATATTGTTGATATGAAGCCTAATACTGCACAGATCAGAACATATCTTGGTATTAAGGGACTTGAATTCAATCTAGAGTCTGACAAAGCTTATGTCATAAGACTAGATCATGAGTTGAGAAAAGCAAAGATCAATGATCTCAGAGCTGCAATCTTTCAAACTGGTGAAGATACTGCAGAGCTTAAAGATGTCAAAAGGAGAATGATTGATGAACTCAGATATGCTGAGAAATGTTTGTTGAAGAACTATCTCAGAACAACTCCTGACATCAGAGAGATCAGAAAATGATGAAGCCAAGTCGAAGATCTACAACTGCTTAAATTCTGATATTTATACAGACTGAAGTTGTTATCAGAAGTTAAAATTGGTAAAAGCTTTAAGGATTGTAAGTTGTAGTTATCTAGTCTAATTCTCATGCATTTGTACTTAATGTTTTTGACATCATCAAATATCTGTTAAACTTGTATATTATGTTAATTTACAAGTTGGGGGAGATTGTTAGATATATTTGATAATGTCATGGCTAATATGTTTTATGTTTAGCTTTCAGATCTTACTTGAACAGGATAAATCAGTACTTAACTGTTGATCAGTACTTATACTGGAAGTCAGGACTTAAGGATATCAGTACATATATTATCAGG
Organism: Apium graveolens; assembly: GCF_009905375.1. Taxonomy (NCBI): domain Eukaryota; kingdom Viridiplantae; phylum Streptophyta; class Magnoliopsida; order Apiales; family Apiaceae; genus Apium; species Apium graveolens. Next base: position 201,485,771 of record NC_133649.1, read on the forward strand.
AGATAATCGCCAGAAGATAGATATCAGAACTTAAGTGCTGAAGGACAATCAGATAAGGACAGTAGCTGATTAAAGGAAAGAAGATCAAGATAAACATAAGAAGAGATATGCATGAAGAAGGAATTCTGTAAAGAATGGAATACTTGGAAGAAAAGATATCTGATTGATGTATTTTAGGAAGCAAAATTATATTCCATATCAATTAGTGATTAACTTGTAACTGTGTAGTATATAAAAAACAGATATAGGGTTTACACTATAAGTGTTATCATTATTAGAGAAGATTATTCATTGTAACCCTAGCAGCTCTCGTGATATTTGTTCATCACTGAGAGGTAACAGTTCCATACTGTAACAGAGTTTATTATTTCAATAAAGTTTATTTTCTGTTACTTAAGTTCTTAAAGTTCGATTTGAGTGTACTATACACTGTATTCACCCCCTCTACAGTGTGTGTGTGACCTAACATGGGAAACGAGGCAGATGATGATCAGTGGAGCGATCAGCGAGTCAATTTTAATTCTAAAAATTATTTAACTATAAAAATGATTATGTGCTTATGTGCTTATGTGTATTATGTGGTTAATCGAGTCTTATTTGCTAATATGTAATGTACGAGTCAGTCCTAAGTGCATGGGTAGATAATATGAACGATGTGAAGTCGATTCAAGATGCAATTGGAGTCACTATACCATAAATGGCCTACAGCAATACCAAGAAAATGTTACAACAGGCCCAAAAAAGTGTTACCACAGCCAGAAAAAGGCCTAAGGTAACATAAAAATTAAGTTGCTTTTTTTCGAGTTACCTTTGGCCCCTAAGGTAACATTACTTTTGCCCTGCTGTAACATTCACTTTTATGTTACAATAGCTGTCAAAGGTAACATTAATCTATGTCTATAGTATCACAATATGTATGTTACCTTTGGACTCAGAATTTTCAAAAAAAAATGGGGCCCACATGTAGGGCCCACTGGTGGGCCCCATTTCGGGGCCCTATTTGTTTGCAAAGGTAACATACATAATGTGATACTATAGACATACTTTAATGTTACCTTTGATGCATATTGTAACAGTAATGTTTTGTATTATACCAATTTCTTTGTAACATTTTTAGTACCTAATGTAACATATTTTTCAAAAAAAAAATTGACAGGAATGGTTTGTAAATTCAACATGCCATAAAATCTGTTTTTCATCCAAGTCAACCAAATAAACAATTTCAACCAAACTCCATATCAGTTTTCACAAACCCCCACCAAATACTGCGGTTTCACACAATTCACCAACTCCACATACTCCAAAGAACAGTTACTTAGTCTAGGACGATAAATAAACATCCAAAAGCTAGTACGATAACACTTGTTACTAGTACGCAAAATAAGATATGTAAAAAGGTGCACATCTGAAATCTAAAGTCCAGAGCCTCCGGTAACTGGTATGAGGTAATTGTCATTATCGCTGGTTGTGCTGAAATCTTGATGGTTGATTGTGATGCCTGGATTTGCGTCGGCTATTTTCTTAAGTAACCAGGCCATATTCTCCTGCACCTTCTTGTTGACTTGCATATCCACTTCTTCTTGTACCTTCTTTGTCATCGATGCCTCGACTTCACTCACCAGAGTCTGCTTTATCTTTCCTACCAACTCCTGTACATAAGTATTTGTCAAACCAGCAGTACTGGAGTAACCTTTTGCAGCATCAGGACATCTTCCATGGAGCCAAGATGGCCCATGTTTTTTTCCATCAGAAAGTAGTTCCTCGTTGGGATCTTCGCTCGTACTGATTTTTTCCTTAATCTTTTTCTACATACCAGAAAAACAAACGAACACTTGGTCACACAATAATTTAAATGCTTCACTAACTAATTTCCAAATAACCGAATAATTTAATCCAATTAAATTCACAATTAGTAATCATTAAAAAAAAATGCATGCAGGTACATAAATAAAACTTCTAAACACCAAATAAATCATAAAACACAACTAATTAACCATCTTGCGACATTAACGGATATTCAGAAGCACTAAGATTAATAAAAAACACTTACAATCTTGTTTTTTATTTCTTCAGTGTTGGTCTTATACTCACGACCATTAGTACGCTCACGAGTCTCAACAAAAACCTCTGCTTCAGGTGGTGGACGCTGATTCTTTGCCTTTTTTTTCTGACAAAAATGAACAAGTTAGCCAAAAGAAATATAGAAATTAATTTCTAGATATATGGTAATATATGTAACCAGAAGGCTGCCCACATTCATATATTTGCGTAACAACTAGCTTATTGAGGTTAATTTGCGTAATTGAGATTCTGGCCATACCATATTGTTTCGAATTTGTGCGAAAGTCTTTGGACCAGTAGTGTGTGTGTCTGTATACTGACATCGACTTCTTGCATTTGTCGCTGCTCTTTTCTACAAAAATGTGAAATACCTTTATGTCACTTAGATCAAATATAAATACATAATTAAATATGAAAGTGCAAGGGGAATTAGAAAACCTTAATGCTTTCATCATTCCAGTACTCCAGCAACATCTTGAAACTCTCAAGGGGAATATCATTTGGCCTATTTTCCATCCGTTCTTTATTATTTTCAAATGCTTTATAATGCGCCTTCTTAATTCGGCTCTTACGTGTCTTCCAAGATGACTGAATGGTTTTCAACACCCATGTTTCACATTCATCAGGTATAATGTATCTTTGCTGGAAAAAGTCAACAAAATAAAGAACACAAGTACAGTTAATCAAAGGTAATGTTGCAGAAAAATAAATCACGATAATTAAACAATGTATGTGATACCTTGGCATAATTCCACAGTGTATTTTTCAAAGTTTTCGGAACATCACGCCAAAAAACATAGGTAAATGACACGCATCGCTTTGCGAGTGTCCCCAAGAAGTTACTAAGTTCAGAAATTACTTTGTCCTCATCTGAAACGGGCTGGAACCTTTCATTCATCTGAAGGACAACTCGATGGTCCATATTTCTGGTATGAACCCTATCCATCCTCGTCGGTCCTCTCAGCCTTATAGGAACTTCAACTACATATGAGCAAAAATTACTTGCAGGAAAATCAAACAAAGTAGGAATATTATAATAAATTTGATTATATTTATGGGTGTTTTTCTAATATATCGTATTTCAAAGATTGATCTATAAAGATGTCTTATTTTTAGTTTTTATTTTATTAATGGGTGTCTTTATAATAAGCAGCCCTTATTTTTAAAATGATAAATATAGATAACGCATACCTTGGATTCTGGACACTCTAAAGGACCTACTGTCATAAAGAATACATTAATTCTAATGGGGGTTGTGTTTTAATAATTATATAAAAACACAAATAACAATTAACAGCATTATAGATTACATATGCTAATTAAATTTATGCAAGAAGTTTTACATCTATCACATAATTAACCATGGTTAACTTCACAATTTCATTAACTTAAATGACATAAATAACCTTATGCCAATTAACCTCAATTATAAGTAATTTACTAAACTGATGCAAATTAATCAATTATGGAAAATATATGAATGTGGGTAGCCTCAAAGTGAGTATTCTTTAAGGGGCCTTAAAGGAATAATTCCTTTATAAATAATCAGTTTATGTAATCATAAATAAAGGAAAGAAGATACCTGCTTCCTCCTCTTCTTCAATGTCCGGAAAAACATTTTCTTCAACAACATTTTCTATAGCAGTCTTTGTAGTTGCAGTTGTACTTGGAGAAATCTTCGATGTCGCTGCAGCTGCTTCCTTTTGGCGCTTTCGCATAGCCCAAAAAGCCTCCATTGAACCATTTGCTTCAATAGACGGTAGCTGAATCAGAGGTTCTGCAGGTTCCATATGTGATAATGACTGATTTTCCTTCTCAGTAGCATCCTCGGTTCCTTGCTTCTGTGATATAACAGTATTGGCTCGTGACCGTGTTGTTGGTCCACGTCCAATAAGCACCTTGCTTTTCTCAGTTTTCCCTCTCTGAAACATAAATCATGTAAAACTCAATGTTTGTGTATATATGAATTACAAACTATCAACCCCGATGAAACATTTGGGGACGAATTTAGAAAATGTGAAAATGATAGCTTTATGACATTTATGACATACCTTTTCAGTTCCTGATCCACCATCCTTACTAGCAGCCTTCCTTTGAGTTCCTGATCCACCATCCTCAAGATCCACAGCTGGATCATATTCCTCATCGCTCCCCTCTTGCACATGCTTCTTTTTTTTGGATTTATCTTTTAAGATTGAGTTTCTCACTTCAGAAGAGAGTGTAGGAAGATTGAGGGCAAAAAATACTTCATTGTTCCTCTTTACTGTGACAGCTCTCAGTTTTTCATACTCCGTTAGAGGAGGTGGAGGGGGTAGTTTCTGCAATTTCACATAAATTCATGTTAATATAGGTATGACGGAATTTCACATAAAATTGAGAAAGTATAATTAGATGAAATCATTAAAATAATCTGAGACATGACACTTAAATAAAAAACACTTAAAAATAAACACTTAAAAGAAACATTAAAAGAGCAGTATGCAAGTCAATAAATTTAATAATGCTCTAAATTAAGAAGCGATCGCATAAAGAGCAGGGCAGATTTAAAACTAACAGAACATTATATTAAGAACAAGTTAATTAATTAAAAGAAAATACATTAAAACATGATAAATTAGGCAATTAAGAAGTCACTTCATTAACAGTTGATACATCAGAAACTAGGCCCTTGATAGTTACATATTTCGAATTACAAATTTAAGTAGTTTCTTCGTTTGTTCTAGCCTTGATGGGGACTTGTCGTGTTGGGACATCATCTCTGCACCAGTTAATATCCGTGTCTGTTTCTAGAGGAACACTAGTGTGTAAATCATGTAAAACTGGATCCTCGGCTTCTTCATTTGCATTTTCAGCTTCGACATCGCACCAATCCCTTGGAAATTTCTTTATAACATTATACATCATCTTTTCAGTAGGATCTTCTACGTAGAAGACTTGCTGCACCTGTGAAGCTAGCACATATGGATCAGACTTCTGACATAATTTGTTAAAATTAACTCGAGTGAACCCATATAGATCTTTCTCTTCCTTATACCAACAACACTTGAACACCACTACAGAAAATTCTCCCCAATAATCAACTTCAAAAATCTCTTCAATTGCTCCGTAGTAATTGACATCGCCGACCAGTGGATTTTGATCTTTTGAACTAGCAAAGCTAGTAGTCAAAGCAGTTAGAAATATCCCACTATTTTGGGTTGTACATTTAGCATCTCGGTACTTTGTATGGAATCGATATCCGTTAAGTACATAACCACTATACTTCTTCGCTGATTGATTAGGGCCCATTGCAAGCACTTCCAATTCCTTTGAAATGTTATCTTTTTTTCCGACCTCCCCCTTCATCCATTTCCAAAAATCTTCAGAATGTTCTCTCTCACGATTGTATCTTTTTGACTTGGCTTGTCCTTCTATTAAGATTCGATGCTCCCTACAACAATTACCTAGTTAAAAATCAAGACAAAACAGGTTCTAATTCTATAACAGTTAAACACAATTAGTAGCTAGAATCTTACTCGATTAAACTATCAATTTCTTTATTCCCGCAGTTGAATAGAATATAACGATGAATAGCCATCCATTCAACTTCAACTAAATTCACAGCCTTTCCATCTTTATTTCTGCGTGAACCAATAAAAAAATCTACTTTTTCTGGAAAACTTTCAAATTTTGCAGCCTTGGTAATTTTTGATCCTCCATGGCCACCCAAGAATCTTGAACAAAATATCAAGCATTCTTCGGCCAGGTAACCCTCGGCGATACATCCCTCTGGTTTAGATCTATTCCGCACATAAGATTTCAATTTATTTAAATAGCGCTCAATTGGCCACATGCTTCGAACATGGGCCGGTCCACCAAATTCAATTTCTTGGCACAAGTGAATCAAAAGGTGGACCATCACATCAAAAAAAGCCTGAATGAATATAGTCTCAGATTGACAAATAATTTCAATTATTTCTGTTTGCAGCCTCTTAAGATCACTTAAGTCGATGACTTTACTCCAAATACCTCTTAAGAAGGCCCCTAATCTGATAAAAGGGACTGCAACCTCCGGTTTCAAAGATTTCTTCACTGCAAATTGTAATAAGTAGTGCATGAAAAAGTGAGCATCATGACTCTTATAGCCAGATACCTTTCTCTCCTTCATGTGCACACACCGGCTGATATTAGAGGCACTTCCATATGGCAATTTAGCATTTTTAAGGACAGAGCAGAATAAATCTTTCTCTTCATTTGTCATGTCGAATATCGCAGCCCTTATTTCAAGGTGTTTCCCGTCACTTGATAGAACAGGATGGAGGACCTTTCTGATGCCAAGTTCTTGCAAATCTAGGCGAGCTGCTATATGGTCTTTTGTTTTTCCAGCAATATTGAGCAATGTGCCAAGTACTTTATCACACACATTCTTCTCGATGTGCATAACATCAAGGTTATGTCAAGAAACATTGTGCTTCCAGTAAGGTAGATCAAAGAATATTGATTTTTTCTTGAAAGGCGAATTCGACTTAATCTTATTTTTTTGGCGCTTTCTTTTCTTCTCTGGTTTCTTCCCCCCAAAATGATTTACAAATCCTGCCAATAATTCTTCAATGTCTGTTCCAGTTAGAACCTCTGGAAAATCTCTCAATTCAATTTGACCATTAAATTTTCTTTTATCAAGCCTCCATGGGTGTTCGGGATGGAGAAATCTCCTATGGTCCATGTAACACATTTTCCGACTATGTTTTAGGTACATAGAGGATGTTTCATAATTGCAAACTGGACAAGCTATTCTTCCTTCTGTGCTCCATCCAGATAGCATTGCTAGCCCGGGAAAATCACTGATTGTCCAAAGTAAAGAAGCGCGCAAGTTGAAAGTGTGGTCAGTAAGGGCATCATAAGTCTCAATGCCTACTTCCCATAGCTCATTCAGTTCAGCAATTAAAGGTTGCATGAAGACATCTATATTATTTTTCGGAGACTCGGGACCAGATATGAGTGTCAAGAGAATTAGATTCTCTTGCTTCATACACAGCCAGGGGGGAAGGTTGTAGTTAACCAAAATAATTGGCCAAGTACTATGACTTATGTTCATAGTACGAAAAGGATTGAAACCATCAGCGGCTAGGCCCAATCTGATGTTTCTGTTCTTGGATGAAAATTGAGGATAACGAGCATCCAATGCCTTCCAAGCCTCTGCATCAGCGGGATGTCGAAGTTTGCCGTCCTTTTTTCGACCTTTTGCATGCCATAACATCAGTTCTGATAACTCTTTGCTCATAAACATGCGTTGCAACCTTTTTTTGAGTGGAAAGTAGCGCATCACGTTTGCTGGGACCTTGTGAATTAACTTCTTCTCATTATTGTCCACGGTGCCTTTTTTTTCCACTACGACCCACCTTGAAGCACCGCAAGTTTTACAATTTTCTTCTTTTTCATTTTCAGCCCAAAACAGCATACAATTATTGGGGCAGGCGTGTATCCTTTGATAATCGAGCCCTAAATCTTTAATAACATTCTTTGCCGCATTAAAAGACAAAGGAATGTGTGCTTCTGGAAAAGCATCTTTTATCAGCTCTAATAAATCCCCGAAACCCGACTCCGAAATCCCATGAATGCACTTTAAAGAGTACAGCCTAATGATAAAACTTAAGCGGGAAAATTTTTTGCAGCCCGGATATAAGGGCTGCTTTCCTTCTTCAAGATGGCCATAAAATTTTTTGGCATCATCATTCGGTCCAGTAGTATCATTAGTACGATGGAACATCTCGTCCAAATTATCTCCGAAGGTAAAGGAATCTTCAAAACCCATATTTTCTGCCCGTTCAATATCTATCCTATGATCTTTGCTCGAAACCTCACAAATCCAATTCGCATACAATGGACAAGGGCCATGACAAATAAGATGATCATAAATAAGATCTTGAGTATGCCACTTGCCATTTCTACAATTCTTGCAAAGGCACAACATTTCATCGCCTACGGAAAATTTGGGAAATGCATTTTCTAAAAAATCCTTTATCCCCTTAATGTAAGGTGTACTGTATTTTGGAAGGGTTATCCATTGACTTAGATCATCGTCCATCACTACAGAAAACAGGACAATAATGTTATATTCCTAAAAGAAAACAACGTAGTCGTGAAACCATACACCCATATTGGTTATACGTTCTAACAACACAACACAGCCGTGAAGCCCTAAGCAGACCGAGGTAATATTTTATGTTCTCCTTTTCATTGGTTGTACATACTAATAACGACACAACCGTGAAACCCTAAACCCATATTAGATATGCGTACTAATAACAACGCAGAAGTGAAATCCTATACCAATGTTATAGATTATATGTATTAATAACAACACAACATAACAACGCAGCCCTGAAATCGTAAATCCATATTAGATTATACGTATCGAATCCATGTTATATGACCATGAATATACATGTGCATACACCCATTTCCGTATTATCCCACTCCTCCTACCTACCGAACTGTGACAGTTGATGTTAACAAAAATTTAAATACTCGTAAAGGGTTGAAACTCTCAGGAATAAAGGTCAAATTAACATAAATGTAAATACTCATAAACAATTGCATTATAGAGACAACATATATCTACTTACACAATCAATTATATCCACTTGACTATGATGATTTACATGTAAGTTATAACTAAAGCCTAACATGAAAATCAACCAGATAAAAAGCAAATATCGAGAAACAAATTTAATACAAAAATCACACTTACAGATCTACAAAAATAAAAAACCCCAATTCCAATTAAAATTACACAAAAACATGCATGTAACATACATATACATGTATAAAATACACAAAAACACGCATGTAACAAATTAGAGAAGAAACTAACAGAAATAGAGGGGGCGAGAGAGAGAGAGAGAGAGAGAGAGATAGAGAGAGAGAGAGATACACAAAATCAGAGAGAGCGAGAGCGAGAGAGAGAGAAAGAGAGAGAGAGAGAGAGAGAGAGAGACAGAGAGAGAGATGTAGTACCTTAATGTTGAAATGCAAGCTGATTTGAAACCCCAATTAGAAACCCTAGCTCCAATCTGTGACCCGCTTCTCCAAAATGTGACCAGCTTCGCCAAAATGTTACCCCCAATTAGAAACCCTAGCTCGAGAAACGAATGAAAAAGAATAGCTAGTGGGAGAGAGAGAATGAGAGAGAGAGTGAGAGAATGAGGGAGAATGAAATTAGAGGGAGAAGTTAATTTGTCTGAAATTTTAGCACTTCTCCAAAAAATTTGAGCCCGCCTGAAAAAGCCCAGCTAATTTCATCTCTTTTTTTAAAAAAATTAAGTTTTAATTGTCTTTAAATTTTTTATTGATAAAAATTTATCAATTATTAATTAATACAGTTTATAAATTTTTTTTAAAAAATATTTTATCAATCTTAACTAATATTAATATTTTTGCTTAATTATATTATAAAAATTGATTAATTTTCATGTCAAATAATTATATATATTTAATTGTTTGTAAAATATACTACTTTTTTATCCAATAATACCCTATTGTAACATAAATTGCCACATGTTACTCGTATGTAACACTTTGAAGCTATAGTAACATGTTTTAAAGGCTATGGTAACATCAAAAATACTACGTTGCGGTAGGCTAAGATGAGCATACCTAAGGTAACATAATTTTGTAACATGCATGATTAAACCATTGCGATAGGCCATCTATGGTGTAGTGAGTACAAAATGACTTAACCACTCTATTTTTCTAACAGAAGCTAAGCCAGCAAGGCAGGTCGAGTAGGTGATAGACGAAGGTGACTTAATTGCAGTAAGTCGCGCAGAAGGCAAGTTTTTCCCCTATTCTACTTTCAGAATAGTGATATTTCTTCAGATTCTTATTACGCTTGTACTCTTTTGATTCTCTTGTTCATATTTCATTACGATTCTTGCTTATCCTTTTCATTTGAATTCATTGTTCATATTCCAATTGTTACTCACAATTATTGATATATTCTGGTGATTAGAATATATCAAAGCATACCGATTTTTCTTGGTTGCTATTCCAGGGACTGGATAATAATACTTTGGGGATTAAGTTTACTTAATCCTAAGGACCGGGACATAACCGGATTCTTGAGATGGGCCTTAGTGTCTGGGTGCTCGATGGGATCTATATATATAGATCTGCACTGTATCTTGGCTGATCAGCAGGGTATAGATGCGAACTTATGTCCAGTTTAGTTCGTTTGTATTCGCCAATAATGGCCTTCTTTCTATTCTCGCGGGGTTATATATTTGCAGATATACACGGGTTATGAATTCATTTAAATTACTTTAACACTGTTTATATTTTGCGGACTTGTTGAGCAAATTTTTGGCTCACCCTTTTTGTTGTTATCCACCTTATTGTTTTCAGTGAAGAAAGAATATGAAACCCATCAGGACTCGAGTGGTAAAGAAGTGGGTCAAGCCTCGGGATCCTCTCATACCTAAGGTGTTGATCCCAATCCAGGAAGAAAGCTTTGAGTTTCCGGAATAGGTGGTGCGTAGATAGTTAATGTGTTTGTTTGAATAAAAGATGAACTTAGTTTAAAACTGATTAGACACTGATTTGTAATAAAAAGAGTTTGTGAGATTTTGGATTTGGTTTGTAATAAAGTAGTTTGTGGTTCTTGTTTTAATACTTCAACCTAAAAAGATAATGGTTAGTATTAAAGGGGTTTAGATTCATTTCTTTATTATTTGTTAATCAGATTGTACAGGTTTGGTGATTAGCTAGTAACCCCAGACTTATGCCCCGGGTCTGGAGGATGTTACATGTTGGCATCAGAGTTGTAGGTTTGGTCCCTGAAAACAAGAACATTAGTGTTAAGATAAGATAGGGAGATCACATAGGATAAGAATAGTCAAATATGAAGAGCAGTGTTAGGATGTAGGTTAGATTAGAATAGGGAAGTATAAATCTTAGGATTATTCAGTGACCTTTCTTCTTTCTTTATATTATCAAATGGCGTCATCAGGTTATTCGGCCTCTTCTGATAGGACAGTCACCGGGCCAGTAGCACCATTTGTACCTCCAGTATCTGAGTTCATGTTTCCTCCTCTACCACCTCCATCACCATTGCCACAAGAGCCAGTACCTCCAGTACAGGGGATAGTCCATGACCCTATAGAGATGTTCGATCCATTTGAGTTCTTTGAGCCGATGGTTCCACTACCGGTAGAGTATTAGTTTATACCGGGGATTGAGCCGGAGTTACCATCAGCAGTGTTGCCTCCTATACCAGTGCATGCCCCAGAGCCAGACATATTTCAGATGATTCCAGTCGAGGGGATGGGAGAGCATAATGTGGATCTACAGTTAGGGTTACCACAGCAGGGTGCAGGTATACCGAGGGTTCCGTCACAGGAGTCAGTGGGTCAGGTTGCACAGCCGCATATGGTACCATACCATGAGTACAGGGTTATGAGGGATGATGTAGAGTATTGGAGAGCACAGTGCAGATTGATTATGCATTTATTTGACCAGAGAGACAGAGGACCGTTACTGGCCCTATAGCCAGATTACTTTATGAGACAGAGATTACAGTCGGTTTTCATGAGTGCCACTTGGGAGCTAGATGATTTGACCCATGAGGGACCGCCTTCTTTCGCGGAGTTCTACAGGATATTCCGCTTGGCACAGACTTTGGTTCAGGCACTTAGGGAGGAGCTGAGGCATATTCCGCCTGGGTTTTGAGACAGTGACTACAGAATACAGATTTATTCTGTAGTAGTAGCTTGACCTGTAGTAGTAGGTTGACATGTAGTAGTAGTGTGACTTGTAGCCGCGGTGATAACCAGCAGAGCGAGACTTTTTGTATCAAGCATTTACACCTGAGGCTGGTGTCATATATATAAAATGAACCTTTTCAAATTTCTTTTATTTAAATTTCAGTCTTTACAGTTTTACAGCATTTACCTTCACTTTATTATTTTACAGCTTTTCATATTATAACTTCTGTCAAAAAAAAGAGAGAACAACCATTTTTTTAACTGTTTATATTTCCTGTTTTTATATTAAGCAGCTATTTTCTTTCTTCGAACCATGTTGGTAATATAGGATAAATTGTTTTCTTACCTACTGTCAATTATTTATTAAACTGTTAAAGAAACATCACTTGTTTTATTATCAGAAGATGGCACCAAAAAGAAAGACTAGGACTGAGACATCTAACATCAATTCTGAAGGACAGACTAATGAGATCATGAACCAAATGTTCCATCTGATGCAACAACAGATGGTAATGATGCAACAACAAATACAGCAACAGCAGCAGCAGATTCAACAGCAGATGTTACAACATCCACTTCGTCCTGAGCCCCAAATTCCACCAGTTATACATGTTGTTACTTTTAAGCAGTTTCAGTCAGTTAAACCTCCAGAATTTGATGGGACAGCTGATCCTATTAAGGCTACCACTTGGTTAAAAGAAATAGAGAAAACGTTTGCACTAGTGAAGATAGGTGAAGACCAGAAGACTGACTTTGCTAGTTATTTGTTGAAAGGAGAAGCAATTTATTGGTGTGAATCTAAAAAGGCTTTAGAGGGTAAAAATGTTTTTGCATGGGATAGGTTTAAAGAGTTGTTTTTAGAGAAACATTTTCCTCGCTATGTGAGAAATCAAATACAGATAAAGTTTTTGGAACTGAAGCAGGGAAGTATGTCCGTGACCGAGTATGGAGCCAAATTTATTGAATTGGCTAGGTTTTTTCCAGAACAAGTGGACACTGAAGAAAAATGAATTCAAAAGTTTCAAGAAGGATTACGACCGTGGATCCGTGGACAAGTTGCAGTTTTTGAATTAACAACGTATACCCCCGTAGTCCAGAAAGCCTTGATCATCGAAGGGGAAAATGAAAGATCTCAAAGGGATAGAGGACAGGGAAGTTTCCAAGACCGCTCCAGCAGGAAGCCGGGATTTCAAGCCCGGAAAAATTTGAATTTCAAAAGGATAGGACCAGGTACCCAGAAAACAGGTAATCGTTTCCAAGCTCCCAAACAGCAGGGAATTGTCAGAGTCCCAGTACCGTGCTGCAGAACTTGTGGACGCAAGCTCACCGACGTATGTATCAAAGCAGATGTGATATGTTTCAAATACAAGCAGAAAGTGCACTATTCTAATGAATGTCCCACGGGAAAAATAGCAGAAATTACTTGCTACCAGTGCGGAAAGAAAGGGCATATCGCTAGGAATTGCAAAGGACCAGCAATAGCAGCTAGTATTCTGAAAGTATTGGCATTACCTTCGCCACAGCCGCCTAATCAACCCAGAGCAAGAACTTTCAACATGACAATGAAAGAAGCAGTGCAGAGTCCTAGTGTAATTGCAGGTACACTTTTGGTGAATTCCGTATATTCAAAATATTAATTGATTCTGGAGCTACCCGTTCATTTATTTCTGAAGAATTTTTTGATAAATTACATTGCAAAATTGAATGGTTGGGCGAGATGTTAATTATAAAATTAGCGAATGACGACCAAGTTCTAGTAGATCGAGTATGTCATGCGTGCGATATAAAAATAGACGGACATCTTTTTTCTGTAGACTTGATTCTTTTTAAGTTAGGAGAGTTTGACGTCATTTTGGGAATGGATTGGTTAGCTTGTTATAATGCTCAGATCGATTGTGCGAATAAGAAAGTCAAATTACGAACTGCGGAAAATGCAACGGTAATGTTCAAGGGCGAAAAATAGCGGAAGAAATTTCTGACAGTGATGCAGACCAAATGATTGCTTCGACAGGGATGTGAGATGTACATTGCTTACGTGTTAGATACTGAGAAAGGAAGTCCCAAAATAGAAGACATTCCAGTTGTATGTGAGTTTCCGGATGTCTTTCCAGACGAGCTTCCAGGGTTACCGCCGAATCGAGAAATTGAGTTCACGATTGATCTATCACCAGGTACAGAACCAGTTTCGAAAGCTCTATATCGAATGGCTCGAGTCGAGATGAAGGAATTGTCAACGCAATTGCAAGATCTTCTAGACCGAGGCATCATACGACCTAGTGTATCTCCATGGGGTGCACCAGTATTATTCGTGAAGAGAAAGGACGACAGCATGCGACTATGCATTGACTATCGGGAATTGAACAAGCTCATTATCAAGAATAAATATCCTTTACCGAGAATCGACGATTTGTTCGATCAGCTAAAAGGAGCCGCATGGTTTTCGAAGATAAATTTGCGACCATGCTATCATCAATTGAAGATTAAATCTGAAGATATTTCCAATACTGCATTCCGTACAAGATATGGATATTACGAGTTTCTTGTAATGGCATTTAGTATGACCAACGCGCCAGCCGCATTCATGGATCTGATGAATAGGGTATTCAAGAAATACTTGGACAAATTCGTGATCGTATTTATTGATGACATCTTGATTTACTCAAAGACGGAGGAAGAGAATGCCGAGCACTTGAGGATAGCTTTAGAAATTCTAAGGAAATAGCAACTGTACGCGAAATTCTCAAAATGTGAATTTTGGTTGAAGGAAGTACAATTCCTCGGGCACATCATCAGTAGAGAAGGCATCCAAGTCGATCTAGCGAAGATTTAAGCTGTGTTAAATTGGGAAAGACCGAAGACACCGACATAAGTTCAAAGTTTTTTGGGATTGGCAGGATATTATAGAAGATTTGTTAAAGATTTTTCGAAAATAGCAACGCCGTTGACCAAATTAACTCGAAAAAGTGAAAAGTTCGTATGGGATGACAAATGTGAAGAAAGTTTCCAAGAGCTGAAGAATCGGTTAGTAACCGCACCGGTACTCGTATTAGCAGACGGACATGGAAATTTTGTCATTTACAGTGATGCTTCGTATCGTGGATTAGGATGTGTACTGATGCAGCACGGTAACATCATTGCATACGCTTCGAGACAGCTAAAACCTCATGAACAGAAGTATCCTACGCATGACCTAGAATTAGCAGCGATCATATTTACGTTGAAACTTTGGACACACTATCTCTACAGTGAAAAATGTGAAATCTATGCAGATCATAAAAGTCTTAAGTATATCTTTATGCAGAAGGAACTGAACATGAGACAACGTCGATGGCTGGAATCGATTAAAGATTACGATGTTATGATCAGTTATCATCCAGGAAAAGCAAATGTTGTGGCAGATGCGCTAAGCAGGAAAGAAAGATTGAATTTGTTAACTTCATGCGAGGAATTAGCCAAGCAATTTGACAAGTTGGAAATTGAAATTTGTGTTCCCAATGAATCTACAGAAGCTATCTACGCTATGACTTTTCAACCAGAGTTGCTAGAGAAGATTCGCCGCTTTCAAGAAGAAGTGATGAGTCAAGATGATGACTTAACCGGAGAAGAAATCACAACTCAGAAGGATAATGAAGGAATCCTACACTTTGCATCGAGAATCTGGATCCCTAACATGGCAGAACTAAAAGAAGAAATATTGTGAGATGCGCACAATTCGAAGTATTCCATTCATCCAGGAAGTACAAAAATGTATCGCGATCTGAAGGGAAACTTTTGGTGGCCAAATATGAAGAAGGAAATAGCAGAATGGGTAAGTCAATGTTACACATGCCAGAGAGTTAAAGTGGAACATCAACGTCCAAGCGGGTTATTACAACCGTTAGATATTCCAGAATGGAAATGGGAACAATTAGCGATGGATTTTGTGGTAGGACTACCAAGGACTAAAGTTAATCATGATGCGATATGGGTAATCATTGACAGACTAACGAAGTCGGCACATTTTCTACCAATTAACGAAAGATTTTTACTCAACAAGCTAGTGCACTTGTATCTCAAGGAAATTGTGATACGACATGGAGTTCCAATATCTATCGTGTCTGATCGAGATCCCCATTTCAATTCAAGATTTTGGAGACAATTTCAGGAATGTCTTGGAACTAAATTAAACATGAGTACAGCTTATCATCCGCAAACTGATGGGAAAAGTGAAAGAACTATCCAAATAATGGAAGATATGCTACGGGTATGTGCGATTGATTTCAAAGGCAGTTGGGATGAGCATTTACCTTTGGTTGAATTTTCTCACAACAACGGCTATCATGCAAGTATTGGAATGCCACCGTACGAAGCGCTATACGGAAGAAAATGCAGATCACCAGTACATTGGGATGAAGTTGGAGAACGTAAAGTTTTGGGTCCAGAATTAATCCAACAGACTAAAGAAAAGATAGAACTTATTCGAAAACGATTAGATGCAGCGCAAAACAGGCAACGCAAATATGCAGACCAAGTAAGGCAGGATATGACTTCTAGGAAGGAGAACATGTGTTACTCAAAATATTGTCATGGAAAGGATTAACCAGATTTAGCAACAAGGGTAAATTGAAGCCACGATACGTCAGACCATTTGAAATTTTGAAGAAAGTGGGAAAAGTTGTGTACGAATTAGCCTTACCGCCTCATTTGCAACATATTCACAATGTGTTCTATGTGCCAATGCTTAAGCGATATAATCCTGATTCTAGGATCGTAATCGAGTATGAACCGATAGATATCCAACCTGATTTGTCTTTTGTAGAACAACCGATAAGAATTTTAGATCGGCGAGAGAAAGTGTTGAGAAATAAGTCTGTATCTTTAGTGCGAGTTTTGTGGAGAAACCCTCTGGTTGAAGAATCAACCTGGGAACTTGAGAGTGAAATGTTAGAGAAATATCCTCATTTATTTTCATAGTGAGATTCTGAGGACAAAATCCTATTAAGGGGGGGAGGATGTAACGTCTGGGAAATTTACGTCTGTATTATATCATATTTGCAATAAATTAGGTGTATTAATGTGTTATTTATGTGTAATTATCTGTCAGACCCTAATTGCTACGTGTTATGTGCATTCTGTGTCATTCCGGTATTTTTCAGATATTTTGTTTTTCATTTATCACTTTCATTTCAAACGTTTTACGACCCGAACCATGATTTTAAATCAAGTATTTCAAATAAAATAATGGGCCTTATTTTTCATCAAACGGCTTTTACCATCGCATTATTCTGAACATCTAGGCATTTTATAAATTTTCTCGTTTTGCGAAAAATGACTTTTCCGGGCCCCATTGGCTGTTAAAAACCCCACAAAAATCACAATTTTATTTTTATAAAATTATAGGACTTTTATTTATACCATTTCTTTATATTTTTGCATTATTCACAATTTTTGGGAAATTTTGGCATATATAAAATAATTATAAATTAAATTTTAATACTCAAAAATTATAAAAATTGGGGCTAAAAATATTTTTATTAGATGTGTAATTAGCCCCTTAATTTTATTTAGGAGTATTAATTTTACCACTATAAAGAGCCTAATTATTATTTAATTATAATTATTAACATTAAAATTCTGCAAATTTTCTGGAAATTCTCTGAAGAACAATTCGGTTCGGAATTCGGGTCGAAAATCAATCACTGATTTTTGATCGTTTATGACCATCAAATCGATCGATGTGAGTATCCAAATTGATCCTCTCGATCTGTTCTTTTGGTTTCTGGTATCAAAATCATGTTTTGATGTGTTCATGTTCAATTTCGATTTCTAGGGTTTATACCCGATTTGGTACTTTTTGATTCTGGGATTATTTGTTGAAATTGATGTTATGAATAGCTTTGTTTAGTGATTTCTGATCGATTCATGTTAGTTAATCTTACTGACGATTGCTTGAATTGATTGTACTATATCTAGGGTTTATGTATTTTTTAATTGATCGTTTTTGATTATACAGATAGCTGAGGTATATAGTGATATAGGGGTTTGATTGTGTATGATTCAAGATTTATTTTAAGCTATAGATTATAATTTTTGATGTACAAATCTGTGATTTCGACTTTTGATCGGAAAACCTGGAAGTTTGGCTGGAGATTTTGATCCCGGGATGATTATGAGTTGTGGTTGCCAGAATTAGAACGGTGAATTGATAAGAAATGATTTGGCATTGAAAGCCCTATCAAACTGTACCTGTTTAGTCGATATCGGAGCATCGCTGGAGTCCGGGGACTCGCCGGATTCTGGGTTGATTCCGGCAAGTTCATCCCGACCCGGGATGTTCTTCCCCAACCCGTTTGACCCGGTTTTTAAACCAGGGTTCGATCCTGAAAACCCAGAAGTCCATACCCTGTTTATGTTTCTGATTTACTAATTAATTATTTATATTTTATTAAAATTAAAAATCAGTTTTTATAATTCTAAAAATCTAATAAAAATTAGATTTAAATTCTGAAAATTATTATTAATAATTCCTAAATTATTTTATTAACCTAGAAATTCAAATTTAGTTATTTAATTAATTATTTAATTATTTATCTAGTTATTTATCTATTTACTTATTATATAAAATTAAGTAATTAATTAATAATTCAGGATTAAAATTAATTGAATATTATGATTAAAGATTCGATAATTAGTTAAATAAAACGAGTAACTCGTATCTATACGAGTAATTGAACGATGAATTAGATTATTATTATTCGAGCGATTGTTAGTTATACAAAGAATATCAGAATAATTATTCGTAACGAATAATTAAGTACTGATAATCGATTGAATCGTACAAGTCGTAAGAATAATCGTAATAATTCAATAATTATACGAGGAATGCGAGTAACTTGTAACTATACGAGTAATTGATCGTTGAGTTGGAATATGATTCGAACAATAACTTATTTATTCGATAAATAGCGTAACAGCTAGTTGTATCAATTATTTATTTGTAAATAATCGATCTAATCGGATAAGTAATAATAAATTGTAAATATTTGTAATAAATTGTAATTAATCCTAATAATTAGGGATTAATTATTCTAAATGCAATAAATATTAAATAATTACTTATTAATTATTTATTACTTATTTATTATTTATTAATTATTTAAAAATGATTAATTATTTTGATAATTAATCAAATATTTTTTAATAAATCATAACAAACTCATTTTAATTCCAAAAATTATAGAAAAATAAGTTTTGACTATGATTTTCTTAAATAATTATTTAAAATTATTTTAGGGTTTAAAAATTAGTAATAATTATTTATATTCAATAATAAATTGAATTATCAGTGTTTAATTGATATTAATTAGACCGTTAGTCCGATTTGGGTGAAACGAAAGCCCTTTTACTCAGAAAAATGAATTCTTTTCATTAAAAATAATATTAAGACCTAATTTCTTCTAGAAATTAGTTGACTTTGTTATTTGTTTGATTATCAGTCGAAGTGCGTGTCGAGACGAGTCCGAAAATTTCCGGAAAAATGGGAAACGAGGCAGATAATTATCAGTGGAGTGATCAGCGAGTCGATTTTAATTCTAAAAATTATTTTAACTATAAAAATGATTATGTGCTTATGTGCTTATGTTTATTATGTGGTTAATAGAGTCTTATTTGCTAATATGTAATGTACGATTCAGTCCTAAGCGCATGGGTAGATAATAGGAACGATGTACAGTCGATTCAAGATGCAATTGGAGTACGAAATGACTTAACCAGTCTATTTTTCTAACAAAAGCTAAGCTAGCAAGGCAAGTCGAGTAGGTGATAGACGAAAGTGACTTAATTGTAGTAAGTCTCGTAGAAGGCAAATTTTCCCCCTATTCTTCTTTCAGAATAGTGATATTTCTTCAGATTCTTATTACGCTTGTACTCTTTTAATTCTCTTGTTCATATTTTATTTTGATTCTTGCTTATCCTTTTCATTTGAATTCATTGTTCATATTCCAATTGTTACTCACAATTATTGATATATTCTTGTGATTAGAATATATCAAAGCATACCGATTGTTCCGGTTGCTATTTCAGGGACTGGATAATAATACTTTGGGGATTAAGTTTACTTAATCCTAAGGACCGGGACATAACCGGATCCTTGAGATGGGCCGTAGTGCCTGGTTGCCCGATGGGATCTATATAGTGAGATATAGATATGCATTGTATCCTGGATGATCAGCAGGGTATAGCTGCGAACTTGTGTCCAGTTTACTTCGTTTGTATTCGCCAGTAGTGGCCTTCTTTCTATTATCGCGGGGTTATATCTTTGCAGATATACCCGGGTTACGAATTCATTTAAATTACTTTAGCACTGTTTATATTTTGCAGACTTGTTGAGCAAATTTTTGGCTCACCCTTTTTGTTGTTATCCACCTTATTGTTTTCAGTTAAGAAGGAATATGAAACTCATCAGGACTCGAGTGGTAAAGAAGTGGATCAAGCCTCGGGATCCTCTCATACCCAAGGTGTTGATCCCAATCCAGGAAGAAAGCTTTGAGTTGCCCGAACAGGTGGTGTGTAGATAGTTAATATGTGTGTTTGAATAAAAGATGAACTTAGTTTAAAACTGATTAGACACTGATTTGTAATAAAAAGAGTTTGTGAGATTTTGGATTTGGTTTGTAATAAAGTAGTTCGTGGTTCTTGTTTTCATACTTCAACCTAAAAAGATCCTGGTTAGTATTAATGGGGTTTAGATTCATTTCTTTATTATTTGTTAATCAGATTGTACAGGTTTGGTGATTAGCTAGTAACCCCCAGACTTATGCCCCGGGTCTGGAGGGTGTTACAATTATGATTATAAAGTGATTGTAAATTGTGTGTATAGGCCTAAGTGCCATTGTGTTTAAATTTTGCTTTACAAATAGGTTGAGTTGGTAAGAATATATTATAATGAGGTTATTATTATTTGTGTAGGATCTCGAGACGAGGGTAAACTTGCCATTAAGGTCGAGTAAAGCTTCCAGTTGCTCCTACCTGCAGTCAAGTCCAGCCTTTCTCAAGGCAAGTGATTCAACCTGCCTTTTTCGTTTACACTACAAGTGTGTGATAATAGTTCATATATATAATGCGAGCATTTTAATTCACCTTGATATACATGAACCAAGTGGTTTCAAATCTATATCCGAAGTATATGAAAATGACATGAACCCTCAAGTATTTATTTCAAGTAGTTTTACTCTACTTGAAGATTGTTATGCAAGTAAATCAAAAGTCCTATCATGCTAGTATACCCAAGAAATTGTGATGTTGAACCATGAGCAAGTTATACTCAGTAACCTTATCTAAATACCTAAAAGTCAGTCATTCCTTAACGATTGTTCATGATTGTTTGATAACCCTATCTTTACCCTAAAGCATGACACTCTGTTATACCTTGAGTTAATGCTCACCTTCTCTATATTTTAATACTATACCTCATTTGGAACCATTAATGCTTACTTTCTCTATATTTTTAAATACCTATGTCTTACCTGGAAACATTACCTAGAACCTCGTTTGACCTTGTTCCTTCATACTATCCGATAACCTTGCTAAATCTCACTGTCAAAATCCTTGTATATAGAAACCTTGCAATTCCCTTGATGAAGTATAGTCTAGTTGATCATGGCCTTGAAATTTAGTGGACCTTTTCCATGTGCTTCAAAGTTGATCTAGAACCCTTGATAAAGATGCTCATTGTTTAAGAAATTAACCGTCACCTGGCATCAGTTTTTAATAAAATAAAAAGTTAAAATGTGGATTTCCAGTCCCAAAGGGGGACAAATATTTTCTATAAATAGTGGATCTAGACTGAGACGCAAGTCCTTTCTGCTCTTAATTTGTAGGCTTAAAAGTTGCCTAGGGATCACATTAATGTTCTAGAACCCAGCGAGGTTCGGGATTACTTCGCGGCTGATCACCGACTGTAATCTGTAGCGTCATAAAATGGTTTTTGATAAAGAAATGGTTTGAATGGTTTTGTTACAAATAAATGATGCCATCACTCAAAAGTTTATCTCTTGCTATTATTAGCTCTACCTTCACATTGTTATTCTTATATCTCAATTTATGTTTTGTATTGTATTGTAAAACACTTGTTGAGCATTTGGCTCACTACTTGCTTTCACCCTGATATTTCAGCTAGCAGATATGGTTAGATTCAAGCAGACAGCGTGTAAGACTTGTGATGCCGATGCATATGTTCGAGCTCAGGTAGATTAGTGATCATTTTGTGTGAGGACTCGATATTAGATATCAGGTTGAAATAGTTAATAGTGTTGGGCTGTTCCAAACCCTAAACTGTAAGATCTTGGATTCAGTTGTATTTACTTTCTTTTGTTATCTATTGTAATAATTTGTATATTATATTGTTAAGTCGGGGCATGATATAATGTTACTAGAAGATGGTCAGAATATATTTTGAAGGCTATAAGAGATCTATTTAGAATCTCTGGTACAAAGAATTCTCAGTATATACCAATGATTACTGAAAGTGATGGAAAAGAAATTCCTATGCTGAAGAATTCTGCTAAGGTGGAAGTTATTCTGAAAGGAAAATGCTTAAGTTATAATGAAAACTCTTCACATCCTAGAGTTATCATACTTGGTGATGGACTTGAAAGAACATCAATTCAAGCTCTCAAAATAGCCATTTATCAAATTGGTGATAGTAAAGATGAATAACTGATGCAGGTCAAAGCACAGTTAGTTGAATTTCTGAGGAAAGCTGAAGACAAGCTGGTAAAAGATTTTGTTAAGAATCATTATGGATTCAGATTGATCCAGTGAAGTTGGTAAAGCTACAAGGACTGTAATTTGTAGTTAATAGTCTTATTAAACTCTTATTGCATTTGAACTTAAATGTTTTTGACATCATTAAATCTATTAACTTGTATATTTTTACATAATTTTCAAGTTGGGGGAGATTGTTAGATATATTTGAGATGTCATGTCTAATATTTTTCGTGTTTAGTTTTCAGATCTTAATAAACAGGAAATATCGGTACTTACTGGAATCAGTACTTACTGGAAGTCAGAACTTAAGGATATCAGAACTTAAATTATCAGAAGATAAATATTAGAAGATGGATATCAGAACTTAAATACGGGATGACTAATAGTTAAGGAAGGAAGCTGATTTACAGGAAAGAAGATCGAGACTAATATAAAAAAAGATATGCATGGAAAGAGTTAGAGGACTTAAAGAATTGTATAAGATATCTGATTGATATATTTTAGGAGACAGAATTATATTCTATATCAATTAGAAGTTATCTTGTAACTGTGTACTATATAAACACAGACATAGGTTTACACTATATGTGTTATCATTATCGAGAAGATTATACATTGTAACCTAACAGCTCTCGTGATATTTGTTCATCACTGAGAGAGAACAGTTCCATTGTAACAGAGTTTAATATATTGAATATATCTGTTTACTGTTACTTATGTTCAAAGTCGATTTTATTATATTCTACACTGTATTCAACCCCCTTCTACAATATTGTGTGACCTAACAAACCCTAAGCTGTCTTTATATAGTACACATTTACAAGATATCTACTAATTGATATAGAATATAATTCTGTCTACTAAAATATATCAATCAGATATCTTCTACAAGTCTTCTAGTCCTTTAACTCTTAATGCATATCTTCTTTTGTTTTAGTCCAGATCTTCTCCTGTGAATCAGCCACATTCCTTATCTGAAGTCTTCCCGCACTTAAGTCCTAATATATATCTTCTAACGCCTTAAGTTCTGATATTAAGTTCTGACTTCAGTAAGTTCTGATTTCAGTAAGTCCTGATAAGTCCTGTTGTTAAGTTCTGAAAACTAAACACAAATCAGATTAGACATGACATCTCAAATATATCTAACAATCTCCCCCAACTTGTAAATTATGAAAAACATACAAGTTAATAGATTTGATGATGTCAAAAACATTTAAGTACAAATGCAATTAGAGTTTAATTAGACAACTAACTACAACTTACAGTCCTTGTAGCTTTAACCAATCTTACTGAGTCAATCTGAATCCAAAGTGATTCTTGACAAAGTTTGATATCAACTTTTCTTCTTTATTCCTCAGGACTTGAGCTATTGTAGCTTTGACTTGCTTCATCTCTTCATCTTGACTTCCAATCTGGTAGATTGCAGTCCTAAGTGATGAGATGTGATTTCTTTCTAAACCATCCCCAAGTCTGATCACCCTTGGATGAGAAGAGTCTTCATTGTAGCACAAACATTTCTCTTTCAGAATCACTTCAAGTTTAGCAGAATCCTTCTTCATTGGAATTTCACTTCCATCATCTTCAACTATATTAGGAATGAATTTTATAACCCTTGAACCAGAAATTCTTGCTTTATCCCTTATGGTCTTCATTATGAAATTTGATTATCTCCTAGTAATCTCAGACTTTATCTCTAAAAGATAATGAAAGAATTGAAGTTCTTTTAGAGATTTGTTTAGCACATCTAATTCTAACATTTGATATGTTCTTTCATCTTCAAGAAATAGAATCAGATTTTCTTTGACATTATGCTTATCATGAGCATCTAGTACCACTTGAACAGATATAACCTTGTCAAGGTGTTTCTTGTAACTTCTTCAAGAGGTTTGTCAGTCAATAAAAATGGATCTCTTGTAAGCACTTCAACTCCTGTCTTGATTTTGGCTTCTTCAGAACCTAATCCAGCTCTGTCTCTTGCTTCTCTGGATTTCAATCCAACAGTCATGAAATCAGATAGCAGCTGGCTTTTCTTAGGATCTGATGGATTAACATTCTTCCATAGGAGTTTTCTCTTATCAGTAAATGTCAATTTATTTAAATCAACTTGATCACTGTCAGAGGTTGATATCTTGATGACTTGATCAGTATTTGCTGTTTCTTCTATAGCTTGATGTTCTTCATTCTGAACAACTTGAGATGTGTCAGAGGTTGTTTTAGATTCTTCAGTTATCTTCCTTCTCTTCAGAGTTTGAACAGTTTCATCTACTGCAGCAGCATCATCAAATCCTTGAACCAGTTTGCATACAGGTTTCATCAGGATTTAAGGAATCTTCATCTCCCGTGGCTTTGTTGGTTCATCAATTTTTCCTTTCCCCTTATCTTTGGGATCAATTTCAACTTATGATCTTGTCTTGGGCTTTGAAGCCTCAGAATTTGACTTTTCCTTGATCACAATGCCTTTTGCCTTAGGTCTTGGAGGATTCTTTGCATAAGAAGCTTTAGACTTAAGATTTGTCTTCTCTGCTGCAAATCTAGCTTCTTCCTCCTTTAAAGTCTCTAAATCCATTCCAAGATTATGTTTGAGAAATAATCTTCTAGCAATTTCTTCATCAAGTGTCTGAATTTTAGGATCTTTGTAGTAGACAGTAGTCTCCATTCCCTTGAGCTTCAGAGTTTGCAAAAACTTCTGAGAGTCTTTACTTCCTCCTTGAATCAGAACATCAGAACTTGATATCAGATTTTGAGCATCTACAGCATCAGAACTTGTCTTCTTCTGTATAAAAGATTTTCTAGCATCAAAAATTAGTTTCCTTGAAGAAACTTTGTTGCTTTGCCCTTGACCTTGACCCTTTCCCTTGCTAGGGTTTCCCTGGTCATCCTCATTGTCATCCTTTTTCTTCAGAATTTGACTAGTTGAGCATTTGGACTTAACTACCTTCTCCCCCTTTTTGGCATCATTTGGTAGTAGGAGATAGAGAAGAAGTTCTACTGAAGATTGAATTTCATTCAGTTGAGCTTGTTGAGAGGCTTGATTTTTCAGGACCTCAATAATTTGGGCATGTTGCTTTTCTTGAATCTTCTCAATCACTTCAACTTTCTCATGCATAGGTCTGATAAACCTCTTTTTTCTAGCTTGATCTCTATATCCAGCTTATCAGCTTTTTCCACAAGTTTGTCAACTTTTTCATGAGTTGTGGAGTGCAGATCTTGAAGATGTTTAGTACTTAGAGCTGTGACTTTGAGTTGTGTCTTGAAATCAGAGTTTGTTAACAACTCATCAGCTTTAGAAATATGCTCTGTTAGAACTTTTGAGCTTGGAATGAAATCAGATTCATTCCACTAATCAGAATGGGAGCATTTACTAGAGCACTATCTCCGGAACTTGCTAACATCTCCTCATCTTCTGATAACACCAGAATTTATATAACTGAAGGAGATGCTGTAGCAGCTTCATCTAAATTCTGATCTTCAGGTTCCAGATCCAGAATTGGTGTAGATGGTAACTCAGCTTTTAAGATTGGAGAATTAACAGTAGATGGCTAAGCTGCAGTTGGAGCTTCCAGATAGAGCACAGTTGGAATGTTCAGCCTGTGGATGTCAATGTTAGTACTTAATCCTGAATCTTCAACTGTTATTTCTTTAACTGGAGAAACAGGAGGTGTAATCACTGTTTCTGGAACAGTGTCTTTAGCTTGAGGTGGGGATGGCAAAGCTTCAATTACAATAGGTTCTGATGAGATCAGAGATTCCTGATCCCCTTCCTTAGCTTCTTGAGTATCCTCAGAATGAGCTTGTGCCAAATACCTGCCTGCTCTCTATTTCTTTGATCTCCTGGATAGTGAAGGAGTTGCCTGAGCAGCATCAGAACTTATAGTTCTTTTCCTCTTCAAAATATCTGAACCCTCAGCTTCAGTCTTTTTCTGATGGTTGACCCTTCAGCTTTTACTGTCACAGATTCTGATGCATGAACCTGGACTTGCTCCTCTTCTTAATTAGACTTATCCCTTAGTATCATCCTTCTTCTCCTTGGTGGAGATTTAGGAATTGATTTTGCTCTTGAAGGTTTGGGTCGTGATGTTGTAGCAGATGGTTGTGGGTGAGAGGATTGTGCTGGTTTGAAATATGTTCTGATGGTAGGTTGTGGTTGTGGTTAAGAAGTTTGAGCTATCTGTGTAGTGGTTGTAGGTGCTGATGGAGGTTGGGACGGTTGTACATCAGGATATATGGCAGTATAGGTGTTTGGATCAGAGTTTACTAAGACCTCTTTGACTGATTGAGGAATTTGGAGGGGTCTTAGTACCGTCTTCTTATTATTAGTAGATAATAAGTCAGTGAAAGCCCTTTTTACAAGTTTAAAGGGTTCAATTGTCTCACTAAAATTCTGAGGTGCATCAGAACAACAAAAACTGTATATAAGCTGACAGAATCTAGCAAAATAAACTGTGTTTCTATCTTCTGTCATCCTATCACCTATGAAACCTAAAACAACACTTGCATAATCAAATTGTGTTTGATTCAAGAAAGCATACCCGATTTGCTGACTCATTATGGGTATAACATCAAAGTTGGAGCACTTGATGGCAAAAGCTTTTGTAATGTAGTCAAAGAAAAAACTCCACTCCCTCCTGATGTGGAGTCTCTTCAATTGTCCCATCTTTGCCAAAGACTTTTCATAGCCCAGATTTGCCATCATTTGCTGAAGGGCCGGCTCCTCAACTGATGAAATAAAAGTGCAGTCTTCTGGAAAATGTAGTGCTTGTCGAACAGTTGACAAAGTCACCACATGCTCATCCTCCCCTGTTGTAAATATGATGCTTGGGGACCCATTTGCAACACCATCATCATATACTCCTTACCTCCAAAACTCCAGAATTTGCTTCCCTAAGAGAGCCTGGGGTTGGGTCAGTGTGTAATAACCCCAATTTTTAGAATTTTTGAAACCCTGATGAATAGTAACTTTTGCTGATTATGCTGATTAAGGAAAATTATCAGGCCACACTATATAGGAGTACTGTTATTGAAATTCTAAGATCGTATTAGTATTCCACAAAGTAAATAAGTGTACGTAAAGATCGTCAGAATCCAAATTCGAACACTTTGATTTTTCCTGAAAACCCACCAGATACAGAAAGAATTAAGTATAAGGTAACATGATTAAAAGGATTTTAATTCAAGGATTATAAGAGAGGATCATAAAAGGAATATAAAATATTGTGAAAGGTTTAAGGGAACCTAAGTAATGAGATCCCGGGTATGATCCCTCAAACGATAAACGAGAACGAAAGTTAAGCGAACCGTATAACAGATCAGCGATCATTAGCCAAGTAATTAGTAGTTAATGAAAGAGGTTAGTGCATGATGATGTCATCACACCAACAAGAAGAAGAAAAGTGTGGGAAGATTACATAAGCATGGTGACTTAAGCATGACAAAAAGGAGGGATTGGTTGGTTGATTATGAACCATTCCATGACCAACAGCCATCAGCTGCCGGCTCGTTGGTAAGGTGAGAGCTTCCAGCCCGATTTCTGGTTGCGCACCCCCCACACAAGCACCGCCCGACGAGGTTATTTACCATGGTAAAAAGTTAATTAACAAACAAAAGGATATCAACCAATCCAAGCAAATCATAACACAAAAATTGACTTCTCATTTCCAAGCAAGAAGCTCTCGGCTTCTTCACCATTTTCAAAGAAAAGAAAATCCAAATTCAAGTTCCAAGCATTGTTAATTTGTGAGGTAATTATCCAAGGTTCCTTATGCATAGATATAGCTATCCTATGAATCTAAGCTTCTATTTCCTTCACAATCTCTTCCAATAATTCATGGAAAAAGAGGGTGAATAGTATTTTCAAGATCTTAAAATTTTGATCTTGTGTTTTTGTTTAGATATAGCTTGGGTAAGGATTTTCAAGGGTAATTCTAAGCTCCTTAGTTACTTTTACTCACCAAGGAAGGTATAATCTCATACCCTAGCCCTACTTTTGTATATTTAGAGTTTTTATGTTTGGCATGGTTCATGAGAAGCATGAGTCTTGTATACTTAGAGTGTGGTTGGATTTGTAATGAGTTTGAAGTTGTAAATCTTGAAGATACAACTTTCTCATGAGGACAAAATCATGTTTAGGGGTAGTATAAATTGGAAAATCTTGAGATGTTGGGACTGTTGTAATGAAGTATAGATGGAGTTTAGTTGTGATGTTGATTGTGGGTTGATTTGTGGATTGATTGGAGTAGTTTAAAATTTGGTAATCGCGTAAACATAGACGTCGTAATGCCCGATTTACCTTAGACTGTTTTTGTTCTTAACTTCAGGACCCGTGAACTCACTGTTAGATTCTGACCATTTCCATGTTTAGATTCATGTTATGAGCTTCGTTTTGATATGTGGTTCGCTTGAATCCGATGTATGGTTTAGGAGAAACGACCGTTTTAAGTAACGGCGTTTCGCGAACGAACCATTACACTTCGCCTTACTTTGAAACCTTGGTTAAGGCCCTTAAATGAGTAATTGGAGTATAAAACAATTATGTAAATTGGATTAGGCAGTTGGTAGAGTACTCGCGAAAGAATCGCCTTAAAATTCTTAATGGTTAATTTATTAAAAATGGTGGAGCCGAGGGTACTCAAACGACTTATGTGATTCGTTAAGCGTAGGAGTGACCATAAGCGAACGTTAGGATTCAATTGGTTAAAGTCTAGTTTCTTAAGCGACCGGGGTTTAATTCCGACTTATGTTGTTGTTCATAGGTTATCGGACCCACTCTAAGCTTAAGTCTATCCGGGAACACTCAGGCAAGTTTTCTACCCGTTATACTGTTGTTGTGATGATATATGTATATGCATTATCTTTTGATAGATGCATGATGGTTATTAGCAAATCTTGCGATATATTGGAGCATGCTGATATGGTTTATATGCATGCCTGTTTCGTAATTTTGATATCTAATTGTTGATTCAAATGCTTATAAGTTTCATAATACCTATGCTAGAGATAAACAGTAGTTGCGTATACCCTTAGTATAAGGGACCCAAAGGTGAACAATTTTCTAAACCGGGAGTCGATGTTCCCGAGTATATTATATATATATTTATATATATTTATATATATATATAGATATAGTTTTCAAAACTATTAATCGAATAAGGTTTATTCGATAAGCTTATTTTATTTAATGAATATTATTTTGAATATTCATTCGAGGACTTATGACTCCGCTTATTTTATTAAATAATATTCTTTATTTTATTAAAGAATAATGTTTCGATAATCAAACTTATTTTCGATTATTCAAATAAACATCGTACTTTCGTATAAGTATATCTTTGGTTATTTAATATTCATTTCAAGTATGAGTTTTAAAACTTCTACTTCAACTATTTTTACAATGATCATCCTTTATGGGAATATTATTTAAACAATAATATTCAGATATTTTCTAATATATTGGGACTGATTTATTTTATTAAATCAGCATTTCTCTAAACATTCTTGAAAATGTTTTCGAGTCTTCAAAATGATTTTAAAGGTTAGAGCGGATCCCAAAACTCGTTTTCAAATTTTAGATCTTCCTTCTGAAGGGGATTTAAATACTCCCTCAAAAATCTGAGGGATCCGGCTTCGTGATGTATTTTTATATACTCGCAACAAGGTTGCTGTTTTGATAAAAGAATTTTTGATTACTTACCCAACACTCGGGAAGTAAAATTCTTGGAATAAGTTAATCCATTAACAGGCATCGCCTGGGAAATATCGGTGAGTTTTCCTTTCCAACTAGATACAAGTTTCTATTTGGGGAAAAGGGGGACGAGCTTTACGTTTCAGAGTCATGGATTTTATCTGAACTAGGAGTGGCGTAAGTGGTCGAGTGACGCCGGCCCAGCCTTATTATATTGGCCCAAATGGCCCGGAAGTTCCGCTAAGACGGTCCATTCCTTAGGAGTCTAGTGTTCGGTTGACAAGCAAATCTGACGGTTCTCCTCTACATGTAGAAAATGGTGGGGTTGCACTACTGCGACTGATCATCATGAGTGGTCTTCCTGGCGCGGCAAACTCCCGTAATGAGTTCATCATCCAATTGGATATTTCTGCAACACTACCCAGAGCACTTCGATAGAAAGGCTACGGTTGGGCGATTGTTGAGTGTTGGCAGGGTCGAATTTTCAAAATGATGTTTTCATCAAATGAAGTATCTCGTAACTTCATTTCATTTTGAGGATATATTAAAGATTGATTCTATACAAGTTTTTTCGTGTAGCTTCATCTATGGGATGAACTATTTATACCTTGAACGGTGGTAGTTCAAGTAGTATTCGGAAAAAGATATAAGTATATTGGAGTATCTTGTAACTTCATCTTTTCAACTTATATCTAGTTAATGATTATCTTATGAATGACAAAGGTTTTCAGAAAAACATTGAGACAAGGTTAGATATATGAGATCACCTTGCAACGATATTTTTATACAGTTATAAACTGGAAGTCTGTGTATTTTATACATGTCAGAGGATTTCAAAGATTGTGAAAAGTATATATGTATATATATATACTGAATATTTTACGACTTGGTCGCGTTAAGATATCAACTTGGTTTATTTCTTCTTGACCAAGACTTTCATGAGTACTATGAGAATGCTCATATATTGTTAATTATTATACATATTATTTTGGTGGGCTTGTTGCTCACCCTTGCTTTCTTCTTTCATCACACAACAACAGATAGACAAGATGAACAGGATCAAGCTCCCAATTTGCGAGCGGATAGGAAACGTTCTGCAGTTTCCTGTAGGCGTTGATGCCGCTGAAGCTGAGGTAGGAATTACCAATAGGATAGGCTTTCAACTCCTGATGTACCAGACTTATGTATCTATATGAATTGTAATAATGGAAAAGAAATGTAAATTTATTCAGGAACCCTTTTGAGGTGTAATGGCTTATAATTGTGGAATAAAATGACTTGTGTTATTTTTGGTATTCATCTCTGAGACTATAACTTGTGGTGTGTGTGTATATTGTGGGGTCAAAGTATGCAGTAATTGGTTGTTTATTAAGATTAAGTGTTATTAAGGGAAATGGAACTCGTGACAGCCCGGATCCCCGACCCCGGATTTGGGGGTGTTACACAGTGCATAGCCAATTTCACTTCGAGATAGAAAATCTTGGATGAAGTGAAATTCGGATGGAGTCTCATCATTGGAAAGAATAGACATGTAGTTCTTAGGAACAAACTTGGCTCCATCATAGATTAGATCTTTGGGTACCATTTCTGTAAAGAAATAAGTGAGAAAATGTTTGTTTGCAAGGTGTTTGATAAAATGCCTGTAAGAAAAATGGCTTCAGAGAATATTAGAGAGAGAGAATAAAAGAGATTAGAGAATAAGAAAAGTAGGTAAAATATTGTAAAATCTTTTAACTCCCATATATATACTCTCTCCACTCAACAGCTCTCTTTGGAAGTAAAACAAACACTTTACACCTGTCATCTAGTAAATAGTTAAAGCAGTAGTTAGTGGGCACGATAAATAAGCAGTAATTATTGTGCATATGCAGTTGTCAAGGCAAACATGTTTCCCACTAACCAAATGATTATGACTGTTTTTATCTCACTTAATTATTTTCTTATAAAATATGACTGTTACAATAAAACCACAAATAAGTCAAGTAAATAAATAATGCCACGTAAGCATCAGAATTTCCATCAGGACTTGCATCAGAACTTGACTATTATCAGAATTTAATGGTCATCAGAATATGGCTTCTATACTCAAAAAGTGAATGTCTGTTTCTGTGATTCTTCATACAAATACTGACTTGTTTCTTCAGAGTTTAATCATCAGAACTTGTCCTCAGAATTAATGTAAATAATACTTAACTGTTTGTCAGAAACAACTTGATCACCACAGTAATTTTCATCATTCATATGGAGTGAGAGTGTGTGCATTTGTAAATGATCAGATAAAGATTAAGGTCTGATAAACTTCGGTATATCTTAGAAATAAGGCATAACTAAGAAAAGTGCTTAAAATCTGTCTTCAATTTGAAGTCTACTATAGAATAAATTTATGCAAGAGTCCACCTCAACTGTTTGTGCTCATGTTATGCATCTTTTGACATTCTTTTTACAGTGGCTTCTCAGTGTAAGTGAGTCACAACTGCTATCATAATTTATGCTATAATCAGAGTATTTCTCCAGTAATCAGATAATGTGAAAAGTCACCAAGAAAAATTTATTTGCTTTTCTAATGCATATAACTTAATACCAACAATGCACTTGGGTCTTCCCTTTCACATATTTACTCTAGATCTCAAAGGAGTACCTGACTTCAATTTCTTTTCTTTTCTTTTCTTTTCTTCAGATAAGTGAGACTTATCAAGCATGTAGTTCATCCTTAAGATTTACTGACATCAGAATTTGACAGATAAGAAGCAAAAATCTAATTTATGACTTAGTAATAAGATACACAAAGTAAATTTTACTAAGCTCAAAATCAGAATTTTCTTCTGTAATTGATTTCCACATAAATAACTAATTCAAACATGGGATTTCTAGTATATTAAAGACAACTAGGTCAACATCTAGCACAATAATACTCATTGGAGTGAATAGTCACATAACATTCAAAACACTATCAAAGTATATAGAATCACATCAGATAACAATCAGTATTTAATATATTCCAGTTTAAGCATAGATTACATGGAGATAAGACAATCTGTAAACACTGATCATAAAGTCTGATGCATGAGAACAAAAACTAAGCAGGTTTTGAGAAATAACACGAAACCATTCCAAGTTCATTTACCAGCCTTGTAAAAGTAGCTTCATATAGTGGTTTGGTGAAGATATCTGCTATTTGTTGATCTGTTGGAACAAAATGTAATTCCACTGTACCTTCCATCACATGTTCCCTTCTGCTGCAAATTGTAGACTTTATACAATAAATATGTGGCTGAGAATTGAGTGCTTCTGTGGCGACAACACCTTCTGTGGCGACAGGAGTAATAAAGTTGCCGTGGTGAATTATTTCACTAACTCCTGTGTGGCGACAAGGGAGGTACAGGAGAAGCTGTGTGGCGACAGGGGGGAGAGACTTATTTTCTGTGGCGACATCCAAGTACATGTTAATGTACTTAACCAAAAAACAAAAACATGTACATGTTTTTGTTATGCTTTTATTTGTTTTGTTTTTCTTTTTGCTTTCTTTCTTTTTGATTTCTTTTTTTCTTTTTTTTTTGTTTCCTTTTTCATTTCTCATTTTTTTTTGTTTTCTTTTTCCCTTTTTTTTGTTTTTGTTTTTATCTCTTTTTGTTTTTCTATTTTCTTTTTAAGTTTAAATTGTAATTAAATTAATTTATAAAATAAACTTAAATATAACTTATATTAATAAACTAATTTAGATTTATAAAATAAACTTATTTAAAGTTTATAAGATAAATCAATTTAAGTTTATTAAATAAATTATATTAAAGTCCTTTAAATAAATTTATTTAATTTACCAATTAAACTTTAAGCTTCGCCAGTCCCCTGAGCTGTTGAATTGTATACCCCGCGCACCTATTCTCGTACTTTAGCATATAAACGTTCAATCCGAGTACGTTCCTCAACTTAACAATTCTTCTATAAATAATACCTAGATTCCTTTCACGAGCTGTTGACACCTAGTGCAACTGGTCTGGTTCACAGATGACTAACCCCGATTCAGGTCTTTGTATTATAACCTTGATTACATTGTTAAACTTGCCTCAACTTTATTGCTTCAGACACTGACTGTCAATAAACAACTGTACTTTCACTGGAATCCTTTCCGGTACTTTATACAACGTCTTCATTAACCTCTGTCTATACCCTGTCTTCAATTTTTCAGATTCCTATGCTTCGAACACTGTTTATCAACAATCAATGCCAATACACTGAAATCTTCCGGTAGCACTTGTATACTGAATCTTCAACCTTTCTAAAACCCTGAAAGTCTCTAACCTTTGTTCTTTACTGAGGCATGATCATATTAATAAACTTCTTTCTGTGACCTGTAGACAGACTTCAGGCTTTCTTCTAATCTTCTGATTTTTTGTATTTTCCTTGTCTTCATTCTTCATGATTTCTTGTGTAGACGTAGTATTATTAACCTATCATGTTCTAGTGTTGTTATTGTGTTGAGTTATCACGTAACTGTTCATACAGCTACGCAGTCTCACCAACAATCTCCCTATATTTGATTGTTAAACTTAATGAACAAATTAAATAGAGAGGATAATTCAACTAACAACTAGAAAAAGTAATGTACCAGGACTTGTAAATAATGCTACTGGTTTTCTGGATCAAATACTGCATTTCCATATTTCTTGAGTTTCTGAAATGAAAGATGCTTGTTCCTCTAGCATTGAACTGATCTTCAAGTAGTTTCATCTTCATTTCCTTGGTTCTTCAAGTCTCTGCCAGATAATACTTCTCAATCTTGAAGTAATCATCAGCAGCTTCTTTTGTACAACCACATTTCCTGTTGAGAAGCGCATATCTTTCTTGCTTCTCCCCCTATGAGAATCAACTACTTAAAGGAGATCACCTTCGTCTACCACCTCTCCCGTACAATAGGATCCGCATATAAGAACTAATGGTATTCTCCTTTTGGAAAATAGCTTCTCCCCTTATGAAGAATAGTGATGAACCAAACCACTTCTTCTGATTACCAGGAAATCACCTTGTGTTTACCACCTCTCCCGTACAATAGGATCCATAGTTACAAATGACAATGGTGTGGTGTAGTGTACATATGCTTTACCTTTTTCCTCCTTCCTGCTATTTCTCCTCTTAGTTGAGGAATCCTCCAAACTATTACATAAGCTTTTATCTCCCCCTTAGAGAAGGAATGTATGCCGTTTTCTGAAGGAGTTCTCATATGTTACTTGGTTGGAAAAGAAATAACAAGTCAGAGTCTGATCAACCATGTCCCTTTAAATGCGGCAAGAATGACTTCATTGTTGATCATCATGTTCACCAATTTTCCCAACTCCTTATACCTCCCAAATGTGAGATCACCAAGTGTTACCAATTGTGAGCTCCCAAAGGACCCGAAGTATTCTAATCTAATCTGTAAATATTAGGTCCCTAAGAGTTAGATTCCAATCATAAACAGATTCGAGACCCGAAGTATCAAGAACCATGTTTAGGGATAGGGCATGGGATATGGTTTTTGTGTTTCTTCCTCACTCTTCTCTCCACTCGTGTTTACACTCATTCTCAAAAGTGTATCACTCCTCTCATAGCTCCAAAATCCAACTGTACCTGCAAGGAAAATCACTTTAGCCATCCTTAAGGAGGTCACAGGTGGTGCAATGGGAGTTCGCAAATCCCCATCCTTGTTAGACTCGACAAATGAATCTGAGTCATAATCTACAAGTTGCTAGTTTCCCTTTAGGGTTCCAGATTTGAACTCTGGGAAGGTAATCAGTGATCCAAAGAATTTAGCATAAAGATCAAAGTTCCCTTCTAATTTCTGTGAAGACATTTCCTTGTGACTCATCAGGTAATATCTGAATTATTGTCAATAAGTTGTCGATCTGCACCTATGTCAGATCCACTATCCGCAGATGCATCCAGGTTTATTAGTCATGGGGAGGTAGACACTGACCACTGACATATGGCTTATTGGATCAGTATCCTCTCCTAACACCTGTAAAGGCAATTGGTCCATTAAAGAACCTTGAACAATCGAATTTGACCGTAAAATGGTCGAAACTCTTATTTCTGTCAACTCATCCTTTGTGTGTGTAACCTTTCCTTGTGCATCAAGAATTGTATATGTTTGAGGTGGTGACACTACATCGGATACCCTGGCCGACAGGCGAATTTCAATAGACGTACCCTGTTGAGAGGATGAATCTAGTAACTATTTTAGTGCCTTTTCAGCCATTACATCTTTTTGAGAAGATGTATGGGGGCTAACAGTTGTCTTGTTTTAAATACTACTGATCTTCGTAGGAGACATAGCTGCTGGGTTGACGTCAGAACCTTCCTTATGTGGTGCACTAAGGAACTTTCTCCCTAACGCTCATTCACACTTCATTTTAGTGGTAAGAGAGTGTCGGTTGGTTCTGTTTCTGTGTTTGTCTTTACAGTCTGGGATAGAAGTTATGAGTTTTCAACCTCATGACTATCAATGAAAGAATGCCATTGGAGGCTGAACCTGTATCACAACACATATGGCAATATAGAGATAAAATGCACTTAAGATCTATAATGAATGAAAATTATGCATTTAATCTTTTTGAGAGAAACGATGTACAATAGTGATTTCCAAAAGATTTTAATGAAATAAGAAATCACCAATATAGAAAGAAGTTTGATTTTCTCTTAAAACTGTTCGAGTGCACAAGTCTATTTTTATGCCTAAAAAGATAAGTGATTTGATAAGACACAGACTGATGACCTAGCAGTATTAAGAACAGAAAGAAAGATTTTGTCTTTGAATATGAATGAGTTTTTGAAAAAGCATTGATCACTTAGGGTAAAGTCTAAGCAATTATCATTCATATCAAAAGCTCCATAATCAATCTTTATAAAATTATTACCAACAATATTGTTTATTGATAAATAATCTTAATAAGAAGGACTATGCTGCTGATTTCAAATTATAGTGAATCTTTCAGATATAGCAACTCATATAAATTCACTAGAACTTAAAATCTCACAATTATCTGGAACAAAATATTAACAATATATCATTGTCTGATACTTGTCAAGTACTTTAGATACCAATAATTATGTTGTATCCTATTTTAAATATTAAAATAAGATATCAATGAATTAAATACCAATTATCTATCAAAAAGACATCAGCATTCAATTCCATATATCGTACAATTGTTAACTCCTAACAACTTTAGTATCTCAAACAATATTGGTTCGATAAATAAAGCAACATTAACCAACATTGACTTGTTTGCAATCTTAGAAAAATATTCTAAGTTCCATATACTTTGATCCATTGAGTATTGAATCTATTATCAAAGTGTTTAGGAATTTGCAAATAAGTATAAAAATTATTCTAGGTGAACAACATATGGTTAATTCTAATAAAGCAAAATCTTCATTGACCATAGTTGTACTTCAAGAGATATTTTTACACTTTTTATATTAGTATAAGTGACTGAAGATAATTATTGATTACTTAGAGGAGTTCTAAGTAATGTCACAAATACTAATACTTCACAATTAGTTCATAATTAAACTCTTAACTAAATATCATTAACTGATATAAGTCAAAAATTACACACAACTAATTATGCTACAATCATATTCTGATTTCAGTGAATTCTTGAGATATAAGCATTGCTAAATTCACTAAAACCAAAATCTCATAATTAACTTATAACACATAAGTTACAATCAATATACTAGATATCAATTGTTGACAGATTTAGTTATAATCAATCATGCTGCTTATTTATTTTAAGTTAGTTTGAATTATGGAGCAAATAAGATCATTGAATTGCTTCAAATTCCATAATCCAAACAACCCAAAATAAATATTAAATAAATATATACTAAATATCTATGAGTTAGATACTAGCATTTAAATATATTCATAATTATCCTTGAATAATCACCAATATGATATATGACTTATATACATGGCAATCACTCTTTGGATAACTAGAATTTTAGAAATGCTTTCTAAGCATATAAAATATTGAGAGTTTATACACATGACATAGAAAATACTTCAACTTTCAATATCAGTGATTTTAGAAATAAGCATTGATTACTTAGAACAAAAATTCTAAATAATATCACTAATACTAAAAGTATCATAATTATTCATACATGATACAAATAACTATGCTGCATATTCTTTTAATATAATTCAAATTATGAGACTGATATGGAATGGAATTATCTACAGTCATAATTTAAATCAATTAAAATAATATTCAAACTTAATGCTAAAATACTTAAATACCACAAATATATATATGACATTGTAATCATGATAATCAAGATAGTAGCACTAAGTACGAGGTACTGGATTACTGATAAATTCACTAGTCCTTTAAATATTGAAGATTTAATACTTGTGAACTTATATGAAGAATTCCTTACAGATGGGATTTCCAACAAATATGCAATGAATGATATCCCACACTTACAGACCAGTCTTGAAAATTAACTTTAACAAGTGATTTTATAAATGTTTCTGTCTGTAATTCTTTGACTAAAGACATGCTCTCTAAAGTAATGATACCTGGTGTGAAGGTGCCTTATCATAGAGTGTTCATAGAGTTGTTGGATTTGAGGTTGTTTCTTATCATAACAAGAAATCAATCTTCTTCCACGAAGTTGACAGCTTCCTGAGATGCTTCTCCTGTCACTTATGTTGACAACTTCAGAGATGCTTCTCCTATCTTTCTTACAACCTGCGTAATCTGTATCTATATAGCCAAACATGTTAAGCATAATATCTTTAGGGTACTTTACTCCAAGAGTTGGTAGTCCCTTAAGATAACTAATAATCTTGTTAATAGCTATAATATTGGATTCTCTAGGATCCACTTGGAACCTTGCACATTGGCATTTTCAAAACATTACACATTGTCTATTAGCATTTGAGTAAAAGAGTGAGCTCGTCATACCTCTGTAGCTTGTCATTATACCTGAGTTGCACTGTTCAAGCTTTAGTGGTTTCTGTTGGTAAGTAGTCTTGGCATGTTCAGAATCTTCCAAATTTTTCATCTTCAAAAGATCCTTAACTTACTTGTATTGCCATCATCCTTTTGGTTTACTTGTGCTCCTTAAAGAATTGTTCTTTTGGCTTTCTTGAGCTCCTAAAAGAATTATCCTAATGGCTTGCTTGAAGTAATTCCAAAAAGAATTGTAACCTTTCCAACATACTCCTCCATACCTACTCTGCAATTACTTAGCAAATAATCTTGCACAAGTTTTTGTTAGTAGACCAACATATAATATTATCATTATATCAGAGCACATATATAACATTATGTTTGTGCCTAATGATAAGAGAGTTATTAATGTGACGACTCTACTATTTCATATTTAACTACAACTTCAGTTAGTGTGTCATACCATGTCCTTGACGATTGCTTGAGTAGTGTACTAGTTCATACCAACCTGAAGTGAGCTTGTGAAGAAGAGATATACGTAGTCCAATAGGTCTGCAACTGTAAATTCCATGAACTGTTGTGCATTGACTTCCTCTTTTGACTCACCAACCAGGAGTGCACTCGTACACATCTACTAAAGTCTAATTCCAAGTGTAATGTGCATCAGGTGCCTGATATGTCGTAATATCCTCAAGTCTCGTCACTGGTGCTATTTGTTGGATACTGCTTCCTAATAATAACCTAGCATCCAGTTTGGCCTTGTCCCTCGTAACAATGCCATTGTCATCCAGTTTGACTTCTGGTTATCCTTGTACCAACTACAATATTGTCATTTGGTTTGGATACCAGCTTCCCTACAATCTGCTTGCTGACTGATTGAGTTCATCTTGCTTTGCAATCACCCAATCAATCCGGATCTATCAGAGCTTCTATAACTTTCTTAGTTTCTTCTTCAGATAGAAAACTAGAGAAATAATTATTCACACTCAGTAGCCCTGCTAATCATTACTCCACCATCTGGATCACTTAAGAACTAGACTCTGGGAATAATATGAATATCAAACCCTTTGTCTCAGCAGATATGTTCTTGTGGTGTCCTCTTGATTTTCAATGTGGTGTTGTATCTGACTAGTTGATCCTTCTATTGCCCCCCCTAAACTGTTGCTGGGATTTCCTGAAAATCCTTAACCTTACTGACTGGCTTCATTGAAATAATGAGTTGTATTATACATTTCCATTCCACTGCTTGGATATGAATCATCAATACCATCAATTTCTCCTGTAACAGCTTGGAGCATGGAGTTGTTGAACTGTGCACTGAGACTTTCTATCACCTTCTGTTGATCAACCACAAATGCCCTGTAGGTTGTAGTCTCCACTGAGTAGCCATGGAAAATATCCTAACTGTAGAACATTCTCTCCAAACACTTTGAGGTTATCCAGTGTTTGCTTCTGTTGGTCATTAACTCATTAGTGGTCTTCATGTATACATCCATATCAAGGCTTGATCTCACTTGTTGCAAACTGTTTTGACTGCTCCAGCTCTTTGGTATTTAGAAAGTCTTGATTAGCTTGATATTCTCCTTGTAGCTTTAATCAAGTTCTGGTTCTTCCTTTGTACCACTCCATTCTGACACGGAGCTCCCAGTGCTGAATATGTCTCTATAGTTACTTCCAGTTTGATCTCCTAATATGATCAATCATTATCTGTGATGTCTTGTCTTGAGAATGCACGAACAACAATTTTGTTTCATAAGAGTAGTCAACCACCATCACTAAGGTATATCTTTACTTGTTGTGATGTTGTCTTTGACTTCTCTTTCTGACATGCATCACATTTACGATTTTCTGAATTCAAGATGAGGGAGTCCTCTCACTAATCCCTTTTCACAAAAGAGTTCCTTGAGTTGATGTTCAAGGTGAGAGCTTCTAACTTACTCTTAATCAGAGCAAGCCTCTCAATCTTCCTGCTTCAGATGAGACACTAATCCTTCATTGAATTGACATTTTTGTCCTTTGATGCGGAACTGTCTGATAAGAGGATTTGTGCCTTGATTCTCCAGCAAGGAAGTTGCTTCAACTGTTATCAATGACTCCAATGATTAGTTGTTATCAGTGATACCAATTGTTCAATTCATGATGACATCCCTTTATCTGTATAGCTTATCCCATAATGAAAACCTTTGCTGTCATCTCCAAATATTATTGACGGAATAGCTCATGTCAATCACATTTGATTGTGAGGATCTTTCTTTGACCACATGTCTTGAGTATGAATTACCAAGAATGCATATGAATCAATTGACCTGTTATGTCCTGCACTCACAAATGGATTAACAGTTCTTGAAACCCAACTTATCAGTTTGGGTCCAGATGGATTAGAGATATTATTATAAACAGAGATAACAACAGCTGCAACCTTATCATGTTAATTCTTATCTTTGACTGACCATTTTCTCCATTTTACTACCTGATAGGGATAAATAAATCCTGATTACATAATAGTTTGGGCTGCAAGGCCCAATAAGAAGATGTATGACATTCAGACCAGAAAGGTTAACATGTCGATCAGGCCTGATGGACCAGATCAGGCCTGATGGAACAAAGAAGGCCCAAAAATCCTGATTATTTATTAATTTCGTAATTAATAAATAAGGGAGAAAAATAATTAAGATAAATCCTAGTGAGGATATAAATCCTTGTAGATTGGCCTCCAAGGAACCTCATGGGATAAGGAATCAGCTTCCTACTCCCTAGGACTCCTAAGTCTATCCTAATTCAGAGACTTGACCACCAAGTCTCCTATACCAAGTCCAATTCAAGGACTCCCACATCTATATAAGGAGCCTCACCCCACAGATCAGAACTACGTTTTTTGACTTGATCCTTGGCAACCAGCAAGGTACGTAGGCATCTTGTTAAGACAGATTGAGTCACGAAACACAAGAGCAGTCAAAATCGAGCCTTGAAGCTCACGTTCCTTATTATTTGATACAGCAATTATATATATTAGTTTTAATCCACAACATTTGGCGCCGTCCGTGGGAGGTCACAACAACCATGGCGAGAACACGGAGAAAAACTAGCGCTCTGGAGGAGGGAACACCATCAGGGACAACCCAGGTGATTTCGTCAACCATGGAGATTCCTCCCCACTCAACTTATGCATCTACTCAAGCGGAAGCCCAGATAGGGGCAACTCAACCTCAGCCACAAGGGACGGCTCCCCCGACTATTCAAGGTACGAATCCTCAAGTTCAACAAGTACACATACCTATAAATTCTCGACCCGTCGGGTATGAATATTCAACTGTTGTTACTACTAACCTCCCTTATGGGATGCCCCTCTACCCCGAGGTTGGAGGAAGTGGATATGCTGGGCGAAGTGAAGCACGAGGGCAATCGCCCCCCTATATACGAGGTTTGGCTCCTATCCCCTAGGATCGGGAATTTTTTGGTCCTTACACTAAGAGAGATTCCGAATCTTCGGATGATGAAGTGGTCCCAAGAAGGAGACGTCCTGGCAAAGAGCCGATGGCCGATGGAAGGCAACGCCCTCGAAGCACCCAAGGGGCGAATCCCCAGGAAGTGCAGGAAAGGATAAAGGCTCATGAGGCTGAGATCCAAAGGCTGAAATGTGACTTGGAAGCTCACCAGGCCACCAGACCACAGATGCCTCCTAGGGGGAGAAATCCTCCTCCTGTTATAGACCTGGATGGTCCGGTGCGAAGGAGGGCTGTCGTCCCAAGAACTGATCCAAGCAATCTCCTACCCCTTGGAGATCCTGATGATCCAACTTCACCCTTCACAGAAGAGATAATGAATGTCCATATATCAAGGAAATTCAAGATGCCCACTATCAAAGCCTATGATGGCACGGGAGACCCCGCTAATCATGTTAGGATATTCTCCAATGCACTGCTGCTGCAACCCGTGAATGATGCTATAAAGTGTCGGGCCTTCCCTCAAACCCTGTCAGGTATGGCTCAAAGATGGTACAGTCGCTTGCCCCCAAACTCTATTGGATCGTTCAGAGAGTTAAGTCAGGCTTTTATTAAGCAGTTCATCAGTGGAAGAGTCCATGAGAAAAGTTCAGCATCTCTTATGAGTATTGTGCAGGGAGCTAAGGAATCCTTGAGAGATTACCTGAATCGTTTCACAAAGGAGGCTTTAAAAGTCCCGGACCTTGATGATATGGTAGCCATGATAGCACTGCAACAAGGAACTAGGGATGAGTTTTTTAAGATGTCCTTGGCCAAACGTCCCCCTGAAAGCATGTTGCAGCTCCAAGAGAGGGTAGGGAAGTATATCAAGGTTGAAGAAAGCATGAGGAAGACCGTAGTAAGTAATGAGCCCACTAGAGGCAAGAAGCGAAAAACTGATCTGGAGTATATCGCTAAGGACAAGTATCCTAGAACCGAACAAAACCCTGATTCAACCCCTAAGAAGGGAGGACCTGGGCAAAAGTTCACCGAATACGCTAAGCTGAATGCTCCTAAAAGCCAGATCTTGATGGAAATCGAGAAAGATCGAGATATTCGTTGGCCTAAGCCCTCGAAGGCTGATCCAGCCAAGCTAGATAAGAGCAAGTATTGCAGATTCCACAAAGATGTTGGCCATGACACCGATAAGTGTAGGCAATTGAAAGACGAAATTGAGTTTTTGATTCGAAAAGGAAGATTGAACAAGTATACTGGAGAAGGAGGGGACATGAATAATAATGGAAGGAAGAACTTTGAAGATCGTAGGAGGGACCAAGATGATCAGGGGCGGAATCCCCAACCTAGAGGGCCGGTTATAAATGCAATTTTTGGAGGGCCGCGACCTCGAGTACCTGTGATAAACACGATCTTTGGAGGTCCAACTGCTGCTGGATTGTCCAAAAATTCTAGAAAGGCATATACTAGAGAGGTTATGCATATTGTTGGAGAAGCCCCGAAGAGGGCCAGGACAGAAGTAACATTGTCTTTTGATGATTCTGACCTAGAGGGTGTAAAGTTTCCTCATGACGACCCGCTGGTCATAACACCAATAATAGGAAATAGCCCGGTTAAGAGGGTTCTTGTGGATAATGGTGCTTCTGTGGATATATTGCTCCACGACGCCTTTCTAAGGATGGGGTATAATGACTCCCAGTTGACACCAACCGACATGCCAATATATGGATTTGCTGGAGTAGAATGTCCTGTGGAAGGGATAATCAAATTGCCAACCACCATAGGTACGGAACCAAGGCAAGCAACACAGATGTTGGATTTCGTGGTGGTAAAAGCTAGTTCAACTTATAATGCTATCATGGGGAGAACAGGGATACATGCCTTCAAGGCAGTCCCCTCTTCCTACCATTCGATTATGAAGTTTCCCACTCGAAACGGGATTGGAGAAGAGAGAGGAGATCAAAAAATGGCTAGAAGCTGTTATGTGGCCTCTTTGAGGGCAGATGGAGTCGGGGGGCAGGTTCTTCCTATTGAAGATATGGATGTCCAAGAAAATGATGAGAATAGAGGAAAGCCAGCAGAAGACTTGGTTTCCGTTCCTTTAGACCCCGAGAATCCTGAGAGGATGACTTTCATTGGAGCCACATTAGAGGAGCCCCTTAGAGGGAAGTTGGTGAAATTTTTGCAAGAAAATAGTGATGTGTTTGCATGGTCAGCAGCTGATATGCCAGGAATAGACCCGGAATTGATTACCCACAGGTTAAACGTGGATCCAAGCCGGAAGATAGTGAAACAAAAGA
Source organism: Apium graveolens (assembly GCF_009905375.1). NCBI lineage: Eukaryota > Viridiplantae > Streptophyta > Magnoliopsida > Apiales > Apiaceae > Apium > Apium graveolens. The sequence goes on from NC_133649.1 coordinate 201,530,672, forward strand.
AAAGAAATTTTTCCCCGGAAAGACAAGAGGCTATAAAATAGGAAGTAGAAAAGCTCTTAGAGGCTGGTTTCATTGAGGAGATCCGATTTCTGGAGTGGTTAGCAAACCCTGTAATGGTGAGGAAGGCTAATGGAAAGTGGAGGATGTGTATAGACTTTACTGATCTGAATGATGCATGCCCTAAAGACTGTTTTCCGCTGCCAAGGATTGATACTTTGATTGATGCCATTGCTGGGCATGAGATGCTGAGTTTCATAGATGGATTTAGCGGATACAACCAGATCAAAATGCATAAGGATGACATTCCAAAGGTATCATTCATCACTGACTTTGGTGTTTATTGTTATCTTGTTATGGCGTTTGGTCTCAAGAATGCAGGAGCCACCTATCAAAGGTTGGTGAATAAAATTTTTAAGGACTTTATTGGAAAAACTATGGAAGTCTATGTTGATGACATGTTAGTCAAGAGTCTAGTAAAGACTGATCATATAACCCATTTGAGGGAAGCTTTTGAGGTCCTGAGGTACCGCAAGATGTTGAATCCTACGAAGTGTGCTTTCGGAGTAGGATCTGGGAAATTTTTGGGATTGATGGTCTCAAAGAGAGGAATTGAGGCTAACCCCAACAAAATAAAGGCGATCATGGACATGGAACCACCAAAAACTGTCAAAGATGTTCAGAAACTCACCGGAAGGGTTGCTGTGCTAGGACGATTCGTCTCCAAGTCAGGAGACAAGTGCCTATCATTCTTCAAGTCACTAAAGAACATCAAGGACTTTGTATGGAATGAGGAAAACCAGAAGGCATTCGAAGAGTTAAAGAAGTATATGGCTCAGACCCCGTTGTTGGCCAAACCATCTTTGGATGAAGTTTTATTCTTGTACTTGGCTGTTTCAGAGAGCGCCTTGAGCGCGGTGTTGGTTAAGGAGGAACTGAAAGTTCAGAAACCCGTATACTATGTCAGCAAAATTTTGCATGGTGCTGAGTTGAATTATTCAACTATTGAGAAATTCGCTTTAGCCTTGGTAATGGCTTCGAGAAAGCTGCGTTCTTATTTTCAGGCTCACTAGATTGAGGTGCTAACAAATCAGCCCCTGAGAAATATCATTCACAGTCCCAAGGCAAGTGGGAGATTGATTAAGTGGGCAATAGAACTGGGAGAGTTCGATCTCAAGTATAAGCCACGTACGGCAATAAAAGCCCAGGCACTAGCTGACTTCGTGGTGGAATGTACCATACCCAACCAAGAAGTCAGGGGGCAGGAAGATGCCATACCTCAAGACAAGAGAGTCGATAATAGGGGCAAAGAGAAGGATGATAAAGAATATTGGGTTCTCTATTTTGATGGAGCATCAAAAACAAACTCTAGTGGAGCAGGATTGGTTTTGCAAAGCCCTGATGGGTTCTTAATTGAGTATGCTATGAAGCTAGACTTCCCAACCACAAACAATGAGGTAGAATATGAAGCCCTGATAGCTGGCCTTGGTCTAGCTGGGATACTTAGAGTCAAAAACTTAAAGGTCCATGGAGACTCGAAGCTGATCATATCCCAGGTAAAGGGAGAATTTAAGGCAAGGGATGATACGATGGCTAAGTATGTCCGCCTAGTAAGGGCTGTGATGACCCAATTTAATGAATGCCATGTTGAACACATTCCAAGGGAAGAAAATGCTAAGGCAGATGCGCTATCAAAGTTTGCTTCATCTGAGATAGAAGAAAGTTCGGGAAGTGTGTACTTCCGTGTTTTGAAGACACGAAGCATAGATGTTAAGCTTGTGGCTCCCATAGGCCTGGGGACGTCATGGATTGATCCTATCAAGGCTCACATTCAAACCGGTTGGTTGCCAAGTGATGCAACTGAAGCACGAAAGTTAACTGTTCGAGCACTAAGGTACTCTTTGATAGATGGGATTCTTTACAAAAGATCTTTCGTGGTTCCCTACTTGAGATGACTCAGGCCCGATGAGGCACGCTTGGCTCTTGAAGAAGTGCATGAAGGTATTTATGGACAACACTTGGGGGGCAGGGCCTTGGCTCATAAGATAACTCGTCTAGGCTTTTATTGGCCAGAAATGATGGCTGATGCCAAAGAATATGTGAAGAAGTGTGACCGCTGTCAGAAGCATGCACCTGTTGTTAGACAACCTCCCAAGATGCTGACATCTATCAACTCGCCCATTCCCTTTGCTATGTGGGGGATAGATATTCTGGGGTCTTTCCCTATGGCCACGGCACAAAGGAAGTTTCTGATTGTAGCCATTGATTATTTCACCAAGTGGATTGAAGCCAAACCCTTGGCCAAAATCACAACTAAGCAGGTTGCACAATTCCTGTGGGAAAATATTATGTGCCGATATGGAATTCCCCTTATCCTCGTCACTGACAATGGAACGCAATTCAACAACGAGGAATTCAAGAAGTATTGTGAAGAAAATGAAATTGAGTTACGATTCACTTCTGTGGCTCACCCACAAGCTAATGGGCAAGCGGAAGTAGCAAATCGAATAATCCTGGATGGACTAAAGAAGAGGATCGAGAAGTCAAGAAATAATTGGGTAGATGAGATACTTCCCATATTATGGGCCTATAGGACTACCTGTAGAGTCACGACAGGAGCAACTCCTTTCATGTTGGCATATGGGGCAGAAGCAGTAGTTCCCGTGGAGATATCACATTCCTCTCCAAGGATTCAGGCTTTCAATGCTGAGGAAAATGAGGAAGGACAAAGGTTAGCTCTGGACTTAATCGACGAAGTGCGAGATAGGGCATATGCAAAGATAGTAGAATATCAGAAAAAGGCTTCATTCTACTACAACCTAAGGGTTAAAGAAAGGTTTTTTAAACAAGGTGACCTAGTCTTGAGAAAGATAGAAGCTTCTGGTGTATGACAGAAAGGAAAGCTTGCCCCAAATTGGGAAGGGCCGTACAGAGTCAAGAATGTTCAGGGTAGAGAAACCTACAAGCTAGAGACTATGGATGGTTTTGAAGTCCCGAGAACTTGGCATGCACAAAACCTGAAGGTTTACTATGTGTAAGGCAGCTGGATACGATTCTCACTCGTCAGGATGGCGAGTAGGTTGAAAAGCACCTTGAAGCTTTGATTGCTTAGGATTTATATGTTCTAGTTTTGTTACGAAGTTTATTAAGACTTGTGTAAGGGACGAATCCCAGACAATTTTATGAAATTCATGAGTTCTTCAAAAAATGTTTATGGCCTAACAAGTAAAAACCAAATGCATGGATGCAAGCATAAAAGGTGATAAATAAAATAGATCTGATAAATATTACAAGAGTTCGATAAATAAAGTCTCGAAAATAGGATAAAAAATAAGCCACGCAGGGCTGAAAAAAGCTCTAAGGAGCTGAAGTACCCTCGACATCCATATCATCGTCCTCTCCGCTCTCGCTGGATGTCTCTGTCGTCTCGGAGGAGGAGGAAGAGCTATCGTCCTCAACAGGTCTGGAAGAAGACTCTGGAGGAGGAAGGAGTGGATCCTGAGGAACATGATCCGAGACAACTACTCGGGTACGAAACCTCTGTAGCAAAGCCTCATCATCAGGGCAGACATAGTCCGCTGGGTTAATATCAGGACAAGCCTCGTTCATGGTCCCAAGGGCCGTGTCCCAACCAGTCCTAAAAAACCCGGGAAAGACTGAATCATCCCTAATCCTCATGGATTGGGCAAACTCCTCCGAGTCCAGATAGTTGTCTATAGCTTTATCCTTCTCCGCCCGAAGTACCACTAGCTCGGCGTTGGACTCTCCGAGTTCTTCCTCCTTGCGCTTGAGCTTCTTCTCCAAGGTAGCATACTTCTTCTATTGCCTCCTGAGGGCATTATCAGCCTTATCAGAAGCCCGCTTCCATGACTCGGCTTGCCTCACAGCGCCTTGGAAATAGGCGTTAGACTGAAACAAAGCAATCAATAAAGTATAAGGCAAGAAAATGCTACAAGAATGAAAGATAAGTTCAAAAGAGAGAAGGCATACCGAAGCCAGAGATTGGGCTCTCATGAGCTTAATCCTCTCAAGGTCAGGGGTGGCCACCACGTCAGTAAAGTCCTTGGGAGTCACGCTATGGTAGGACCAATCCCAAGCATATTTCGTGGAACCAACCACGGTATCCCCTCGGCGGAATCCCCAGAGAGGCTGGAAGGCGCCTGTGGCAGCAGCAGCAGGGGCAACAGCAGTAATAGGAGCACTATGGCCAACTCCTTCAGTTGAAGCCTCCCCCATAGGCTCTTTGTGCTTTCTCAAGATGATAGGCTCTGTCGCCTTTCCCCGGGTGTCTAGGCCTGCGAGCTGAGCTTTCTTCATCCTAGCAGTCTCTTCAACCAGAGGAACATTGTCCTCGTTAATCTCCTTAGCAGCTGTGAAATAAAGCAAAAGACAAAATAAGTGATGTTAATAATGCATGAAATGAAATAAAGTTGAGAAGGGAAGAAAAATACCCTGTTGAGAAACAGAGGATAGTCCCACGTGAATGAGGGAGAACTCCTCTAAGAGAGTCCAGCTGGTAGTAGTGCCATCGTCCTGAGTAAGCCCATTATAAATAATAGTTTCCTCAGGAGTTAAGTGAATGGATTTGAGGCTGCCATCACTGACCTTCCCGAAGGAAGATCGGAAAAGTGTGCCCCAGTCACCATTCTCCCAACGTAACCCAACGAAACTATTCCTCCAATTTTGGTTGTTATCAGGAATGGAGGCGCTGTTAAAGATATGTTTACTTTTGGGCCTTTGCTTAACATAGACCCAACCACAAATACTGGAAGAGCTATTATAGCACTGAAAGACCTTCCTAAAAATAGCTACGGAAAGGGGAAAACCCTCCCTAAGGCAGCAGACCATAAAACATAAAATATTCCTCCAAGCATTTGGAGGAAGCTGACACGGGTAGATTTGTAAATCAGCTAAAAGATGAGGAATAAAAGGGTGGAAAGGAAACCTAAGCCCAGCATTAAAGGCATCTGTGTAAATGAAGAGAGTGTCGGGTCTCCAATGGCAAGTACGGTCACCACCAGAGACTGGAACTAATCTAAGAGGAGGAAGGACATTATAACGTGCATTTAGTTTATCGAAATCTATATTGTGCCAAGTATTACAATGATTAAAAGAATCGAGATGTGCAGTAGAGGGATATTCATCCCCCCTAGTGTTAATCATATCGATTAGAGATATATACGAAGAACGGATCTCGATATCCTTACCTCATTTTGAAGCCGAGGCTATCTTGGCTGCCCTCTCGGAACTCTTGTCAGCCATTAGTAAAGCTGGAAAAAGCCTGGAAACTTTGAAAGGAAGGAGGCTGGAAAGTAGAGGAGGAAGGTTGAGAGAGGAGGAAGTTGGAAAGTTTGAGAAATGAAAGAGTGAAGAATGAAGAGTGTGAGTGAGAGTACACTCCCCCCCCACCTATATATAGGAGGAAAAAGAGGAAATTGGGCCTAACAAAGCCCATTCAGGCCCAAAAATAAGAAGGTTCTGGAAGCATCAGGAAATTCCTGGAAAATCCAAAGGAAAAAACTTGAGTTTTAAAAGATTCTGGAAGAATCCAGAACAATCCTACAGTAATCTGGGATTTGGGCTTAGAAAATAAGCCCAGAAAAGGGCCCAGATATTTGAGGTTAAAGGCCCATGAGCCAAAGTCCAGTTAAAACAACCCAAAAGAGTAAAAGCCCAGAAAAGGCCCAAAAATTGATTAGAAAGACCAAGATTGAGGCCTAAATATTTTCCAAAATACAAGCCCAGGTAAAAAGGCCTTTGTATTAGGCCCAAATGATTTTAGGGGTAAAAAAAAACCCAGTTAAAAACAAAAGTTAGCCCAATAAGGGAGGGGCCCAATTAGCTAAAAAACCCATTGAAGGGTTGGTCCCAGAAAATTCAGCCCAAATTAAGGGCCCAGGACAAATGGATCAAGGTCAAAATAAATATATTCTGAACTCTTGACCCCATTCGATCAGAACTTGCACCAAGATCCTAGCCGAATGCATTGAGGTCGAATTTCCTTCGACCAAGGCTGAAAAAAGGGGCTAATTCGGTCAAGAAAAGAATTCTGACCAAAATTCTTGGTCAAAAATACCGGAATAGTTTTTAACCCTGCTTCTTGACCCAGCTCGACCAGAAATCATAAGAATTCCTGATCTAAATGCTTGAGGTCGAATAGAATTCGATCAAGGCTCAAAACCAGACTTAATTCGATCAGGATTTAGATCCATTCGACCAAGAAACACGAAGGAATCCTGGCCGAACCAATCCTCCTCGAAATAGCTTCGACCAAGGCAAGAAAGATGGTTAATTCGGTCAGAAACACAAGAATCCTGACCGAAAGGGACGAAAATTCCTAGTCGACAAAAAAAAAGATAAAAGAAAAAGGGGGTGAAAATCCTGGCCGAAATTCGACCAGGAATTGAGGTCGAAAGCATCCTGCTCGAAACTCTGTCGACCAGGGCAATCTGAAGGTTAATTCGACCAAGATCCTGGTCGAATGGATTCCTGGTCGAAATCTGTATAAAAAAAAAAGAGAGAGAGAAGAAAAAAAAGGAAAAAAAAGAAGAAAAAAAAGAAAAAAGAAGGAAAAATTCCTGGAAAATTACAGAAAAATAAGGAAATTCCTTAAAATATTTTCTGAAAAATACTAATATTTTCAGAAATAAGGAATAAATCCAGGAAATTAAGGATAAATTCCAGAAATTAAGGGGAAAATCCAGGAAATTAAGTATAAATCCCAGAAATTAAGGGAAAAATCCAGGAAATTAGGGATAAATCCCATAAATTAAGGGAAAATCCAGGAAATTAAGGATAAATCCCAGAAATTAAGGGAAAAATCCAGAAAAATAAGGATAAATCCAAGAAATTAAGGGAAAAATCCAGAAAGTTAGAGAAAAATCCCGGAATTAAGGGAAAAGTTCCTGGAAATTAAGATAATTCCTGAACAAAAGGAACAATCGTTGTAAACGTGTAGGTCGCTCCACACTTTACGTAAAAACGAATCCCTGTAAGGGAATGAATAGACTTAACTTCTGCGAAACCTAATCAATGTTTCCCAAAAGTTGGGGGGCAAATGATAGGGATAAATAAATCCTGATTACATAATAGTTTGGGCTGCAAGGCCCAATAAGAAGATGTATGACATTCAGACCAGAAAGGTTAACATGTCGATCAGGCCTGATGGACCAGATCAGGCCTGATGGAACAAAGAAGGCCCAAAAACCCTGATTATTTATTAATTTCGTAATTAATAAATAAGGGAGAAAAACAGCTATTAAGATAAATCCTAGTGAGGATATAAATCCTTGTAGATTGGCCTCCAAGGAACCTCATGGGATAAGGAATCAGCTTCCTACTCCCTAGGACTCCTAAGTCTATCCTAATTCAGAGACTTGACCACCAAGTCTCCTATACCAAGTCCAATTCAAGGACTCCCACATCTATATAAGGGGCCTCACCTCACAGATCATAACTACATTTTTTGACTTGATCCTTGGCAATCAGCAAGGTACGTAGGCATCTTGTTAAGGCAGATTGAGTCACGAAACACAAGAGCAGTCAAAATCGAGCCTTGAAGCTCACGTTCCTTATTATTAGATACAGCAATTATATATATTAGTTTTAATCCACAACACTACCCTTGACAGATTTGTCTCTAGGGTAGGAGAAAAATGATTCCAACCTTACATAAGGAGGACTAGCATTCTTTGCCCTATAGTAATCCTAAACATGTTTTTTCTATAATTAATGCAAGTACTAAGAGATGCATTCATGGTATTGAAATAGGCAAGCATTGTATTCAGAATACATGGCATTCATTCAGGAACATTACAGATAAGAATTAAGCAATATAGGCATGATATGGAACAAACAGAATTAACAAGTATATCACTAATTCTATCTAGTCCAATCCTGTTGATAAATCTCATCTAGTTATCTCAATCTAATTATAAACTAATACATCTTAACAAATAATTCATATCAAATGAATAATTCACATTGTGATAGGATAAAGTGAGAGCATAAACAAAGGTCTTATATGCTGGGAAAATATATACCTCACTAAAGCAATTAATCATGTTCAACAAATATTCAAAGAATTATTTAAGATCATCCAATGTAACATACACAAGTTAAACATCAATCCTAGTTACCAGAAAAATATTCTAGTGAACTAGTTCATCATTTTCTATGTGTGATGTTATCATGCTTGTGCGAGTGTTAAATATTTAAACACTAAAGTCTTATCATGCATTGAATATTGAGAGCAAAATATTGCAGTGGTTCAAGAATTTGAAACCTGAGATATGTGAGTTGGACCATTTTCAGAGGTTGCTATGAAAGTAAGATATTCATTATTCTCGTGCACTATAAGTTTTGACTGGTTGCTTCCCTGAGAAAACATTCCACCTTTGTCTCAACTCTTCAATTGAATCCCTACTCATCCTTGTTTGTCAAGCTTCTTGTTCTGTTGTAGCAAAACCCCTGATAGTCACTTGACACATATGTCTTGTCAAACCTGTAGCTATCAAATCTTGTTTATGTCTCAGCCTCAGTCTTATAATCACCCCTTGAACTGAATCTGTAAGAATCTCTGCTTCAGAATAGATAGGCTTGATAATTGGATATAGCTTATGTAATCTTTGTGAATCTGATACGACTAAACTTCCCTGACAAGTGAAACACTGCCCTGACGTCCAGTCCCTCAAGTACTTCTACCTGAGCTTCTTCTGATTCAGCTATCAGTAACTCTTACATTCTGTCCTGAGGTTCCAACTATACTGCATGTAACTGAGATGTTTGTTTGTCCTCACTATTCTCTCTAACCTCCACAATTCCTGCCTTTCTAACCTCCACAATTCCTTCCTGTATGATCTCATTGATTCCCGGATAAATATAGCATTGGTACAGACCAGTGTGTGACTGTATAATCTGGAATCATAGAGTTGTCTTAAAATCTCCGAGAAAAATTTTACCCGTAAAAATTTCATTCATTCCCTGCTTCTGTAAACCCAGTGGTATCCTATGGAGTAAGCCTTTGAGGAAGTTCCACAATTTTCGTCTCTAGGTCTTAAAATCAATTCCATTGGAGTAAGAAAACCATTATCTGTAATTTTCGTATTCGGGAATTTTCCGTCTGAATAGCACATGGTCTTCGTTTTCTTCGAAAGATTAAAATCCACTTTAAAAGCCCAGAAAAATCACGAGTCTACCTTTGAGTACCCTTATATTTAATATTTAAGAAAAAATTAAATTTCCAATATTTTTAATTTTCTTAAAAAATAAATTAATCAAAAATAAATATTTACATGAAATCTAATTTTCAAGAATTTCGAGTTTTCTTAAAAATTAAATAAAATATAAATTATTATTTAAGAAAAATTTAAATTTAAAAAAATTTAAATTTCACAGAAAAGTAAATAAATCTGAAATATAAAATTATGGGAAGAAAAATAAATTAACAAGTGGTGACTCAGGTAGCTCCTATGGCGATCAGATACAGCTGAGGTCACAATAGAATTAACTGCGCCGTTTTCGGCCGTGGCGACAAAGCAGGTATGTAGGAGGAATATTCATTTGCCTTATAATTATTTTATGTGGCGACAAATAAACAGGTCACAATAGAAGCATTCGCAGGAGCTGCCTTGATTAATTCTGCTGTGTTTCTATGGCGACGAGTTCCCTGTGGCGATATGAAGACGTCGCAGCATAGAACAAAAACAAAATCCCTGCGGTTACAAGTTATCCAACCCGCGCGTTTTTTCTTCCTGTGCGTGAGAATACAGATGCTAGCAGCCCTCGTTTTTCTCTTCTTAATTTCCGCGCGTGAATTCCACTTGGGGCTGCTTTAGAGCGCATGCACCTCACCGGTACCAATTAACTTAGGATAGGACTTTAAAACAAATCAAACTAATTGAAACCAGGGCTGCCAAAATAGTAAAATGGTAGCAATCTGGCACCAAAATCAGTCGAAAAAAATAAGATTAAAAACTTTTATTTATTAAAATTTAGGTAGAAAATTAACTTAATTAAATTTATAACATAAATTTATTTAAATTAAGTTCATGCAATAAACTTATTTAAATTAAATTTATAAAATAAATTTTTTTAAATCAAATTTACCAAAATAATTTTATGTAAATAAAAGTTAATAAAATAAATTAATTTCAGGATCCTGATTTGTGTATCAATCAGTCAGCTCTGATAGCAATTATTAGGTCCCGAATTATCGTAGAAGGGGGGTTGAATACGATAATCACTAAATTAAAAATTCTTTCGAATCTTTAGCGGATAAAATATTTAGTGCTCGGTTAGTGTTTCGTGTTCTTAAGAGGAATAGTGTTTGGAACGATAAAAATGAGGAACACAAGATATTCGGGGAAATATATATTCGTATATAAATCCTCGAGGGTGTTGCTACACTCCGGTAAATAAATTAACCGGCTACAATCTAAGAACAATAAAGTTCCTAGCTACTACAAAGACTTACAAATCAAATCCTATATAATAATCTAGCTTTTGTTTGTACTAGGATTTAATTACCGGGTAACGATTATAATGCCCCTAAGTATATACAAGAGTTAAATCGGGCATTATAACGTTACTCCGGTGAGAAGTTAAACGGATAAACAAATAGCTTGAGCTTCTCTGTAAATCAATGCTGCCATTTTCACTACTCTTTTGGGAGAGAAGATGAACAGTAAATAATTCAGAAATGAATGGCTAATTATCTTCTGCTGCAAATTGTAGACTTTATACAATAAATATGTGGCTGATAATTGAGTGCTTTTGTGGCGACAACACCTTCTGTGGGTACAGGAGTAACAAAGTTGCCTTGTGAATTATTTCACTAACTCCTGCGTGGCGACAAGGGAGGTACAGGAGAAGCTGTGTGGCGACAGGGGGGAGAGACTTATTCTCTGTGGCGACATCTAAGTACATGTTAATGTACTTAACCAAAAAACAAAAACATGTACACGTTTTTGTTATGCTTTTATTTGTTTTGTTTTTCTTTTTGCTTTTTTTCTTTTTGATTTGTTTTTTTCTTTTCTTTTTTTGTTTCCTTTTCCTTTTCTCTTTTTTTTTGTTTTCTTTTTCTTTTTTGTTTATTTTTCTTTTTCTCTCTTTTTTTATTTTCTTTTTAAGTTTAAATTATAATTAAATTAATTTATAAAATAAACTTAAATATAACTTATATTAATAAACTAATTTAGATTTATAAAATAAACTTATTTAAAGTTTATAAGATAAATCAATTTAAGTTTATTAAATAAATTATATTAAAGTCCTTTAAATAAATTTATTTAATTTACCAATTAAACTTTAAGCTTCGCCAGTCCCCTGAGCTGTTGAGTTGTATACCCCGCGCACCTCTTCTCGTATTTTAGCATATAAACGTTCAATCCAAGTACGTTCCTCAACTTAACAATTCTTCTATAAATAATACCCAAATTCCTTTCACGAGCTGTTGACGCCTAGTGCAACTGGACTGGTTCACAGACGACTAACCCCGATTCAGGTCTTCGTATCATAACCTTGATTACATTGTTAAGCTTGCCTCAACTTTATTGCTTCAGACACTGACTGTCAATAAACAACTGTACTTTCATTGGAATCCTTTCTGGTACTTTAGACAACATCTTCATTAACCTCTGTCTATACCCTGTCTTCAATTCTTCAGATTCCTATGCTTCAAACACTGTCTATCAACAATCAATGCCAATACACTGAAATCTCCCGGTAGCACTTGTATACTGAATCTTCAACCTTTCTGAAACCCTGAAAGTCTTTAACCTTTGTTCTTCACTGAGGCATGATCATATTAATGAACTTCTTTCGGTGACCTGTAGACAGACTTTAGGCTTTCTTCTAATCTTCTGATTCTTTGTATTTGCCTTGTCTTCATTCTTCCTGATTTCTTGTGTAGACGTAGTATTATTAACCTGTCATGTTCTAGTGTTGTTATTATCTTGAGTTATCTCGTAACTGTTCATACAGCTACGCAGTCTCACCAACAGATACCACAATCCTAGATCAGTTGTACCCTTGAGGTACTTGAAAATTCTTTTCACGGCTATTAGATGAGGTTCTCTTGGATTAGCCTGAAATCTTGCACAAAGACAGGTAGCATACATGATATCAGGTCTACTTGCAGTTAAATAGAGTAAAGAGCCAATCATACCTCTGTAGTTAGTAGTATCTACTGGTGCTTCAGTTTCTATATCTAACTTGGTTGTAGTGGCCATGGGAGTGGATGCAGTTGAATAATCTTGCATTCCAAATTTCTTGAGTAAATTTCTGGTGTACTTGGATTGATTTATGAAAGTAACTTTTTTATTTTTCTTGACTTGAAGTCCCAGAAAATAGCTAAGTTCTCCCATCATACTCATTTGATATCTTGACTGCATTAGCTTTGCAAACCTTTCACAGAGTTTGGCATTTGTAGAACCAAAGATGATATCATCAACATATATCTGTACCAAAAGTAAGTCCTTTCCATGGTTGAGGTAGAAAAATGTTTTATCAATTGTGCCTCTGTGAAATCCACTTTCCAGAAGGAATTGAGCTAGAGTCTCATACCATCCTCTTGGAGCTTGCTTAAGGCCATAAAGTGCTTTGTCAAGTTTATAAACATGATTTAGAAATTTTGGATCTACAAATCCTTGAGGTTGTTCAACATATACCTCTTCTTCCAATTCTCCATTGAGAAAAGAACTTTTCATATCCATTTGAAAGACTTTAAACTTCTTGTGAGCCACATAAGCCAAAAAGATTCTTATAGCTTCCTATCTAGCAACTGGTGGAAATGTTTCATCATAATCAATACCCTCCTGTTGAGAGTAACCTTTAGCAACCAGCCTTGCTTTGTTTCTTGTAATTATGCCATCACTGTCAGTTTTATTTCTGAACACCCATTTTGTACCAACAATTGATCTATTCTTTGGTCTTGGCACTAGGGTCCAGACTTTATTTCTTCAAGTTCATTTAACTCTTCTTGCATTGCTTACACCCAATCAGCATCTTAAAGAGCTTCTTCCACTTTCTTTGGTTCAGTCTGAGATAGAAAGGCATGATAGAGGCATTCACTTGATGTTACAGTTCTAGTTCTGACACCTGCTTCGGGATCTCCAATTATTAAGTCAGGTGTATGTGCTTTAGTCCATTTCCTTACAGATGGAAGTTGTTCTCTAGAACTGGATCTTCCCCCATGATCCATGCTGTCTCCATCAGCATTTTCTGATGCTCCCCCTAAAGTTATGCTCTCTGAAATTTTAGAATATGAGTTGGATCCTTCAGGAATTGAAGAATCAGAGTTTCCAGAATTATCAGAATTTGGCTCATCAAAACTTGATGAATCAGAACTTGAAGAACCAGTGACAGGTTCTGATGCTTCTTGAGAGTCTTGAGTTGTGGTAGGATCATCAGCTTGCTCCCCCTGGACAGGTGCATTTGCTCTTGGAGTAGTTACCACGATTTCAATGACATCAGAATTTAACCCGTCAAAACTTACAAGATCAGGATTTAAACCATCAGAATTTACAGAATCAGAATTTAAATCTTCATTTTCAAATCTCAGCTGATCATGATCATTGAAATCTTCAAGTCCAGTAATCACTTTATCATCAAAAGATACATTGATAGATTCCATGACAACCCTTGTTCTTAAATTGTAGACTCTGAAGGCTTTTATGGAAAGTGGATATCCAACAAAAATTCCTTCATCAGCATTTAGATCAAATTTTGACAGCTGTTCAGGATGAATCTTAAGAACAAAACACTTATATCCAAATACATGAAAGTATTTCAGATTTGGCTTCATTTTCTTCACCATCTCATATGGTGTTTTTCCATGCTTGTTTATGAGTGTAGCATTCTGTTTAAAACAAGTAGTCTGCACAGCTTCAGCCCAAAAGTAGGTTGGCAGCTTTGCTTCATCAAGCATAGTTCGTGCAGCTTCAATTAGAGTCATGTTCTTTCTTTCTACAACTCCATTTTGCTGTGGAGTTCCAGGTGCAGAGAATTCCTGCTTTATTCCATGCTCTTTACAGAACTCTTCCATGATTGAATTCTTGAACTTAATGCCATTATCACTTCTTATTATTTTAACAGAATCTTTGACCAACTTATCCAGCTGTTTGACATGATCAGTTAGAGTAGATGTAGTTTCATTCTTCTTGTGCAAGAAATACACCCAAGTGTATCTTGTGAACTCATCCACTATAACCATATCATATTTCTTCTTTGCAATTGACATGACATTGACTGGACCAAATAGATCAACATGCAGTAAGTGATAAGGCTCAAGAATTGAGGATTCAGTTTTGCTCTTGAATGAAGATTTTCTTTGTTTTTCCTTTTGACATGAATCACAAAGGCCAGCAGGAGCAAATACTGATTTTGGCATTCCTCTCACAAGATCTTTCTTTACTAGCTCATTTATGTTCTTGAAATTTAAATGAGAGAGTCTCTTGTGCCAATTCCAGCTTTTTTTAATTGATGCTCTACTTAACAGACAAATTGCAGAGCCATCAGAGTTTGTTGAAAGTCCTGCTTTATATATGTTACCATGCATGTAACCTTTCAGAACTACTTTGCCTGTAGGATTATTCACAACTTCACAGTGTTCTTCAAAGAAATCCACATGATAACCTCTATCACAGATTTGACTCACACTTAGCAGATTGTGTTTAAGTCCTGAGACAAGGGCTACTGTTTCAATGATGACATCCCCAAGATTGATATTGCCATATCCCAGTGTCTTTCCCATATTGCCATCTCCATAAGAAACTCCTGGGCCAACTTTCTCCACAAAGTTTGATAGCAGGGCTTTATTTCCAGTCATATGTCCTGAACATCCACTGTCCAGAACTAGGATGTTTTTCTTATTGCCCTGCAGTCACAAAGACCACTATTGGATAGTTTTAAGGACCCGGACTTGCTTGGATCCTTTGGCCTTTTTAAGTTTGTTAGCATTTGCAGCGGATATAATTTCAGAGTTTATACTAATATGCTGTTTATCAGACTTTATATTAGACTTTGCATCAGAATTTATACTAGAAGGAATGACACTAACTTTCTTCAAAGAAGGTTTTATTTGACAATAATCATAGTACAAACTATGATATTCCTTACAAGTATAAATGGAATGCCATAAACTACCACAATGAAAACAAGGATTTTGTGGTTTAAACCTAACAGACTGACTTTTAACTCCTGATTTAGGAGGTAAGGAGTTTATATCTTTATTTTTCCTGCAAAAAGAAACAAGATGGTTAGAGTTTCCACAGTTGTAACATTTCTTTCTAGGAGCATTAGGAACAGACATATAATTATTGCTTTTATTCACACCTTCCTATCCATTCCTATTTTTCCCAGCTTCCTTTACCTTGTTCACATTTCTAATCTCTTTCAGCTTATGCTTAAGCTGCTTGGTCATTAAGCCTATGTTTACTTCAGCTGGTTTATCCTGTTTTAATTTGTAAGAAGTTAACTTTTCTTTTACTTCTGTCTTAGAATCTTTCATCTTTTCAGAATTAGACATAACAGTTTTTGCTACAAATTTAACAGGATTTACCTTTGGTTTAGCAGTCTTTTTAACACAAATTGGCTCAATTTGCACAGTTGCTTTCTCACTTTTATCATCTCCATAACCTAAGCCCTCTTTCCAGGTTCCACTACTTTGTATATTCTGAGTTGTTCTGCCAGAGTTAGTCCAAGTTCTGATGATATCTCTTTCCTTTTCTAAATCAGTTTTTAGAGATTCATTCAATTTTAGCACTTCATCTCTAACATACAAAGCCTCATATCTTTCTTTCTTAGTTTGATGAAGAAAAACTAACTCCTTTTCTAAATAGTCATTTATGTTTTTAAGAGCAAGACTTTCAGATGTTAATCTTTCACATGTTAAAGTCTGATCTCTAAAACTAATGAACATGGTTTTAAGGTATAATCTCAACTCAGTAATATCATCAGTATGAAAAGCAAAGGTTGTTTGAGGTACCTTCAATTTAGCAGTGTCAGTAATGCTATCAGCATTTGCCATCAAGGCATAGTTCACCTCATCTTCAGAATCTGAAGTGTCTGTCCAGCTTTTTTTCTTTATAACAAGTGCCTTGCCTTTATCACTTTTTCCTTTCTTGCAGTCAGGAGATATGTGGCCTCTTTCACCATAATTGTAGCATTTGACATTTGAGTTGTCTCCTCTGTCAGACTTTCCTTCAGACTTTCTGAACCCTTTCTTATCAGAACTTCCACCTTTCCTGGAAAACTTCTTACCCTTTCTGAATTTCTTGTAGGCTATCTTTGTGATACCCTTCACCATTAGAGCATACAGTTGCATCATCTCTGCATCAACATCGACTTTAGATAAACTTTCAGTTTCTGAATCATCATCATCAGAATATGATGACTCTGAATCAGACTTTATGATGAGAGCCTTTCCTTTTCCCTTTTTGAGATAACAACTTTAAGAGACTCCTCCTCAGCTTTAAAAGCAACTGTCCTTGACTTTGTTCCATGCCTCTTACTCCTTTGATCCATCTCAAGTTCATAAGTCTTGAGCATACCATAAATTTCATCAAGAATAGTTTCAGTAAGGTCATAGTTATCTCTTGTGGTAGTAGACTTCAAATTCCAATTTTCAGGAAGAGCTAAAAGGAATTTTAGATTTGAATCTTCAAGATCATATTCATTGTCCACCAGTGACAGATCATTCAAGAGTTTGACAAACCTATCATATAAATCAGTTAATGACTCATCAGATTTTGAGTCAAAGTGCTCATACTATTGAGTGAGTATAGTCCTCCTGTTCTTTTTGATTGCATTAGTTCCCTGGCATCTTATCTCCAAAGCATCCCATATCTCCTTTGCAGTCTTGCATCCAATTACCTTGTTTTACATGACATTATCAATTGCACTATGCAGCAAATGCCTTACCCTTCCATCCTTGGCAATAGATGAGATATCTTCAGGTGTGTATTCACCTCTCTCATTTGGTATGGTCTTTGCTGGTTAATCAGTAACTGCAACAAAGAGCTTGGTAGCCTTATATGGTCCTTCATTAATTCTGTCAAGGTACTCTAGATCTGTAACTTCCAAAAACATAGCCATCTTCACTTTCCATATTGGATACTCAGATGCTCTCAGTATGGGAACCCTAATAGTCTCATATTGACTATGGGTTTGAGTGTTTTGAGTTTTTTGAGTTTTGGTGGGCTTAATTGGAGTTTGTGTTTCTTCAGACATGATTGATTGTTTGGATGTTTACTGTATGTGTGTTAACAGAATAGCTCTGATACCACTTGTTAGGTCACACAACACTAAAGAAGGGGGTTGAATATAGTGTTTATACAATCAAATCGATTTCAACACAAGTATGTAACAAAGATCAAGTATATTCAAATAAACTCTATTAAAATAGAACTGTTGTTCTCTCTCAGTGATGAACAATATCAGTAAGAGCTGCTAGGTTATAATGTATAATCTTCTCGATAATGATAACACATATAGTGTAAACCCTAAGCTATGTTCATGTAGTACACAGTTACAAGATATCTTCTAATTGATATAGAATATATAATTCTGTCTCCTAAAATATATCAATCAGATATCTTCTAAAAGTCTTCTAGTCCTTTAACTCTTCATGCATATCTTCTTTTGTTTTAGTCCAGATCTTCTCCTTTAAATCAGCCACATTCCTTATCTGAAGTCTTCCCGCACTTAAGTCCTGATATATATCTTCTGACGCCTTAAGTTATGATATTAAGTTCTGACTTTAGTAAGTTCTGATTTCAGTAAGTCCTGATAAGTCCTGTTGTTAAGTTCTGAAAACTAAACACAAATCAGATTATACATGACATCTTAAATATATCTAACAGTTCATCCTTTGAGAGAGTACTTATATAACAGTTTTTATCAGATTAATATAAAAACTACTGATTCTGTTAATTGTTATCGATTTATTTGCATAAACTGTATTCACCCCCCTCTACAGTTGTATTACGGACCTAACAATTAGTATCAGAGCCTGCTTGATATATAATCAGTTTAAGATTTGAAAATCAATTTTTAATGGTAGACAAAGAACCACAACAGAATCCACCACCGCTCTCAGCCACAACACAGATTAACAATAATATGAGTAGGTATAAGGCTATCAAGGTTCCAATCTTAAAGATACATGAATATCCAATGTGGAAGGTTAAGATGGCTATGTATTTGGAAGCTACAGATCCTGAATATCTAAGCATGATTTATGATGGTGCTCATAGGCCAATGAAGTTGGCAGTAACAGTTGCTGGTCAAGAAGAAAAGATGGTTGATAAACCAAAGAAGGATTATACTGCAGAGGATCTATCATCAATCATGAAAGATGTAAAAGTAAGACATATCTTGCACAACAGTCTTGATAGTGTTATGTCCAATAGGATTATTGGATGTAAAATAGAAAAGGAAATTTGGGATGCTTTAGAAGTAAAGTGTCAAGGTATTACCGCTATCAAGAAAAGCAGGTGGTCGGTACTTACTTAGGAATATGAGCACTTTGACTCAAGAGACGATGAGTCCTTAACTGAGATCTATGATAGATTTTAAAATTTGTTCAATGACTTATCTCTTGTCAACAAGAGAATATGACTTAAAGCACTCAAACTTGAAGTTTCTACTTGCACTCCCTGAAAAGTGGGACTTTAAGGATATGCATATAGATCTAATTCTGATAAGAAAAATGAAAAAAAAAACTGAGAAAGTTAAACCAATAAATATTGATCATAAGGTATTATTAAACAATGTTCAGCTGAAACCCATTAAGTTTAATTCAAGTGATGATGTTGTTAAGTCAATTCATGAGGTAGGTTCAACCTCAACACCTAAATCAAACTTAAATACTGATAAGAGGGAACAAGTTCACACAAGATCAATAAATATTCGTTTAATGACTCAGAAACAACTTAAGCAAAAGCTGAATGAATTACACAAGAAAGACCATGAGAAATAGACTAGTAAAAACAGGAATGGTAAAGTAGGTGTTAATGAAAATAGCACTTATAAAACTATTCCCAGTGCACCTAGAAAGACACGCTTGAACTGTGGTAGCACTAATCATCTTGCTAATTCTTGCAGGAAGAATACAAAGATAAATATTGTTCCTCCCAAATCAGAGTTTTGGAATATAACAGTTAAATATAAACCATAGAATCCTTGTTTTCATTTTGGTAGTGTGTAACACTCTATTTATACATTAAAGAGTATCACAGTTTATATTACGATTATTATGAACTGAAACCCTCTTTAAATAAAGAAAAAATAGTATATGCATGTGTAAATAATGATAGTAAGAATGTTAACATAAACTCTGATATGAAGTCTTCTGCTGCATATGTTAATAAACTTAAAAAGCCCAAATGATCCAAGCAAGTCCGGGTCCTTAAAAACACTAATTGATTTAAAAAATGATTGCAGGGTAATAGGAGAAATTCTCTAGTCTTGGACAGTGGATGCTCAAGACACATGACTGGTTATAAATCCCTACTATCAGAGTTTAAGGAGAAGGTTGGCCCAAGTGTTTCTTATGGATATGGCAGCTTAGGAAAAATATTGGGATATGGAAAAATCAAACTTGGGAATGTCATCATTGAAAATGTAGCTCTGGTTGCAGGACTCAAGCATAATTTGATCAGTGTGAGTCAGATCTGTGACAGAGGTTACCATGTGAATTTTTCTGAGGAACATTATGAAATTGTCAGTAAGTCTGATGGCAAGATTGTAATGACTGGTATAATACATGGTAAATTATGAAGCCAGGGTCTCCAAAAATACTGATGGATCACAAGTTTGTCCACTTAGTAGAGCATCTGTGGAAGATAGCTGGAACTAGCATAAAAGCTTTTTCATCTCGATTTTAACAACATCAATGAACTTGTGAAGAAAGATCTTGTAAGAGGATTGACCAATTCAATATTTACTCCTGATGGCTTATGTGACTCTTGCCAGAAAGCCAAGTAAAGGAAATCATCTTTCAAGAGTAAAACTGAATCCTCTATTCGTGAAACATATCATCTACTTCATATTGATCTCTTTGGTCCCGTAAATTTAATGTCAATTGCCAATAAGAGATCTACACTTGTTACTATTGATGAATATACATGATACACATGGTTGTATTCTCTGCACACCAAGGATAAATCTCCATCCATTCTTCTTGATCATATGAGAGAACAAGAAAAAGGATTAACATATAAAGTAAAGATCATTAGAAGTGATAATGGAACTGAATTCAAGAACAATACTATGGAATAGTTTTGCAAATACAAGGGGATGAAACAAGAATTTTCTGCCCCTAGAACTTCACAATAAAATGGAGTTGTTGAAAGAAAGAATAGAACTCTCATTGAAACTGCAAGAACCATGCTAGAGGAAGCAAGATTTCCTACCTACTTCTGGGCTGAGGGTGTGCAAACTGCTTGCTTCACATAAAATGAAACATTGATAAACAAGCATGAAAAAACACCATTTGAGATGGTGAAGGGAAAGTGTAAATCCCAAACAATCTAACAACTAGAATTATAGAAGGGAGGTTGAATGTAATTCTTGGTTTCTTTTTCAATTTTAAGAATTTCTCACAAATATAAATATATCAGTGTTAAATATGCAAAAGTGCGGAATGAAAATATAGATGTTTTCAAGCACAAAGTAATTAAACACAAGGATTAAAAACTTTCTGGTGGATTGAACTTACCCACCAGATATATATATATATATATTGATGAGAACTCTGTGATGCAAGAATGCACACAACTACTTACAAGTATGAAATATTTCGAACAGTGAAATTCTTAATAGATACAGCTTTTTCTATTTCTCAGTTCTTGCTTACTTCTTTTGTTTAACTTGCTAATCTTGGTTTATATATCACCAAGTTACTGTTAGTGTTTGTGTCCTAGAAACAACACTATTATGTTTATATTATCAAATATTTGGATTATTAATTAGGATTCTATGGATTATTCTTTAGTAATTTATTATATCTTTATTTTATGAGATAAAATGTTAGATTAATAAATGTCCTTGGAATATGATATGTAAATCTATATTTCTAAGTACATGACTTAGAAATGAGATTATGAGAAGAGTATTGACATTCCTGAAGGTCCTTAGTTAAGTATTATTGTTAAGGGACGATAATAAATATGTTGAGACTCGTGTATTTGTTGATTGATGATCACATCTCATTGATCATAGGTATGGTGATACTAAAGTCAAAACAATCGCACATGTATTAAATACATGGTGATGAATTGACCCTTTGTGAGATACTACATTTTAAAGTGTTATAAGTTAATCTCATAGTGATAATAATGTATTGGTCCTTTGACCTGAAATCATTATATTTGTATACGAGAATTAATATACTTTGATACTATTGAAAGTTATCCTTGACCAGGTAATAATAAAATTAGACATTGGGTATATTATGAATCGTATGAGAAATATGAATGATCTAGATGGGATTTAGCCCTCCTTTATTAAAGGAGTGATATTATTGGCCTCTTGATTGAGTAAGACTATAAAATGCATGGCCGTGCTCAAATATTGATTTGTTTAATAGTTTACTCATTGATCAAGGAAAGAAGGATTAAATGTTAACAGAGGATGACACAATGCATGCCTCGGGTTTGATCTATAATATAAGGCTAAAGGGATTATATTACATTGTACATTATTCACGAAAGGTTTAATAGAATCACCAATTATTATTATTATTTGGGGAGCAATGATGTACACTAGATGCCTCTCATTGTTTATAATTTTATTAATAAAAAAATAAAATTATTGCCAATGTAATAATAACCTATAGGGTCACACACAAAGAACGTTTAAAATGGAGTGTTATTTAAATTATGAATTTAGATATTTTATTGTTGTTAATTTGAATTTAATTATTAAATTAATTAAGTGAGACTTGATTAATTGTATATATATTAGAATTCGAATTTAATAATAATATAAACCCAAAATCAGAATGGGTCCTTTTAGAAGCCCATTATGATTAGGGTTAGGCCTGAATCTCCTCTCTCCATATATATATATATATACATTAAGATGTATATTTTTAAGGGTGAAGAAGTTAATCACATTTTTGAGGAAAAACCCTAGCAGCTCTACATCTTAGAGAGGCTAGAGAGAGAGAGAGAAGGAGGCAATCAAATCTGCTAGTACCGGCTCCGATGATCGTTGGATGATTGGGCGTTCATGTGGATACCTTGGAGAGCAGATCTTCGAAAGGAGGGCTGCTATGTTGGTTCATCAAGATCAGAACGTTCATCACAATTAGAAGGAAAGCTTTATTAAGGTAAACATCTATTCTCCATAATTATCTGTTCATTATACATAGATCATGTGGTAGGGATTCAAATTTTTTTGTTTTTCTGTTGCGTTTTATTGATCGAATTCCTAACAATTACATGATAAAAAGACAAACTAATAAGACAAAAGTGTCTTACTCTAATTACATGTTGCTCCAATTCTCCATCCAGCATCTTTGAATATCTTCAAGTTAGCATGAAAGTGGAAATGCTTCTTTGTTCTCTAAAACCTGTTAATAGGATGCCACATTCCATTTGCATACAATCAACCCATGTGACTGTCAAGTCACTATCAACTGCTTTTTGAATTTGATCATCCGTTAAAACTCTGTTGGATCATCCATTGAGACTTTGTTGGATCATCCGTTGAGAGTCTGGTTGATCATCCGTTGAGACTTTGTTGGTTCATCCATCGCCAGTTAACTCTATTTCACTTATACAAGATTACAAGGCATCCAATATTTACAATTAGCCAACCTATCTTGCATATCAATCTAGTAGTCAACATGACTTGCAATATCCTATAACTTCTAGTTCCCTAAGGTTTTATAATATGCAGAAATGTGCTACCAAAACTTATTTAAACATAAGCTACTCTTTCAACGAATGACAGAGTACATTATCCATTGAAAGCTACAATTACACTTTTTCAAATCTACTAAGGTGTTTTTGTAGCATATCATCAAGTCTACAACATATTTCTAACAATCTCCCCCAATTTATGTCTAATATAATTATAGGCATAAATTTAGAGGAACTTTATGATAACAAAACACCTTTTTACATAGAGATTATTCAACAGTAGACAAAGTGACAAGTGATGCATATTTATTGAAAATTATACAAAAGAAAGTTCATATAAATCTCACAAGCCATTTTTCAAGATGCTTCTAGTCTTCTTTCCCAGCCTTTCATTGTTCTCTTCAATCTGATGTTGAATTTGTCTTTAGAACTCAAGTTCATCTTCATTTGATTGATCCAGCATCTCCTGCATTTCCTTGAGAGTTTCATTGCTTGATATCTTTCGTTGATCATCTAATCTGAAGAATCTTCTTATAATCTTTTCATCCTTGAACTCCATTAGCCAATATGGCCTCAAATGCACTCTATCCTCAGTGTAAGGAATAGTTAAGACTCTTGGGAGTGCATTTGGGACTCTCCAGCTTTGTCTTATTCTTTCAATCTGGTTGAGTATCTGCTTCTTTGAAACAATATTAAAACCAAATTTTTTCTTGATTGAGGAGAAAATATTCACTAAGATAGAGAAGCCTTCATCGAGAATTCAATGAAGACGCCAGGTAATTTCCCTGCCACCCTTGTACTTGAACACCAATCTTTCTGGAAGTCTTTTATAAGCATCAATAGCCCTAACTTCATCTAGCTCATCCAAGTAAAGAATGATGTCATAGATTTCCTTAATGTCACAAATGAATAGTTGATCTCCTTTGTTGATTGTAGGTTTGGGCTTGGGTAAGGTTTTGGATTTGAATGGGACAGTTTTGACTGGCTTGCTTGGTATGTTCTTTCTTCTCTTGGAGGAGGTTGGAATTGGGAGATTAAGATCGGGAATTGGTAGGATTTCCCAGTCTATTGGTTCATCCTAAAAGGAATATATCCTAAGTCCAATCATGTATAAGGATTTAGGAATAACTTTTATGTAATCTGTTTTGATTTCATTGATATTAATAAAAGACTTGTTTTGTTTTTATTACGGGCTTTATCTATTTAAGTGTTTAAATAAGATATACCATAGTTTAGAGTAAAGCTTTTTATGGATTATGATGAGATCATAATAGTGAGACCTAAAAAGATGATAACTTTAAACTTAAATAGTTCCTGGTCATAGGATTACTAACTGGTAATTAATAATCCGCAAAGATCGGTACATACTATGCTTGCTTCATTATGAAGGATGTCTGTTCTCATAGACATTTGTGTGGTGACACTATAGCTATTATGTAGGTGCTTATTATAGAATAAGTTTATTGAACATGACTCGCACAGCTGAACAACTAATGGAGTTCACTCACGTGTTAGCAGTTGTTCACATAGTGATAGTTGTACAAGTATCCTTAGACTTGAGGTCATCATAGTCATCTTGTGTACACTGAACTATGCTTTGGTTTAGTTCTTAGTCTCCAGGGACAATTATTAGGCCTCTTCTGGGTATAGGAATTTGTACACGAAGATAGTGTATGATCAATAAAGGATCTACCCCTTCCAGTGAAGGAAGCGAATGTTCAAGGCTGATCCACTTATGCTAGTTCAGGAATCTCTGGCCAGAGTGAATGAAATTAGAAAGGAGTTTCTAATTTGCATAGAACTACGCATAGTAAATGGTAAGCAAGTGATTGAATTAGATAGGCTTGACACGAGATCCATGCCTTGTATTTAATCGGGACATTGTAGGGTAGAAGGAGTTTATTGTACGGTAACTATTCACTGAATAGGTTCTTGGTATTCTAAGCAGTGAATTCATATTATCAGGATAGTCGCGATATGCTGAGAAGTATCCCTCACGATGTAGAATAAATGTGTTTAATTAATTAATCATATTTAATAAATTAGAGAATTTATATAAATAATGATAAAATAGTTTTATTATTATTTATTTCTACTACCGGCTTAATATTGAACCTACAGGGTCACACCATAAAAAGAGAATGATTTAATGGTGGAGAAATTAATTAATAATGGCTAATAATTATTTATTTATGAAATAAATAATTAATTGGAAAATTTAATAATTGATTAAATGAGATTTAATTGATTATAAATTAATTAAGAAAAGTTCTTAATATTATTAATTAAAGGATTTAATTTTTGGAAATTAAATCAAGAGAGAGAATTATTTCTAAAGTGTTTAGAAAAAGGATTAATGATTAAAAGGTGCTTTAATTATTAATGAGAATAATAAATGGGATAATAATAATAATATTTATGGGAAAATTTCAGCTGAAAATTTTGCCTATAAATACACTATTATAGACCCTAATTTTATTCTAACCCACACAAAACCCAAAAAGTTTGGAAAACTCAATTCTCTCCACCTCCTTCCTCCTCCTTAACATCGTTTTCTTGGTGGATACTGGTGGAGTGCTTCACACTTGAGGAGCAACTGCTAAGGATCTCTGATCGTTGTCTCCGAATTATTTTTAAAGGTTAGATTCGATCCCTCGAATTTTTATTCATTATCTGTATGCTTTTATTTGGATTTTATATGTGTAAGAGTGTTTTGCCATGCCCCCGCTGCGTTTAAAATCTAACAATGGTATCAGAGCATAGGTTGTATGCATATAGATCTGTGGTAAAAAATTTCAGAATTTTATGTGCTTGTATGAATTAATTATGATTTTTACAAGTTATATCATGGATTAATTTTGTCTGATGAGAAATCGTTTCTCAGAATAATTTTGAATGTTGATATGGGTTCTACAAGTGTTGTAGATCGTCTGGGTATTTTGTTCATAATTTTATGATGTATAGATTTTTTATTATGAATTTTTGAAGTTCTTGTAATTAAATTCATAATTAAATTAGTATAAATATATGTATATAAAGTATATATATGTTTGTATATATCTGTATTGTTATCTGTGCATCTGCTGTACGGAGAAGAACAGAAAGAAGATAGGTGATGTCAGGCGCGCAAATCGAAAAAAACTGTCCGGCGGCGGCTGCTGAAAAGCAAAAAAAAAACAAACAAAAAAATAGGGGTGTAACGCATTCCGGGAATGCGTTACACACGCGTTACACACCTGTGGCGCATTCACGGAATGCGTTACACCCTTTAATGGCTGAAAAGGGGTGTAACGCATCACCGGAATGCGTTACAGGTCCTGTAGCGCGTTCCTGTAATGCGTTACAGCCCTTCTGTTGATTTTAAAATTGATTTTCTGGGAGTTTCGTAACTCCGTTTTGGGCGTGCAATATACCGTTGGATTCGTTTTTCCGAGACGGATCTAATGGAGTGATCAATTTTAGTTTATATAAAATTTTTGAACTGTTTATATTCCATGAAGTGTTTTAAAGCTGTTTTTGATCGTTTGAATTGATTTTAAATGCTTCTTGTGATACATAGAGATGTATATTGCTTGTTCTAATGTGCTAGATGATGTAACATGCCTACCTTGATATTTATTCATGTTAATATATGTGATATATGCTTAGTTTATCATGCGATGATAGATTTAGGTGAACTTAAATGAACATAAGGCGTTTGTTAGACAACCTAGTATAGTGAAATTGTTTCATAACCTTAATAACAATATTATGAATACAATCATGAGATTCTTGTGTTTGTGAAACACGTAATTGAATATGAATTTTCGATATGAGAGAACGGATGATTCTGTCAACAACAGATTTCTATCTGTAAGAAAGGGTTATTAAGTGACGCCTCTTGACAATGCTCCACCCGATATGGGAATCATCTGATTATTGATTATTGATTTGAAATATTTAATTTAAAAGGAAGAATTTCTTTATAATATGATTATGATTGTAACGTAATATAATCCTTCTAAAATTAAATAATATCAAGTAGTAATTGGCCAATGATACAATGGGCTTGTGTCGGTCATAGCCTTCCAACATGATAGAAAGTAGTTCTTATTTTTAAATCATTGTCGTTTCATGCCATAGCCGAGGGCTTTGATTTCGAAATAAGAAATACTTGTCTATTACATAGAGATGTGTACATTGAATTAGAATCTAAAGGTCGTTACGTGCCACAGCCGTGGGCCTTTGGGGACTGATTCAATTGTACGAAATGTTGGGTTAGACTTGACTTAAAATATTGAGTTTGTCGTGCCACAGTCGTGACTCAATTATTCAAGAGGCTAAAGTTTGATTAGGGAATAACATTAGATGTAATTGACAAGAGTTGTCTGCCTATTGAACATTACATGGCGTTTCGTGCCACAGCCGGGGTTGTGTAATGGAATGTAGGATCCCTATTCCCACTAGCATTATGAATGCTTAATTTTTCATGTAGGGGGTTGAATAAATTAGGAAAACTAGTGGGAGCCACTTATGAATAAAGACCCGATTCATATAGTGTTTTGAAATGAAATCGAATATTTGCTAAGTGTTGTTATGTGTTTATCATTTACAGATTTACTTTGTACGTTATGTCTTCTGCACTATCACTCAAGAGCATACTAGATGCTCACAAATTGACTGGTCTTAATTATACTGACTAGCTTCGAAACTTGAGAATTGTTCTCAGGATTGAGAAGCTGGAATATGTGATTGACTCACCTAAGCCTACTGAACCTGCTAGTGATGCACATAATGATGAACATGTTGTGTATCGTAAGTGGATAGATGATGCAAATGTTGCTCAATGCATCATGCTAGCTTCCATGAACATTGAGCTACAGAAGCAACATGAGCATATGGATGCTCACACTATCCTCATGCATCTACAAGAGTTGTATGATATGGCGGGGAGGACAGCTCGATATGAGATATCGAAAGAGCTGTTCGGTTGTAGGATGTCTGAGGGATCATCTGTGAATGACCATGTACTTAAGATGATCAATTTGATTGAACGTCTTGGACAACTTGGTTTTGTCATGGATGGGGAGCTGAGCCAAGACCTGGTCTTGCAATCGCTTCCGAGTTCGTTCTCGCAGTTTGTTGTGAACTTTCACATGAATAAGTTGGATGTCAGCCTGCCTGAACTCTACAACATGTTGAAGACTGCGGAATCGAATTTTCCCCCTAAGAAGAGTTATGTTCTTCTAATTGATGAAGGTTCCAATCCTAAGAAAAGGAAGAGGAACCCTTCCAAGAAGAAGAAAGTAGGTGAGAAAATGCCGGTTCCACCAAAAGCTAAAGACCCCAAGAGCAAAGTTGTTTGCTTTCACTGTAACAAGGTGGGGCACTGGAAGAGGAACTGCAAGGTTTACCTTGCAGAATTGAAGAAGAAGAAGAAGGGTAGTGAGACTACCGCTTCTGATTCAGGTATATTCATGATAGAAATGAATATGTCATTAAATCAAATTTCTACTTGGGTATTAGATACCGCCTGTGGTTCTCAAATCTGCAATTTGTTGTAGGGACCAAGGAGAAGTAGGACTCTTGAGGAAGAGGAGGTGATTCTACTGATGGAAATGGAGCAAGAGTTGCTGCTGAAGATGTAGAATCATTTCATTTACATAGGCCTACGGGCAAGACTATTGTTTGAAATAATTGTTATTTTGTTCCCTCGATTGTGAGGAATATTATTCCCATGTTAGACTTGGCTGGATTTTCATTTATTATTGAGAATAATGAATGTTCTATTCTTAGAGATAATATTCTTTATGGACGTGGTGCTTTAAATAATGGTCTGTATGTATGTGACATAAT
Organism: Apium graveolens; assembly: GCF_009905375.1. NCBI lineage: Eukaryota > Viridiplantae > Streptophyta > Magnoliopsida > Apiales > Apiaceae > Apium > Apium graveolens. Next base: position 201,559,372 of record NC_133649.1, read on the forward strand.
TTATTTTAGATTGAACAAACTAATAAAAGAAAAGGGATGATGAAAATCTCACTTTATAGTGGCATTGCAGTCTCCATTTAGAAGACATGGAGAGAGGGCTGCAAATTTGCTAGGAATGGTACACACAGATGTATGTGGACCAATGTCTACGCAAGCCATGGGTGGATTTTCATACTTCATTACTTTCATAGATGATAGATCTGGATTCGGATATGTGTTTGATGAAACACAAGTCTGAGGCCTTTGAAAAGTTCAAAGAATATAAGTATGAAGTGGAGAAATAACCAAACATAGTATTATAACTCTTCGATTAGATCGAGGTGGTGAATACTTGAACGGAGAGTTTCTGGATTATCTCAAAGTAAATGGTATAGTCTCCCAGTGGACTCATCCAGATTAGTATCTGAAAGGAGAAATCGAACTTTGTTAGACATAGTTCGGTCCATGATGAGCTATGCAAATCTTCCAGTATTCCTATGGGGTTATGCATTGGAAACCTCAGCATATTTACTGAATAAGGTGCCTTCCAAAATCTGTTCCTCAAACTTCGTATGAGATATGGAAAGAAAGGAAACCGAGTCTTAAACACGTTAAGATTTGGGGATGTCCAGCTTGGGTCAAGAAAGTTGACCCAGATAAGCTGGAATATCGATCCGGAAAATGTAGTTTTATGGGATATCCTAAAGAGACTTTAGGGTATTACTTTTGCACCGATCATCGGGTGTTTGTCTCCAGACATGTTACCTTCTTGGAAAAGGAGTTTATCCTTGAAGGAAACAGTGGGAGCAAAATTGAACTTGATGAAGTTCAAGAAGCACAAACTACTACAGATCGAGTGGAAACACCTGTTCTGACTGAACAACCTTTTGTGGAACAGCCCATTCATAGGTCAGGGAGAGTGTCTCGCGAACCTGAGAGGTAATATGGCCTTGTCATTGAGAATGACAATGAGTTGTCGATCATTAATGATGACGACCCTGTGACCTATAATGAGGCTATGAGTAGTGTTGAATCAGAAAAATGGTATAGTGCCATGAAATCCAGAATGGAATCTATGTATACGGTATACAAAAGATAGATTATAGCAGATGGCCAGGTGGAGACCTTTAAGGCCAGGCTTTTGGGAAAAGGATTCAAACAAAGGAAATGGATTGACTTTGATGAAACCTTTTACCTGTAGCCCTGTTAAAATTAGTTCGGATTTTGCTTGCGAATGCTGCTTACTACAACTATGTGATCTGGAAAATAGCCAGATGGTTTTCTTTCCAAGGGAAATGAAAACCTAGTGTATAAGCTGCTGCGAACCATATGTGGTTTAAAGCAAGCTTCTCGAAAGATGGAACATTTGTTTTAATGAAACAATCAAAAAGTTTGATTTTATCAAAAAACGTAGATGAACCATGCGTCTACAAAAGGGTTAGTGGGAGCGCGGTAACATCTCTTGTATTGTATTGAATTAGAGTTGACACACATAACATCATAGCAGACCCACTCACAAAGCTACTTTATGAAAGTCACTTTGATCGTCATAAAGACAAGATGGGTATTAGATACCAGAGTGATTGGCTTTGGTACAAGTGGGAGACTGAAAGGAATATGTCCTAAGTCCAATCATGTATAAGGATTTAGGAATAACTTTTATGTAATCTGTTTTGATTTCATTGATATTAATAAAAGACTTGTTTTGTTTTTATTACGGGCTTTATCTATTTAAGTGTTTAAATAAGATATACCATAGTTTAGAGTAAAGCTTTTTATGGATTATGATGAGATCATAATAGTGAGACCAAAAAAGATAACTCTAAACTTAAATAGTTCCTGGTCATGGGATTACTAACTGGTAATTAATAATCCGCAAAGATCGGTACATACTATGCTTGCTTCATTATGAAGGATGTCTGTTCTCATAGACATTTGTGTGGTGACACTATAGCTAGTATGTAGGTGCTTATTATAGAATAAGTTCACTGAACATGACTCGCACAGCTAAACAACTGATGGAGTTCACTCACGTGTCAGCAGTTGTTCACATAGTGATAGTTGTACAAGTATCCTTAGACTTGAGGTCATCACAGTCATCTTGTGTACACTGAACTATGCTTTGGTTTAGTTCTTAGTCTCCAGGGACAATTATTAGGGCTCTTCTGGGTATAGGAATTTTTACACGAAGATAGTGTATGATCAATAAAGGATCTACCCCTTCCAGTGAAGGAAGCGAATGTTCAAGGCTGATCCACTTATGCTAGTTCAGGAATCTCTGGCCAGAGTGAATGAAATTAGAAAGGAGTTTCTAATTTGTATAGAACTACGCATAGTAAATGGTAAGCAAGTGATTGAATTAGATAGGCTTGACACGAGATCCATGCCTTGTATTTAATCGGGACATTGTAGGGTAGAAGGAGTTTATTGTACGGTAACTATTCACTGAATAGGTTCTTGGTATTCTAAGCAGTGAATTCATATTATCCGGATAGTCGCGATATGCTGAGAAGTATCCCTCACGATGTAGAATAAATGTGTTTAATTAATTAATCATATTTAATAAATTAGAGAATTTATATAAATAATGATAAAATAGTTTTATTATTATTTATTTCTACTACCGGCTTAATACTGAACCTACAGGGTCACACCATAAAAAGAGAATGATTTAATGGTGGAGGAATTAATTAATAATGACTAATAATTATTTATTTATGAAATAAATAATTAATTGGCAAATTTAATAATTGATTAAATGAGATTTAATTGATTATAAATTAATTAAGAAAAGTTCTTAATATTATTAATTAAAGGATTTAATTTTTGGAAATTAAATCAAGAGAGAGAATTATTTCTAAAGTGTTTAGAAAAAGGATTAATGATTAAAAGGTATTTTAATTATTAATGAGAATAATGAATGGGATAATAATAATAATATTTATGGGAAAATTTCAGCTGAAAATTTTGCCTATAAATACACTATTATAGACCCTAATTTTATTCTAACCCACACAAAACCCAAAAAGTTTGGAAAACCCAATTCTCTCCACCTCCTTCCTCCTCCTTAACATCGTTTTCTTGGTGGATACCGGTGGAGTGCTTCACACTTGAGGAGCAACTGCTAAGGATCTCTGATCGTTGTCTCCGAATTATTTTTAAAGGTTAGATTCGATCCCTCGAATTTTTATTCATGATCTGTATGCTTTTATTTGGATTATATATGTGTAAAAGTTTTTTGCCATGCCCCCGCTGCGTTTAAAATCCAACACATCCTTAGGAATTAATGGTTCACCATGAAAATTCATCTCAAGATTGACCTTGAATTTAGCTTGCTCCATTGTGAGCAAAGTTGATTGCTTTGTTGTATTATACTGGGTTGGCTTAGGTTCTTCTTCTTCTTCTTCTTCTTCTTCTTCTTCTTCTTCTTCTTCTTCTTCTTCTTCTTCTTCTTCTTCTTCTTCTTCTTCTTCAAATTACAGCTTCCTTTTGGCTTTTTCCTTTCTATACCCTTTTTCTGGTTTGTGCTTTGGTTCTTCACACTTCTCAATATCAGTTATTGTGGCAGGCTTCTGAATTTTTAATTTGGTAGCAAACTTTTCAGCTTTATTCTTAGCTTCTAAGACATCCTTCCTTTTCTGATTCTTGAGTCTCAGTTTCTCTTCTTTATTTACTTCTACAAATTGCGGATGTCCAACCATCACACAAATTTCTTTTCCATGTCTCTGGACTTTTGCTATCCTTTTTATTTAAAACAGAGTCTTTGGGATCCTTGATGTAACGGCCTCAACCCCGGGGTTAGGAGCTGACGTCACCAAAATATAACAAAATACAAATCTAAACTACTAATTTAACATTATTATATAAACACGACCCCAAACCAAGATCTGTTACAGGTTCAAGTATTATTCATGTAATAACCCCAATTTTTGGAATTTTTGAAACACGGATGAATATTAACTTTTGCTGATGATGCTGATTAAAGAAAATTATCAGACCACGCTATATAGGAGTACTGTTATGGAAATTCTAAGATCGTATTAGTATTCCATAAAGTAAATAAGTGTATGTAAAGATCATCAGAATCCAAATTCGAACACTTTGATTTTTCCCGAAAAACCACCAGATACCAAAAGAATTGAGTATAAGGTAACATAATTAAAAGTATTTAATTCAAGGATTATAAGAGAGGATCATAAAAGGAATATAAAATATTGAGAAAGGTTTAGGGGAACCCAAGTAATAAGATCCCGGGTATGATCCCTCAAACGATAAACGAAAACGAAAATTAAGCGAACGGTATAACAGATCAGCGGTCATTAGCCAAGTAATTAGGAGCTAATCAAAGAGGTTAGTGAGGATGATGTCATCAAACCAATAAGAAGAGGACAAGCATGGGAGGATGACATAGGATTGATGACCTAAGCATGACCAAAAATGAAGGAAGTGTGGTTGATTATTAACCACACAATTTTATATAAGGTAACCACCGAATGTTTCGATATTCAAACTTATTTTCGATTATTCAAATAAAGATCATACTTTCGTATAAGTATATCTTTGGTTATTTATTATTCATTTCAAGTATAAGTTTTAAAACTTTTACTTCCATTATTTTTATAAGGATTATCCTTATAGGAATATTATTTAAATAATAATATTCAGATATTTTCTAATATATCGGGACTGATTTATTTCATTAAATCAGCATTACTCCAAACATTCTTAAAAATGTTTTCGAGTCTTCAAAATGATTTTAAAAGTTAGAGCGGATCCCAAAACTCGTTTTCAGATTTAAGATCTTCCTTTTTGAAGGGGACTTGAATACTCGCTCAAAAATCTAAGGGATCCGGCTCTGTGGTGTATTTTATATTCGCAACGAGGTTGCTATTTTGATAAATGAATTGATTACTTACCCAATGTTCGGGAAGTAAGTCCATCTATTTGAGTCGGCATAAGCAACATGGGCTCAGTGGGCGTCCATGAAAGTGTAAGTGGCTCAGTGGGAGTCCATCAAATGCGTAAGTGGCTGAGTGGCAGTCCAGCATAAGGTCCTATTCTGACCAGGGTGATGACCAGTGGGGAATTCGTCCATCTACTAGTAGAAAAGGTTACTTATTGGTATCTTTGCCTGATCAGCAAGATATCAGGTTTATGCCATGGTTTTCTCCTTTTCAAATTCATTGGATATTACAACTCTGTTTATAATTTTCATAACAGAGGTTTTTAAGGAGTGTATGAAATGTATATATATATAGGTGTATATATATATCGGGACTTAATGAAGTATCTCGTAACTTCATTATTTATAATGATATTTCAAGGATTGAATCTATTCAAATCTTATCTTGTAGTCTCATCTATGTGATGAACTTTTGAAACGGATTATACCTTGAACGGTGGTAGTTCAAGTAGTATTCAGAAAAGATATAAGTATATTGGAGTATCTTGTAACTTCATCTTTTAAACTTATATCTAGTAAATGATTATCTTGTGCATGTCAAAGATTTTCAGAAAAACACGTTGAGACAAGGTTAGATATATGAGATCACCTTGCAACGATATTTTTATAAAGTTATAAACTAGAACTCTGTGTATATTATACATGTCAGAGGATTTCAAAGATTGTGAAAAGTATATATATATATACTGAATATTTTGCGACTTGGTCGCGTTAAGATATCAGCTTGGTTCATTTCTTCTTGACCAAGAATTTCATGAGTACTATGAGAATGCTCATATATTGTTAATTATTATACATATTATTTCGGTGGGCTTGTTGCTCACCCTTGCTTTCTTCTTTCATCACACAACAACAGATAGAAAAGATGAACAGGACCAAGCTTCCATTTCGCAAGCGGTTAGGAATCATTCCGCAGTTTTCTGGAAGCGTTGATGCCGTTGTAGCTGAGGTAGAAATTACCAATAGGCTAGGCTTTCAACTTCTGATGTACCAAACTTATGTATCTATATGAATTGTAATAATGGCAAAGAAATGTAAATTTATTCAGAAACCCTTTTAAGGTGTAACGGTTTATAATTGTGGAATAAAATGACTTGTGTTATTTTTGGTATTCATCTCTGAGACTATAACTTGTGGTGTGTGTGTGTGTATATATTGTGGGGTCACAGTACTCAGTAGTTAGTTGACTGTTAAGATTGAGTATTGATAAGGGAAATGGAACTCGTGACAACCCGAATCCCCGACCCCGGATTTGGGGGTGTTAAAGAAATGGTATCAGAGCTAAGCGTTATAAACCTCAGAGATGATGTGACGTTAAAATAATAAGTTCACTAAGATAATAAGAACTCTTGCCAAGTTCATAGTCAAACTACCTAACGTAGTACTGAAAGTTTAAACCCTTATGGGAACCCTTATAAATATCCTGATAGAAGCGTAGTTCGTTATCGTATATGGTAGCGGGACTCCGAACCGTGAGGTTGAGGAGCAACAGTGCGATGATGTTTTATTACTTATTGGAGATAAGATTGTGGATCCGATAGAGTGTCCTAACAAGGGACCGGATGATGTTCATATTGAGGATGTAGCGGTTGAGGATGTTGTCCTAGAAGGGATTGTTGCTGAGGAGGATCCCGTGGAGGATCCTGACAAGAATGAATAAAGGACCACTGAGGAATTGATAACCATAGTTAGGGCGACTACCAGAGGTAGGATTGGCCGATCACTATTGGAGGTTCGTTCAAGTTTGTAAAGATAGTAGCCCCTTTAACGTGGCTTACTCGTAAGACTGAGAAGTTCGAATGGACAAAGAAATGCGAGAACGGCTTTTAAGAACTGAAGCAAAGATTGTGACAGCCCCTATATTGGCATTGCGAGATTGAAAAGGAGATGTTGTGATGTGTAGTGACGCTTCGCATAAGGAATTAGGGTGCTTCTTATCCAGCACAGCAAGGTAGTTGCGTACGCGTCAAGATAATTAAGAGAATATAAAATTCGATATCCCCACCCATGAGGTTGGGCTCGTGGCAATAGTTTTGCCCTAAAGATTGGAGACACTACTTGTATGGAGAGAAGTGCGAGATTTACACAAGCCATAAGTGCTGTAGTGCATTTTCACGCAGAAAGAGCTCAATATGCGCCAGAGGAGGTGGTTAGAGCTAATCAAGGATTACGATTATGAGATTCTTTATCATCCAGGGAAAGCCAAAATGGTGGCTAATGCCCTTAGTATAAAGGAGAGACTTTAGATGAAAATGTCTTTGGGAGAGTTGATAAGAGATTTTGAGAAAATGGAAATAGAAGTGAAGGTAACCGGAGCCGGTACCGAAACGCTGTTTGAGATTGCAATACGGCCCGAATTATCGAAAAAGATCATATTGTGCCAAGAAAAAGTGATGAATGAAGGCAGAGAGTCAATGACTGGAGAAGAGATTAATACCAAGAAAGATGATAAGGGAATAACGAGGTATTCCTACAGAATTTGGGTTCCAAATGTTTAAGAGCGTAAGGACTGGATCTTAGATGAAATCCATAGCTCGAGGAATAAGAATTAGGGCAAACCCCGAATGTGATAGTCAGGGAGGTTGCCATTAAGAAAGATGGAGCCCATAACATAATGAAGTGGAAAACAAGGATTTTAACGTATAAGATAACCCCAAGTATGGGAGAAGGATGAAACATTTCATACGAAGGAAACAGAAAGTCGAGTAAGGAAAGGAGACCTGAGACGGTACTCTTATACGGCAATTCATGGACCTGTCTAAAAAGAACTTAGACTATTATCCCCAACCACCACCCTGAGGAGACAATGCGGTGGGAAATTCTTTCAGGACCTTTAAGTCGCTAAGCTCTCAGAGTTCCAAGGAACAAGCAAACCTATTAGAGGCGAGAGCCTGGCTAAAGGAAATATAGGAATCATTTGAGATTCTAAATGATGAACGAATCACAAAAGACTGTTTTTGTCACTTACCCTCCTAAGAGAGAGGCCACCCGCTGGTGAAAGACCAAGAAAGGCACGGAGCCAGAGGTTATAATAAACTGATTAAAGTTCAGTCAATTATTTCGGGAAAGTACTTCCCAAGGTTATGGAAATAGTGTAGAAGCTTTAGAGCCGAAACAAAGGCGGACGAGTATGATAAATTATGAATCTAAGATTGTAAAAGTTGTCAAGATTTGTTCTGAGGACTAGAATCCCAGAATGACGTGATGTTTGAAGTCAATGATGAGTGGGTTCGTGAAATGATTTCAAGAGAGAGGTAGATAAAAAGAAACTGAAGTGGAAAGGAATATAAAGGCAATAGAGTTGGAGGAATGATAAAGGAGTTAGATATGAGAAAACCCTAAAGACTCGTAGAAATAGAAATAGAAAAGTATGTAATCGTCAGGATGAGAGTGATTCACCATGAGTTAAAGCTGATGGATGAAGGCATGAAAGATACATATATTTTATCCCCTTTAAGTTGGGAGAATTTGAGGAAACCTTGAGATAGTTCGAAGAATAAACAAGGAGACGCGGATAGACTGAGGAGACAAGAAAGTAAGAAATTAGGAATATTGGATGAAGGAAGTGACCTTCAAGAAAGTGAAGTGTAAGACCGGGGGCATGATACCCAGAAAGGGAGACGCCAGGTATGAAAGATATCCCAATATTGAGATGACTGTTGAGATAAACAACAAAAGTAAATAAGGATTTAATAAGAAGAAGTTCACGTTGAACACGACCAATATCTTCTAGACCATCCCTGTTATCATTACTAAATCAGGAAAGAAAAGCGGATAACCGTTGTTATCTTTTGGAGGCCATATTGGTTGACCTCATTTTGAATAAGGATGTTATTGTGAAATTTGGTATAGACTATCGAGATAGGAATGATTAAATAAGATAATCTATCAAGGATATATGACTTGATTTATCCATGGAAGGATGCATGTACCTTTTTAAAGGTAGAATTAAGGATAGTTACTCGGTAACTTAAAATGAATCCTAGGGGAATGCATAAAGGTTGGCATTTCACCCTTAATAGGGATAGTATGAGTTTTGACAGTATGAATTGGAAAGGATTAAGGTAACAACAATCTTTAAGGATCAGTGGAGAAATTTTTCAAAAGTATATAGACAATGGTTCTAGTATTAGTAAATGGTATTTTGATATGCTCTGTATCTAGGGAATACATGAGGAACAATTCAAGGATAGCCTTAGAGGTCTTACAAGGAGAAAAGGTAATATTCAAAGTTCTCAAGAATAGAAATTTTGATAAAGGAAATATGACGTAATTATAATAATGCCAGGTGGGGCACGTGTTGAACCATAATAAAGTATCGATCGACCCAATGAGGGTCGAGATTGGTGAAAACAAGAAGGACCCAAGATAAGAGACGTCCTAAGTATGATCGAGAGTCAGTCGCGGCAATGTTCACATCTAAAGACTAAGGCAATGACTTATGGAAAAAATGGTGATTTTTTTCCTTCTCACCAGGACTTAAGAAAAGCATTTTCACATAAGCAGTGATTGAAATGAGGTAGAAAATTTATTTGGAGGTGGTTAAAAAATGACATTGATTGTAAGGAAATTTTACTATCAGGAAAGGTCAAAGAGGTGGCTGACACTTTAAGTGTAAGAGGACAATTATAAGCACACATGCCAGAGGAATACAGTGATGATGGTTAAAGCCGTGAAGGTTGTATTATGGTTTGAAAGATTGACATTTCTTTAGATGATTGTACGATACTCAACCGTAATAGTAGTTTAGTAAAGATTTAATTCATGTTAGCACTGTGAGCGGGCTATCTATTTTAGAAGGTCCTATCTTGAGATAAGCCAGGACCATGTTACGAGAGGACTAAATGAACCTTTGAGCTTCATGTCTACTAATAAAGACATATGGTTAATAATGGTATTAACCTGCTATCGTTGCTTTCATTGAAACTCTTCTAAAATTTTATCTGCTTCATGTCATATGTGCGTCAAGTTCAGGAATGTTCTTCATGAATCATGAGCGGTGATCATGTTACCTCCTTAGAAGAATTCGATACGACAGGTATGGACTCCGTATGGTTAGCTATTAAGATTCCAAGGAAAATGAATGACTACCGTAGGTCCGTGGTGGACTATAGTAATGCATCAACGATTCTTTGAATAATGAGCCGATTACAACCGCGAGAGTTGTATGGTAATGGATGTTGAGATTAAGTACCACTAATCGGGTTGTGGTGATGTATAAGTTATCATTGATAGACTAATTAAGTCGATTATCTACCTATTGAATATTTATTTCTTCTTATCAATAGAGAGTCGTATTACTATACGAGGAAGGTTGCGGTGCAAGCATAAAATTCTAGTAACAAGGAGGTCTAGAATGAAATCCCAGATTCGATTTTCGCTGTCGTGGGAGTTTTAACGGTGATTGTTTATAAGCTCGAGCAAGAGCATGGGTTCATAGAACGATGGACGGAATAGTAAATATTCATGCATGTGAATTACGATGCTATAATACTTGATGTTGAGATATATACATATATATGTTTTGTTCTCTTGTGACAAACCTCTATAGTTCAGAAGTAGATTCCAAGCCAGATCTTTTGTGGCAGTATTTTTTTTTATATACAATTCTCTTCAATTCGTTCTTTTCTTTTCATTTTGTATAAGCTGAGAAGAACAACCCTTCCAGAAGGGGAGGTATTGCCGAATGACTATCTATCTGTGTGATAGAAGCCTAGTAGGATACCACATGTTGTTTAATTGCTTGTCAAGTACTAAATGCTGGCCACCTTCTGTACTAACTATGCAATAGAACAAGTGTTCATGATCATAGTGATCTCTCAATAAATTCTTTTACTTCTACACGAAGGACCAAGCTTTCGAAGATGGAGGCAGCTAGAGATGAAGTGGTACCAAGTATGGTGGTATTCAGAATGGAAACACATTCGTGATACTAAGGTTGATGCATTTATTAAAAGGTTATAAAACTCTAGCGAGTAAAGGTATATCTAGAATAGTATTCTGTACGGAAGATAGTAACGCTTACGAACCAGAAAAGAAGGAGTATTGAGAAGCAAAAGCTATAATGCTAGAAGCTATGATGAGAGTCTGTGCAATAGACTTGAAAGAATTTGGAATGATCACTTAATGCGGATTGAGTTTTCTTACGACAATAGATCATATGTCATTATCGAGATGTCGCCTTATGAGATCTTTGAGGGAAGACAATGTCGATCTCCCTTATGTTAGGATGAAGTTGCAGAGCGCAAGAGGCTCGGACCAGCAGTGGTCCAAAGGACCAGGGATATAATAGATCTAATCAAAAGACGGCTGGTAGTAGCCCAAGATGGATATGAGAAATATGTTGAATTGACACGAAAGGACAAGGAATAGGAAGTAGGGGACCTAGTGATGTTATAGGTATTCCCTTGGAAAAGATGGATGTGGTTCGGAAAGAAAGAAAAGCTAAGCCCACGAAGTGTTAGACCCTTGGAGATATTAAGATGTATTAGGAAGTTAGCATATGAGCTAGCCCTACCCCCGAACCTGTAGCAAGTTCATAACGTGTTCCACGTATCAATGTTAAGGAAGTGTAATTCGGATGCCAGACAAATAGGGGCATATGAGCGCATAGACATGCAACCAGACGTAACCTATATATAGCAACCAGGAAGGGTTATAGGGTTATCAAATTAGTCAGAGTTTGATGGTAGAACCACAATGTAGGAAAATTTACTTGAGAGTTAGAAAGTGCAATGCTAAGAGAGCATCCCTATTCATTTTCTATCTGATTCCGGGACGAAATCCTTTTAAGGAGGAGAGACTGTAATAACCCCAATTTTTGGAATTTTTGAAATACGGATGAATAGTAACTTTTGCTGATGATGCTGATTAAGGAAAATTATCAGACCACGCTATATAGGAGTACTGTTATGGAAATTCTAAGATCGTATTAGTATTCCATAAAGTAAATAAGTGTATGTAAAGATCGTCAGAATCCAAATTCGAACACTTTGATTTTTCCAGAAAATCCACCAGATACCGAAAGAATTGAGTATAAGGTAACATGATTAAAAGGATTTAATTCAAGGATTATAAGAGAGGATCATAAAAGGAATATAAAATATTGGGAAAGGTTTAGGGGAACCCAAGTAATAAGATCCCGGGTATGATCCCTCAAACGATAAATGAAAACGAAAGTTAAGCGAACCGTATAACAGATCAGCGGTCATTAGCCAAGTAATTAGGAGCTAATCAAAGAGGTTAGTGAGGATGATGTCATCAAACCAATAAGAAGAGGACAAGCATGGGAGGATGACATAAGATTGATGACCTAAGCATGACCAAAAAGGAAGGAAGTGTGGTTGATTATTAACCACACAATTTTACATGGTTCAAAGGGTAATTAAACAAAACAAAAACCTAGCAACCAAGCAAAACAAATCACAAACACAAAAACACATCTTAACTTCATTTTTCCAAGAGAAGCTCTCGGCCCTTTTCCATTTTCAAGAAGAAAAAAACCCAAATCCAAGTTCCAAGCTTCATTAATTAGTGAGGCAATTATCTAAGGTTCCTTATGCATAGATATAGCTATCCTATAAGTTTAAGCTTCAAATTCCTTCACAATCTCTTCCTAAAATTCATGGAAGAAGAGGGTGAATGGTGTTTTTCAAGAACTTAAAATTTTGTTCTTGAGTTTTTGTTTAGATTAAGCTTTGGTAAGGACTTTCATGGGTGATTCCAAGCTCCTTAGTTACTTTTACTCGCCAAGGAACGTATAATCTCATACCCTAGCCCTACTTTTATATATTTAGAGTTTTTGTGTTTGGAATGGTTCATGAGAAGCTTGATTATTGTGTATTTGGAGATGTGTTGGTTGTATGGTTGAATTGTGGTTGATTGGTGGTTGATTTGGAGTAGGATAAAAATTGGTAATCGCGTAAACATAGCCGTCGTAATGTCCGATTTACTTTAGAGTTTTGTTCTTAACATCAGGACCCGAGAAATCACTGTTAGGTTTTAACCATTGCCATGAATAGATAGTTCATGTTACAAGCTTCGTTTTGATATGTGGTTCACTTGAATCCGATGTACGGTTTAGGAGAAACGACCGTTTTAAGTAACGGCGTTTCGCGACCGAACCTTTACCCCTTGCCTTACTTTAAAACCTTGGTTAAGGACCTTAAATGAATAATTGGGTTATGAAACAATTATGTAAAGTGGGTTAGACAGTTGGTAGGGTACTCGCGAAAGAATCGCCTTAAAACTCTTAATGGTTAATTTATTAAAAATGGTGGAGCCAAGGGTACTCGAGCGACCTAAGTGAATCGTTAAGCGCGAAAGCGAACTTTAGGGTCTAATCGGTTAAAGTATAGATTCATAAGCGACTTTGGTTTAATTCCAACTTATATGATGTTTATAGGTTACCAGACTCGTCCCAGGCCTTTTATCACCCCCACTCGCTCATGCAAGTTTTCTACCCGTTATACTGTTGTTGTGATGTATATATGTATATGCAATATCTTGTGATAGATGCATGTTGGTTAATTAGCAAATTTTGCGATATATTGAAGCATGTTGATATGGTATATATATGCATGTCTGTTTCGTAATCTGGTTATCTATCTGTTGATTCAATTTCTTATAAGTTGCATAATACCTATGCTAGAGATAAGCAGTAGTTACGTATACCCTTAGTATAGGGGACCCAAAGGTGAACATTTTTCTAAACCGGGAGTCGATGTTCCCGAGAATATATATATATATATATATATTGATATAGTTTTCAAAACAATTAATCAAATAAGGTTTATTCGATAACTTTATTTTATTTAATGAATATTATTCTGAATATTCATTCGAGGACTTATGACTCCGCATACTTTATTTAATGAATATTATTTTGAATATTTATTCGAGGACTTAAGACTCTGCTTATTTTATTTAATGAATAGTATTTTTAATATTCATTTGAAGACTTATGACTCCGCTTATTTATTAAATAATCTTCTTAATTTTATTAAAGAATAATGTTTCGATAATCAAACTTATTTTCGATTATTCAAATAAAGATCATACTTTCGTATAAGTATATCTTTGGTTATTTATTATTCATTTCAAGTATAAGTTTAAAAACTTTTACTTCCATTATTTTTATAAGGATTATCCTTATGGGAATATTATTTAAATAATAGTATTCATATATTTTCTAATATATCGGGACTGATTTATTTCATTAAATCAGCATTACTCCAAACATTCTTAAAAATGTTTTCGAGTCTTCAAAATGATTTTAAAAGTTGGAGCGGATCCCAAAACTCGTTTTCAGATTTAAGATCTTCCTTTTTGAAGGGGACTTGAATACTCGCTCAAAAATCTAAGGGATCCGGCTCTGTGGTACATTTATATTCGCAACGAGGTTGCTGTTTTGATAAATGAATTGATTACTTACCCAACGTTCGGGAAGTAAGTCCATCTATTTGAGTCGGCATAAGTAACATGGGCTCATTGGGCGTCCATGAAAATGTAAGTGGCTCAGTGGGAGTCCATCAAATGCGTAAGTGGCTGAGTGGCAGTCCAGCATAAGGTCCTATTGCGACCAGGGTGATGACCAGTGGGGAATTCGTCCATCTACTAGTAGAAAAGATTACTTATTGGTATCTGTGCCTGATCAGCAAGATATCAGGTTTATGCCAAGGTTTTCTCCTTTTCAAATTCATTGGATATTACAACTCTGTTTATAATTTTCATAACAGAGGTTTTTAAGGAGTGTATGAAATGTATATATATTTAGGTATATATATATATATCGGGACTTAATGAAGTATCTCGTAACTTCATTATTTATAATGATATTTCAAGGATTGAATCTATTCAAATCTTATCTTGTAGTCTTGTTAGGTCACACACACACTGTAGAGGGGGTGAATACAGTGTATAGTACCATCAAATCGAACTTTAAGAACTTAAGTAACAGAAAACAAACTTTATTGAAACAATAAACTCTGTTACAGTATGGAACTGTTACCTCTCAGTGATGAACAATATCACGAGAGCTGCTAGGGTTACAATGAATAATCTTCTCGAATAATGATAACACTTATAGTGTAAACCCTATGTCTGTGTTTATATACTACACAGTTACAAGATAATCGCTAATTGATATGGAATATAATTCTGCTTCCTAAAATATATCAATCAGATATCTTTTCTTCCAAGTATTCCATTCTTTACAGAATTCCTTCTTCATGCATATCTCTTCTTATGTTTATCTTAATCTTCTTTCCTTTAATCAGCTACTGTCCTTATCTGATCGTCCTTCAGCACTTAAGTTCTGATATCTATCTTCTGATGATTATCTCCTGATAACATAAGTACTGATATCCTTAAGTCCTGACTTCCAGTATAAGTACTGATCAACAGTTAAGTACTGATTTATCCTGTTCAAGTAAGATCTGAAAGCTAAACATAAAACATATTAGCCATGACATTATCAAATATATCTAACAATCTCCCCCAACTTGTAAATTAGCATAATATACAAGTTTAACAGATATTTGATGATGTCAAAAACATTAAGTACAAATGCATGAGAATTAGACTAGATAACTACAACTTACAGTCCTTAAAGCTTTTACCAATTTCAACTTCTGATAACAACTTCAGTCTGTATAAATATCAGAATGTAAGCAGTTGTAGATCTTTGACTTGGCTTCATTATTTCCTGATCTCTCTGATGTCAGGAATTGTTCTGAGATAGTTCTTCAACAAACATTTCTCAGCATATCTGAGTTCATCAATCATTCTCCTTTTGACATCTTTAAGCTCTGCAGTATCTTCACCAGTTTGAAAGATTGCAGCTCTGAGATCATTGATCTTTGCTTTTCTCAACTCCTGATCTAGTCTTATGACATAAGCTTTGCCAGACTCCAGATTGAATTCAAGTCCCTTAATACCAAGATATGTTCTGATCTGTGCAATATTAGGCTTCATATCAACAATATCACCATTGTGATCTCTGTACTTTGGAACATATGTGCTGTCAGACTTAACAGAATAAATCCTTTTCTGTCTCTGAATCTGTTCTTTTAAGTAGTTTGCAGCAGTCCCTGTTATTCTGTCATCCACTTGAAGTAAGAAAAGTACATGCTCCAATTCTTCAAAATACTTCAATGGAATGGCATTTTGTCTTATATGATAAACCCTACCATCTGTCATGAAATACAACATGATGTATTCTTTCAAGTAGGTATGGTAAACCATCTGTACAGATTCAAGTTGATTCAATCTCTCAGGAGTTGCTCCAATACCTGGTTCACTCAAGGAAGTTGGATCATTGGTAGTGTTGTGTACTCTTCTTTCATCACCACTTCCCAATCCAGTTTTATCTCTTGCTTCCTTTCCAGTGACTACTCTTGCTTCAAAACCACTTGCAGTAGTCTTCAAAGATTGAGTCTGTTTTGCTTTAGTGAACCCTGGTAGGAGTGTCTTTGATATATTTTCTGATATCAAGTTAACTTGAGCTATGTCAGAGGTTACTTGCTTCTTTTAAATATCAGAACTTACAATTTCTTGACTCTGAACAACTTGAGCCATGTCAGAGGTTGTTTTAAGAACTTTTCTTGAAGTCAGAGCAAGATCATCCTTTTCATCAGTAATTTCTTCTTCCTCAGGAGGTACATAAACCTTGATAGGTTCACCAACCTTTTCTTTACCCTTGGATCTTGGATCTATCTGTGGTTGTGATCTAGCCAATGTTGCTTCAGTATGTGTCCTTTCTTTGATCACAATGCCTTTGAGTTTTGGAAGTGACTTTTTATCAGAAGCTTCAGATTTAGATGTGACTTTCTCTGATTTAAGTCTGGCTTCTTCTTCCTTTAAACTTTCCAAGTCCATTCCTGGATTTTCTTGAAGAAATAACCGTCTTGATATTTCCTCATCAAGATCTAAAAGTTCATCAGAACTTAACTTTTTACCAGCAGCAGAACTTATTATTTTCCCAGTATCAGAACTTGTCCTGTGACTAGCTTGTCTTGATGTAAACCTTCTACCTTGACTATGACCGCTACCCATTCCAGAGTATCTTTGGTCATCATTTCCATCATCCTTTCCTTGCAGTGTCTTGTTAGTTTTGCATTTGGACTTAATTACCTTCTCCCCCTTTTTGGCATCAGCAGGTAGCAAAAGAGAGATAAGTAATTCCACTGAGGATTGGATTTCAGTAAGTTGCGATTGCTGAGAAGCTTGATTTGTCAGAATTTCATCAATCTGAGCTTGTTGATGATCTTGAGTCTTCTCAATATAAGCAATCCTGTCAATGGTAGGTTGGAAGAACTTTTTCTTATCAATTTTCCAAACTTGTTCTTGTTTGATAAAGTTCTCCTGAATCTTGTGTAGCTCTGCATGAGTACCTATTAATCAATAAGGTTGAAGACCTTGTAGAAGTTTAGTACTCAATGCAGTGACCCTAAGCTGAGTTTTGAAATCATCAGAATTTAACATTTCATCAGCTTTAGTCAAGTGCTCAGCAAGATGTTTTTCAGTTGGAACACATAAAACTGAGTTCCATTCCTTCGTCCACTCCTGACCTGTAGGAGTTTCACTCCAAGGTACTGGTGCTTCCCCGGTAATAAACTGCTTAACCAGTTCAGACTTAAATAGAGTCTGTTGAGGAGTAAGTCCGGAAGGACCTGCTGCTCAGTATCTACAACAGGAGCAGTTGGAGCAGCATCACCAGTATCTCCATCATGTGCAGCATCAGAACTTACAGAATCAGTATCCTCTGATAAAACAACAGTGTGAGTAGCAATGGAGGCTTCAGTATCCTCTAATTGCTGATCGGATACTAAGTTCTGATCAACAGCCATATCCTGATGCTCACCTAAATTCTGATCATCAGCATCTTGATGTAGAGAAGGTGTTGTTGATAACTCTGGAGTTTGAACAGCATCAGTAACGGGTGTTGGTGAAGGATTTGGTGCTGTTGGAGCTTCTAAGAGAAATACTGCATGCACAACCAAGTTTTGAACATCAATATCAGCACTTGTGCCTGGATCAACAAGAGACACAGATGGTGAGTTAGCCTTGTCAGATACAGCTTCCTGAGATGGAATTGATGGAGAAGAAGTGACTGGAGCAAATTCCTTGTCTTGTGAGATCAGAGATTCCTGATCCCCTTCCTTAGCTGCTTTCTCTTCATCATCTGAAACTGGCCTTTTTGCCCTCTGTTTCTAGTATCTCGTTGTTGATTTGGATTCCTTGGGAGTTTCAGGAACTGTCATTCGTCTAAGCCGTTTGAGAAGCCTAGATCCCCCAATTTCAGAATTCTTCTGAGAAGTCACTTTCTCAGCTTCACCTACAACAGGTTCTGAAGAAGGAACCTGTTCCTCAGTATCAGATTCATCTCTCAGTACAGTCCTCCTCCTCTTTTGAGGTGTTTGAGGAATAGTTTTTGTCCTCTTTGGCTTGGAGGATGAGGGTTGAACAGTCTGTGAAGTAGAGAGATAGGATTTGAGATAAGTCCTGAGGGTAGGTTGAGTAGTATGAGTGGTAGGTGCCGAGGATGATGGTTTTTGGGTGTTTGTGGTTGGTTGGACATCAGAGTAAAGAGATCTATAAGTATCAGGATCAGCATTTACTAGGATCTGTTTTACAGACTGAGGAATCTGTAAAGGTCTAACCACTATTTTCTTAGTATCAGCATTTACCAGATCATTAAAATATCGTTTTGCAACTCTAAAAGGTTGGGTTGAGGAACTGACTAATTGAGGTTCATCAGTATAAAAAGTATATAGAAGTTGACAGAATCTAGCAAAATAGACAACATTTCTATCCTCTGTCATCCTATCCCCAATAGAACCAATTATTCCAGTTGCAAAATCAAAATGAGTTTGATGAATAATAGCATACCCTATGTGCTGACTCAGAATTGGGATAGCATCAAAATTCGAACATTTGTTCCCAAAAGCTTTGGTGATGCAGTCAAAGAAGAAACTCCATTCTCTTCTGATATTAGCCCTTTTTAACTGCCCAAGCTTTGCCAAACTCTTTTCATATCCCAAATCAGCCATTAACTCCTGAAGTGCTGATTCCTCTGGAGTTGAAAAAGTACAATTTTCTGGGAGATGTAGAGCTTTGCGTATTGTACCAGGAGTGACTACAAAAGATGAATCACCCACTTCAAAAACAATACTGGGAGTGCCATGTTTACCACCATCATCAAAGTGCCCAGTCCGCCAAAACGTCAGAACTTGTTGACTCGAAAAGACTTCAGGCTGTGTTAATGCGTACCCAATCTCACTGTGTGCAAGAAGATCTTGCACAAAATGCAATTCAGATGGAGCTTCAGCATGATCAAGAATTGCAGCATAGTTGTTTGGAACAAACTTAACTCCATCAATGATTAAATCCTTAGGTGCCATGTGAAAAATTGAGATTCAAAAGTGCCTGTTAGGTGTTTGATAAAATGTCTGTATGAAAAACCAACGTGAGAAGAAGAAGAGTAAGTAGAGAGAAAAAAAATATGAAGGAAATAAAAGATTAAAGAAATCCTCTCTCTGTTGTACTTATACTCTGAACAAAAATGTTACCGTTGGACACCCGTCAGACATGCAGTAATAACAGATAGTTACTGGGCTCGAGAAAACAGGAATCATTACTTACCCATTTGCCTAGTTTCAAGGAAAAACCGTTCCATTTATCAAGAGGAACAGTTTTAATTCAAAATTTAAACCGTTATCACTGATTGAATTATTTTTCACTGCATCATTAATATTCTGAAAATAAATCACATGAAAATGACCAAGATAAATTAGATAAGTAAGTGCTGAAAACGAATCAGAACTTAATATAAAACAAAATTTATAAATCTTGAAGTAAAAACAACTTTCATTAATATATCAAGACAACACATTCATGAAATGGAAATTACATCAATACTTATACAAGATTTTCCCTAAGCTTCTAAACCTAACATCAACAGCTTTAGTCCTAGCTAAGAAGCCTGACAAAGCTGATGATGAAGAAAAACAGGAAGAAGACGAGATTAAGTCATCTTCTTCTTCCTACTCTCGACAAACAGAATGGCGAGTCGAATGATTCGCTCTTGTTGGCGAAGACGATGAAGACGAAGTTCTCTTCGAACGGCCACCAGATCACGTTTGATAACCTCTTGAAATTGAATCCAGAGATTGTGAGGAATGTTGGTGATAGGGTATGGAGTTGGAATTCCATTCAAAAAAACATGCACAGTCTCATCACCATAATTGTAGAACCAGCCAAATGCAGCCATTTGTGATGATAAATGAAAAACGAGAGTGAGTTTGTGATAAAAGTGTGATGGGAAGGCTGATGTGAAGTGGTTGCTTATATAGGTAAGAGAATGCCAGAAGACGCAAAGAATTTGAATGCTGACAGCTAGAATTAATTCTACCTCGTCTCCCTAGACTTTGAAAAAGAATAACATTCATTGGAAAGAGGAAACATGGTTTAAAGCGCACAAGAAACAAGTAACATTGGACTGTTCAGGTACAAATACCATTAACCCTAACCATAGTGACTATTAATCTTCCACTTCAACATATTCTAGTTCGAACTGAGACTGTTACCAAATTTTATTTACAGATAAGCCAAGTAAAGGATTAGACTGAGAAATCAGAACTTAGACCTATACCAGAACTTAACAGTCATCAGAACATAATTTCTTAACTCGAAGAAGGAATGCTCATCTTAGTAAGTCCTCATACAAGTTCTGAGTTATACTCTTCAGAACTTAATCATCAGAATATGAAACCAGAGCTTGTCCTCAGAATTTATGCAAAGTGACACAATGACTGTTTATCAAGAATAACAGAGACCTCCAAAGTAATTTTCATCATTCAGATGGAGTGATTAGTGTGTGCATTAAGCTAAATAACGGACAAAGAGTAAAGTCTGATTCACTTCAGTACATCTTAGAAATAAGGCATAACTAAAATTTTGCTAAAGAGCTGTCATTATCCTGAAACCTACTGATGAATGAGTTTATGCTTGAGTCCACCTCAACTGTTTTGTGCTAATTTTATGCATCTTTTGAAATTATATTTTACAGTGGCTTCTCAGTGTAAGTGAGTCACGACTGCTTATCAGAATTTATGCTATTATCAGAGTATTTCTCCAGTAATCATAGAGTGTGAAAAGTCACCAAGAAAATATTTTGCTTTTCTAATGCATATTTACTTAATACCAGCAATGCACTTGGGTCGTCCCTTCCACATTTTTACTCTAGATCTCAAAGGAGTACCTGATTTTATTCTTTGATTTTTTTTTCTTTTGATAAGTGAGGTTTATCAGCACTTAGTACATTCAGCAGTTTTACTAGTATCAGAACTTAACAGATGAGTAGCATTATTCTAATTTGTGACTTAGTAATAAGATATACAAAGTAAACTTAACTAAGCTCAATTATCAGAATTTGCTAGTGTCATAAGATTTCCACTGAAATAATTACTTCTTACATGTAATCATTTGTTTATTGAAGACTACTAGGTCAGTATCTAGCACAGTTATCCTCATAGGATTGAATAATTACTTAAACGGACATATCACTTATCAGAGTTGAGAAATATATATCAGACAATAGTCAGTACTTAAAAACATTTATCAATTAAGCACAGAATACACAATGAGATTAATTCTATAAATACTGAGCATAAAGTCTGATAACACAGAACAAGACTAAGCAGATTTAGAGAAAGAACCTGAAACCATTCCAAGTTCATTTACCAATCTTGTAAAAGTAGCTTCACACAGTGGTTTTGTGAAGATATCTGCTAGTTGTTGATCTGTGGGAACAAAATGCAATTCCACTGTACCTTCATCCACATGTTCCCTGATGAAGTGGTACCTGATGCTGATGTGCTTTGTCATAGAGTGTTGAACTGGATTACCTGTCATAGAAATAGCACTTTGATTATCACAGTAAATAGGGATTTTGAAATATGTTAACCCATAATCCAGTAACTGATTCTTCATCCAAAGAATCTATGCACAACAGCTTCCTGCAGCAATATACTCTGCTTCCGCAGTTGATGTGGAAATTGACTTTTGTTTCTTGCTGAACCAAGAAACCAATCTGCCTCCAAGAAATTGGCAGCTTCCACTTGTGCTTTTCCTGTCAATTTTGCAGCCTGCAAAATCTGCATCTGAGTAACCTATTAGTTTAAAGTCTGATTCTCTAGGATACCACAATCCCAGATCAGTTGTTCCTTTAAGATATTTAAAGATTCTTTTCACAGCTGTTAAGTGAGGTTCTCTTGGATCTGCTTGAAATTTTGCACAAAGACAGGTAGCATACATGATATCAGGTCTACTAGCAGTTAGATAGAGTAGAGAGCCAATCATACCTCTGTAATCAGTAATATCTACTGATTTACCAGTATCCTTATCCAGTTTTGTTGCAGTGGCCATAGGAGTGGATGCACTTGAACAATCTTGCATTCCAAATTTCTTCAGCAAGTTTCTGGTGTACTTGGTTTGACAAATAAAAGTGCCTTCTTTATTCTGCTTGACTTGAAGGCCCAGAAAATAGCTAAGTTCCCCCATCATACTCATCTGATATCTTGACTGCATCAGTTTGGCAAACTTCTTGCAAAGTCTGTCATTTGTAGATCCAAAGATGATATCATCAACATAAATCTGGACCAGAAGTAAGTCCTTTCCATGGTTGAGGTAGAATAGTGTTTTGTCTATTGTTCCTCTGTTGAATCCACTTTCCAGAAGAAACTGAGCTAAAGTCTCATACCATGCTCTAGGAGCTTGCTTAAGTCCATAAAGTGCTTTATCAAGCCTGTAGACATAAGCTGGATGTTTGGAATCTACAAAGCCTGGAGGTTGTTCAACATATACTTCCTCCTCCAATTCTCCATTGAGAAAAGCACTTTTCACATCCATTTGAAAGACAATAAACTTTTTGTGAGCAGCATAAGCCAAAAATATCCTTATGGCTTCTAACCTAGCAACTGGTGCAAATGTTTCATCATAATCAATTCCCTCCTATTGAAAATATCCTTTGCGACCAGTCTTGCCTTATTCCTTGTAATTATGCCATCACTATCAGTTTTGTTTCTGAATACCCATTTTATACCAACAACAGATCTATTATTTGGTCTTGGCACTAGGGTCCAGACTTTGTTTCTTTCAAATTCATTTAACTCTTCCTGCATTGCTTGCACCCAATCAGCATCTTGAAGAGCTTCTTCAACTTTCTTTGGCTCAGACTGAGAGAGAAAAGAATTGTAGAGACATTCATTTGAAGTACCTGTTCTAGTTCTGACACCTGCATCAGGATTTCCAATTATCAAATCAGGTGTATGTAATTTTGTCCACTTCCTTGTAGATGGAAGGTTGTCTCTAGAACTGGATGCTCCCCCATGATCCATGCTATCTTCATTTTCATTTTCTGATGCTCCCCCTGAAACTATGCTCTCTGAGTTGGATTCTTCAGTATTTAGATTTTCAGCACTATCAGAACTTGGCTTATCAGAACTTGACGAATCAGAACTTGAAGAGCCAGATGCATGTTCTGATGTTTCTTGAGATGAGGTAGGATCTTGAGTATGCTCCCCCTGCATAGGTGCATCTTCCTTTGACGTAGTTACCACAGTTTCAATAACATCAGAGTTTAATCCATCAGAGTTTACAGTATCAGGACTTAGACTGTCAGGATTTTCAATATCAGAATTTGAGTCTTCATTTTCAAATCTCAGCTGATCATGGTCAATGAAATCTTCAAGACCAGTAATCTTCTTGTCATCAAAAGAGACATTGATAGATTCCATGACCACTTTTGTTCTCAAACTATAGACTCTAAAGGCTTTTGTGGAAAGTGGATATCCAACAAAGATTCCTTCATCAGCTTTTAGATCAAACTTTGATAGCTGTTCAGGATGAGTCTTGAGAACAAAACACTTGCATCCAAATACATGAAATTATTTCAGATTTGGCTTCTTTTTCTTCACCATCTCATATGGTGTTTTTCCATGCTTGTTAATGAGTGTTGCATTTTGAGTAAAACAAGCAGTCTGCACAGCTTCAGCCCAGAAATAGGTTGGAAGCTTCGCTTCTTCAAGCATTGTACGTGCAGCTTCAATGAGAGTTCTATTCTTCCTTTCAACAACTCTATTTTACTGTGGAGTTCCAGGAGCAGAAAATTCCTGCTTTATTCCATGGTTTTTGCAGAACTCTTCCATTATTAAATTCTTGAACTCAGTGCCATTATCACTCCTTAAAACTTTCACAGAATCTTTGACCATTTTATCCAGATGTTTGAGATGATCAATCAAGATAGATGCAGTTTCACTTTTTGTGTGCAAGAAATACACCCATGTGTATCTGGTGAACTCATCCACTATGACCAACGCATACTTCTTCTTTGCAATAGACATGACATTTACTGGACCAAATAGATCAACATGTAGTAGATGATAAGGCTCAAGAATTGATGATTCAGTCTTGCTCTTGAATGAAGATTTTCTTTGTTTGGCTTTCTAACATGAATCACAAAGACCATCAGGAGCAAATACTATTTTTGGCAATCCTCTCACAAGATCTTTCTTGACCAGTTCATTTATATTGTTGAAATTTAAATGAGAGAGTTTCTTGTGCCAATTCCAGCTTTCTTCAATTGATGCTCTACTCATCAGACAGATTGCAGAACCATCAGTACTTGTTGAAAGCTTAGCTTCATAAATGTTACCACGCCTGTATCCTTTCAGAACAACTTTGCCTTTAGATTTACTCACAATTTCACAGTGTTCTTCAAAGAAATCAACATGATAACCTCTGTCACAGATTTGACTTATACTCAGTAGGTTGTGTTTAAGTCCTGAGACCAGAGCTACTTCTTTAATTATGACATTTCCAAGATTGATATTGCCATATCCCAATGTTTTTCCAATGTTGCCATCTCCATAAGAAACACTTGGGCCAGCTTTCTCCACAAAGTCTGATAGCAGGGCCTTATTTCCAGTCATATGTCCTGAACATCCACTGTCCAGAACTAGAATATTTTTCCTGTTGCCCTGCAATCACAAAGACCACTAATTATTAGTTTTAAGGACCCAGACTTGCTTGGATCCTTTGGCCTTTTTAAGTTTGTTAACATTTGCAGCGGATTTAGCATCAGAGTTTATGTTAATATTTTTCTTATCAGAACTTACACTATCAGACTTTGAATCAGAATTTACACTAGAAGGAACAATGGAAACTTTCTTCAAAGAAGGTTTTATTTGATAATAATCATAGTACAAGCTATGATATTCCTTATAAGTATAAATGGAATGCCATAAACTACCACAATAAAAACAAGGATTTTGTGGTTTGTATTTAACAGTCTGACTCTTAACTCCTGATTTTGAAGGTAAGGAGTTAATATTCTTATTCTTCCTGCAAAGAGAAGCCAGATGGTTAGAACTTCCACAGTTATGACATGTTTTCCTAGAAGCATCAGGAACAAGTTTATAATTATTGCTTTTATTCACACCTTCCTTTCCATTCCTATTTTTCCTAGGTGATTTTACCTTGTTTGCATTCTTAACATCTTTCAGCTTATGCTTAAGCTGCTTCTTTGTCATTAAGCCTATGTTCACTTCAGCTGTCTTTTCCTGTTTTAGTTTGTCAGAAGTTAATTCCTTTGTAACTTCTGATTTCTCATTTTCAGACTTTACAGTTACAAACTTAACAGGTTTTAACTTTGGCTTTTGCTTATCAACAGGCTTAATTTCTTCAGTTTCTTTATCATTCTTATCTTCTCCATAACCTAAGCCCTCTTTCCAGTTTCCACTACTTAGCAAATTTTGAGTTGTTTTGCCAGAGTTAGTCCAAGTCCTGATAATCTCTCTTTCCTTTTCTAACTCAGTTTTTAGAGATTCATTCATTTTTAGCACTTCATCCCTAACATAAAAGGCATCATCTCTATCCTTCTGAGTTTGATGGAACATGACTAACTCTTTTTCTAAGAAATCATTTCTTTTCTTAAATGCAAGATTTTCAGAAGTTAATCTTTCACATGTTAAAGTTTGATCTCTATAACTAACAAACATGGTTTTAAGATATCTTCTCAACTCATTAATATCATCAGTATGAAAAGCATAAGTAGTCTGAGGTACCTTTGTTTCAGCAGCTTCAGAACTGCTCTCAGCACTTTCTTTATCAGCATTTGCCATCAATGCATAGTTCTCCTCACTTTCAGAGTCTGAGGTGTCTGTCCAGCTTTTCTGCTTTGTGACAAGAGCCTTGCCTTTGTCACCCTTTACCTTCTTGCAATCAGGAGATATGTGGCCTTTCTCACCACAGTTATAGCATTTATCATTGGTGTAATCTCCACTGTCAGACTTTCCTCCTCTGCCTTCAAATCTTCTAAAATTCTTCTTATCAGAACTTATGCCTTTCCTGGAAAACTTCTTTCCCTTCCTGAACTTCTTGTATGCAATCTTTGTGATTCCTTTCACCATAAGAGCACACAGCTTCATCATCTCCTCATCAGCATCAGTCTCAGGCAAGCTTTCAGAATATGAGTCATCATCACTCTCAGAACTTGATGACTCAGTATCAGACTTTATGAAAAGAGCTTTACCCTTGTCTTTCTTTGAGGAAGCTGCTTTGGGGAATTCTTCTTCAGCCTTAAGAGCAACTGTCCTTGACTTTCCTCCTTTCCTCTTGCTTCTTTGTTCCATCTCAAGCTCATGAGTCTTGAGCATACCATAGATTTCGTCAAGAGTTGTTTCATCAAGATTATAGTTGTCTCTTATTGTCGTTGCCTTCAAATCCCAGCATTCAGGAAGAGCTAACAGGAACTTAAGGTTTGAATCTTCAAGATCATACTCTTTATTAATCAATGACAAATCATTCAAGAGTTTGACAAATCTATCATATAAATCATTCAATGACTCATTAGTCTTTGAGTCAAAGTGTTCATACTCTTGAGTGAGTATTATCTTCCTGTTCTTCAGAATTGTGTCAGTTCCCTGACACCTTGTTTCCAGAGCATCCCATATCTCCTTAGCAGTCTTGCAGTTGATTACCCTGTTTGACATTACATTATCAATGGCACTATGCAGTAAGTGTCGTACCTTAGCATCCTTAGCAATTGATGCTATATCTTCAGCAGTATAATCACTCTTCTCCTTTGGTACGGTCTTTGCTGCTTCACCTGCAACTGCAACAGCGAGCTTGGTTGGTTTGTGACGGCCTTCCTTGATTCTATCAAGGTATTCTGGATCTGTTGCTTCCAGGAACATGGTCATCCTTACCTTCCATATGGGATATTCAAATGGTCTCAGTATGGGAACTCTGATGGTCTCATACCGACTCTAAATTTGTGTCTTTGGTGGTTCCTCAGTTTTGGTAGGCTTAGTTGGAGTTTCTGTGTCCGACATGATTGTGTTTGGATCTTTAACTGTATGTGTGTTAACAGATAGGCTCTAATACCACTTGTTAGGTCACACACACACTGTAGAGGGGGTGAATACAGTGTATAGTACACTCAAATCGAACTTTAAGAACTTAAGTAACAGAAAACAAACTTTATTGAAACAATAAAGTCTGTTACAGTATGGAACTGTTACCTCTCAGTGATGAACAATATCACGAGAGCTGCTAGGGTTACAATGAATAATCTTCTCGAATAATGATAACACTTATAGTGTAAACCCTATGTCTGTGTTTATATACTACACAGTTACAAGATAATCGCTAATTGATATGGAATATAATTCTGCTTCCTAAAATATATCAATCAGATATCTTTTCTTCCAAATATTCCATTCTTTAAAG
Source organism: Apium graveolens (assembly GCF_009905375.1). Taxonomy (NCBI): domain Eukaryota; kingdom Viridiplantae; phylum Streptophyta; class Magnoliopsida; order Apiales; family Apiaceae; genus Apium; species Apium graveolens. The sequence goes on from NC_133649.1 coordinate 201,587,105, forward strand.
AATTCCTTCTTCATGCATATCTCTTCTTATGTTTATCTTAATCTTCTTTCCTTTAATCAGCTACTGTCCTTATCTGATCGTCCTTCAGCACTTAAGTTCTGATATCTATCTTCTGATGATTATCTTCTGATAACATAAGTACTGATATCCTTAAGTCCTGACTTTCAGTATAAGTACTGATCAACAGTTAAGTACTGATTTATCATGTTCAAGTAAGATCTGAAAGCTAAACATAAAACATATTAGCCATGACATTATCAAATATATCTAACAAGTCTCATCTATGTGATGAACTTTTGAAACGGATTATACCTTGAACGGTGGTAGTTCAAGTAGTATTCGGAAAAGATATAAGTATATTGGAGTATATTGTAACTTCATCTTTTAAACTTATATCTAGTAAATGATTATCTTGTGCATGTCAAAGATTTTCAGAAAAAAACGTTGAGACAAGGTTAGATATATGAGTCACCTTGAAACGATATTTTTATACAGTTATAAACTGGAACTCTGTGTATATTATACATGTTAGAGGATTTCAAAGATTGTGAAAAGTATATATGTATATATATACTGAATATTTTGCGACTTGGTTGCGTTAAGATATTAGCTTGGTTCATTTCTTCTTGACCAAGACTTTCATGAGCACTATGAGAATGCTCATATATTGTTAATTATTATACATATTATTTCGGTGGGCTTGTTGCTCACCCTTGCTTTCTTCTTTCATCACACAACAACAGATAGAAAAGATGAACATGACCAAGCTTCCAATTCACAAGCGGTTAGGAATCGTTCCGCAGTTTTCTGGAAGCGTTGATGCTACTGTAGCTGAGGTAGAAATTACCAATAGGCTAGGCTTTCAACTTCTGATGTACTACACTTATGTATCTATATGAATTGTAATAATGGCAAAGAAATGTAAATTTATTCAGAAACCCTTTTAAGGTGTAACGGTTTATAATTGTGGAATAAAATGACTTGTGTTATTTTAGATATTCATCTCTGAGACTATAACTTGTGGTGTGTGTGTGTGTATATTGTGGGGTCACAGTACTCAGTAGTTAGTTGACTGTTAAGATTAAGTATTGATAAGGGAAATGGAACTCGTGACAACCCGAATCCCCGACCCCGGATTTGGGGGTGTTACAATTCAGGTTAAAAAACCAAAACTACTTATTCGATAAGAGTGATACTTTAGCTTATTACTACAACTCATCAGACCTCATGGTCTGATACAAACTACCTTGGAGGAGCCGGGACCGGAGGGGGCTGACACTCTATGCTGCCAAGGTCTGACTGGTCTTTTAGGCATCTGCAATATATAAATACAAAACAAACTGCAAGGGTGAGCAATCAATTGCTCAACGAAACCACTATATGAATAACAAGTAAAGCAGCTTATGTAAAGCAGTAATGGGAACATAAATCATGGCTTGTTTATGAAAATAAGTAAAATAGGTATAAACTGGATATCAATAACTAGCATGCTCTATAAAAAAACATATCATCAGTTGGGTGTTGTCTGAATACCAGAGTCCAATTTTAGCATGCTATTTACATTTATAAATCCACTGTTCCATTAGAGGAAATACAAAATCATCTGTTCCGTTACGGGAACTACTAAATCAAAATCAGATATATATTTGGTGAAATCCTAGGGATAGCTGATCAGTCTATCCCACCACAAACCTGTTCCGGAACTGAGAGACTAGCTAGGTCTCTGTCACGCTGGACTAAGCGGTTTAAATAGGGCGCACAACTGACTTAGCCTCTTACGCAAACCCGTTGGGCCGTTATGGGCCTCTTACACAACCATCCAATATCTGATATGTTTTATCCAGTTTCCAAAATCACTTATACCTATCACTTTTAAAACAATTATTTCACAGCACACTTTCCAAAAAAATTCCAGCTTTAATCACAATCTAGAGATAGGCATTTTCAGAAATCATTTTCCCCCCAAAACATAAGTTAATAAAACATATTTAAACACGGGGGATACGTAACTTAATACGTTATGTTCTAGTACGTAAATTAAATCAATAATAATTCATATATACTGAACTGTAAAAGATTTGTTCAGGGGTATTTGCCTTACGAAGCTTTTCAACTAACCCTAGCTCGACTTTAAACTGACTTTAACTCTCGAGTCCTTCGACTTGAACCTACAGAATCGAAACAACCTAGGTTAGATGACCAGTTATGCCTGACATATCCTAGCTAGACAAATTACCCAATGATAATGATTCCCGACTCGTACTTATTCGTATAATATTGTACAAGTAACAATCAAGGTTCGATTAACATTTATTTAGATATATATATATATACTCGACTCATATTTAAAATAATTTTCAGAAAATTTGGATAGCGACTCCTCTATTTATAGACCTACCCGTCGAAACATCATCGACGTCCAAATCTCAACAAATCCAATTCATAATTTATAATTCAATATGACTCGCCACACAAATATTTATATACGTTCCAAAAATAATTTATATGAATCATTTTATTTATTTAGAATATTTAGGACTCAGAACATATCATCACCGTCCACCGTCGACTCGCCGAGTCAAACGCCTTACAGAAGAGACTATAATAGCTTTAACTATCTGTTTTGTTCAAAAGCTCGGTTACCTATCGAATAGAGTATTCATTCGTGAAAATCGGACACCAGACCCAGATTTTAAAAAATCTGGAACATGTGATTCAGAATCCGTATCTAATACGATTCTCATAATAAGAACAAACATAAATCTTGTATGTATCAGTATACATATATATTATATAATCATCATTTGATTATACAACTCACATGAATATTGTATATTCAAACCATACATATACAAACATATTGTATTAACATCAAAACATGGCAAATCACGTACATGCTTGTATATTAAAAACAGTTAAACACATAAACAAATTAAACATTTTCACAAGTAGCTATGATGTCACTGAAAGGTTTCATGCATATAAATGCAACGGAAATGATGTAAAATTAAATTAAAACCAGAATAAAATCGAAACACTCCGCAAGATCCATGCGAAAATAGATATTTAATTTGTAGTAAGAATCTTTACCATAAAGAAGCGTTAAGAGTTCATTAATGGAGGATTCATGGAGTTCCAAATTTTGTTGAATCACCACATATCCCGCTCTCACGATCTACGCTCTACCGTATCCACACGAACGCTTTTCTTGAAGGATTGATGTGTACTAGCACCCAAAAACTCCATCCCTACCTCTTTTCCTCTTTCTCCTTAAACAACTAGGGTTTTATAAATCATGTATCCTTGTATATAAATCAGCCCTCATAGAGTTTATATATAGAGAAGAATGAGTTTTTAATTATAATCTAATTATAATTATTTAAGTCACACTTAACTAATTAATAACTTATTTCTGAATTAGTTTAACTAATTTCTCTATTTTATTTATTTAATTAACTAAGTCATAATTAATTATTATCATAAATAAAAAAATTACTTATTTAATTTAAATTCATAATTTAAATTATTTCTCCTTCGACCGTTCTTTGTGTGTGACCCTGTAGGTTATTATTACATTGACAATAAGTTAATATCTCATACTAAAATTATAAACAATGAGCGGCATCTAGTAATCCATCATTTCTAACCAAGTAATAATAATTAAATCGGTGATTCGATTAAATATTTCATGATAATGTATAATATAATATAATCCCTTTAACCAAATATTATAGATTAAACTAGAGGCATGTAATGTGTCATCCTCATCATAGTTTAATACAAGTTTCCTTGATCAATGAGTAGACTATCATATCAAATAAACATTTGAGCGTGGCCACGCATTTCATAGGCTAGCTGAAACAAGAGGCCAATAATATCACTCCTAAAATAGGAGGGTTAAATCTCAGCTAGATCATTCATATATCTCATACGATTCATAATATACCCAATGTCTACTTTTATTATTAACCGGTCAATGATAACCTTTATTGGAATCAAAATATATTAATTCTCGTATATAAATATAATGACTTTAGGTCTAAGGACCATTATATCATTGTCACTATGAGAATAACTTATGACACTATAAACATATAGGATCTCACAACGGGTAAATCCAGCACCATGTATCTAATATATGTGCCTATGTTTTGACTTTAGTATCAACATACCTATGATCAATGAGATGTGGTCATCAGTCAATAAACATACTAGTCTTAATGCATTATTATTATCTCCTATAATAATACTCGATTAGGGACCTTTAGAAATATTGATACTATTCTCATAATCTCATTTCCAAGTCACGTACTCAGAGATATAGAATTGCATATCATATTCCAAGGATATTTATTAATCTAACATTTATATCGTAATAAATTAAGAATTATTAAATTATGAAAGGAATAATCGATAGAACATTAATATTAATAATCCAAATGTCTTAAACTAAAATATCATAGTGTTATTTCTAGGCCACAAATAGTAACATACTTAGCCCCTCACCCTCCGCTGATGAGGACGAGGATGACAAGATGGAGGCACGAACTTACGTGATCCATGACATATCCTCCAATGACTCGGATTCGCCCCTGCCACCCCAACACCATCAATGTGACAGTGCATGACTGGATTGTGGCTCAACTGAATATTGAAATCACCGCGGGGTCTGCCCGCATTATTGAGCTATGTCAGGCATTGTCCACCGAGAGAGCTAATAGACTTCGGTACCCCGGGGACTTTAGGGCTGCTTCCCTGGATATAACACGTAGAGAGATGGACGAGATTCAGCTCCACACTCGGTGCAGATGAGGATGACTGTGATAGGAGGGTACATTCCAGTAGTTGATGCTGAGTTGATGCTGGCTGGAGTGATGAGGAGGGTCATAGACCTCACGCGCAGTGACACAGATTGAGGGAGCGGTAGTTGTATATGGACCCTGTAAGGGTAGGGTGACTTGTCACCAATTTTGTTAGGATAACTGATAGTAGATAACATTCCTAGCCCTCCAGAGTGCCCAGTTTATGTATTTGTTATTCAGTATTCAGGGATTATGTAGTTGGTAAATTTTATTCAGAAAATATGTATGGATTTGGATGGATGTGACTGTCCCGAAGACATAGTCTGGGAGACCTTATTATATATTATCTATCAGTTGTTAAGAAATCGTCTTACCTTATTATTGCACCCTTGATAGAAGCATGCCAAATATTTAAATACATGCATACATAGAAACGAAATAATCAAAATATACATTTGTGTAACTATATTAACACCATTTTCATTATTAGAACGATGTCACCCCGTAGAAGAGGAACTCGGGCTCAGCCCACAGAATTTGTTAATCAAAGACAGGATAAACCTGACCATGTTATAAATGAGGAAAGTGAAGAAGAATTAGACTTTAATGAATTCAATGAAGAAGAAAATATGGAAGAAGATGCTGAGGATACCCACCAAGGGGGAAACCTCATGAATGAATTTATGGATCTTTTAAGGAAAAATCTAAACCAACAACCCCTTCCACCACATATTGCTCAACAAACTGCTGCTACCGCCTTTAGGCCATTTAAGTCCCTCAAACCCCCAGAGTTTCTAGGATCTGCCGACCCCGTGGAGGTACGGGTCTGGCTTAAGGAGATAGAAAATTCTTTCAAGATACTAGGTGTCTAAGAGTGACACAAGACCATCTTTGCCTCCAAGAGTAACCTCTAGACTGATGCTATGATCCCATGAGTTAGATTCATGCAGTTGTTCTTAGATAAGTACTTCCCTAGGTTTATGGAAACTCGGATGGAGTCAATTTTCTAAGAATTGAAATGGTATAGAATGACACTGGTGGAGTACAAGGCCAAGTTTACTGAGTGTTCACGGTTTGTACCGGAACTCGTGAATACGTAAGAGAAGAAGGCGCGAAGGTTTAAGCTTGGTCTGAAATAGTGGATTAAGAACCAAGTGGCGATGTTAGAGCTGATAGATTATGCCACCCTAGTGCAGAAGGCCTCGATTATTGAAGTAGGAAGTGAGCAGAGTTTGAAACAAAAGGAAAGTAGGAAAATTAAGATAATAAGTCAAGGAGGAGAAGGAACCGGGAATAGGAACCTTCTGAGCAGGTTTGTCAGGAGAGTGGTGTCTCAACTTCCGAGAGGCCCCAGGTTTAGAAAGGTCCAGAGTGAGAGTGTTGGCCAGGGCGGCGGACAATCTAGAGTGACATTTCACAGTCATGATAAGTGGATTTTATATCTACTTGGAACACTTCATTTCAAGATTAAGTTGGTGTTTTGGACTCAAGTTATTGGTATTTTTGATGTGTTTTTGTGTGTTTGCATTACATGCATTAGTTGGATGAATAAATGAGCTTTTAAAGGAAATATGCTGAAAGGAGGTAAAAATCTGAATTCAAGACCATTCACATGTTGAAGAGCATCTCGATAGATTCGCGTGGACTTTTCGATCGCCAATTCTGACAAACGGAGCTCAAAATATAGAAAAAACAAGAATTGAAGAAGTTCAAGTCCAGGGGGCCCGCGCGGCCGCTCCAAGTACCGCGCGCTCATGCCAGGAAGCAGAAAGCCCACGTGCCCGCACCAAATACCGCGCGCCCGCGCCAGAGTCTGAGCCAAGATCCTTTTTTGACTTGAATTCGAAGATTTAGCGAGCCCCGGTCATCCAGAAGCCTATATATAAATAAAAAGATGTTTTTAATAACAAGGAGACCAGGGAGAGCAATACGAAGACCTAGAGAGCACATGATGGCTACGGAGAAGAAGACTTTTGTATTCTTCATTATAGTTGTACTTCAGATGCTTGTTTTCGATTTGTCTTTCAACCCTAGTATTCTTATCATGTTTATTATTATGTTTTTATTGGAACCCATGGTGACGATGAGTTCGATCATGAACTAATCATTGTCATGGGTTCTAACAGATTTATCTATGGATTTCAATATTTAATTGTTTTATAATCCTTTATGTGTGGTGATTTATGATTTCCTAGTTTGGTTGTGCTTATTCGTCTTTGATGCCTAGCTAACATCTAAGACTGTTTGTTAATCTCTATTGAAGCGACAGTGAATATAGAGGTTTATAACTTGCCATGCTAGCTTAGGTTTATGTATGAATTGACATGTATAATTTGTGGGTAAGTTTAACCGTCTTATTCACCCTATGTAATCACGATAGATTACTTGCTCTTAAACTATTGTGTTTTCAATCTTTATAGACATATAGGGACTAAGCATAATTGGTGTCTAATCAACTTTTATCTTAATTATGGATGTTTGATAGTAAGGTATATGTATAACAAAAGTTAGCGTATACTAGTTTCGTGTTATCTGGTTAGTTGTCATCATCATCACATGCTAAGGTTAAAGACATAACTTTGAATGAAGTATTTAATGAAGTTAGAATCTCATGTTAATACGCATACAAGTAATTCAATCTTAATTCTCTTAGTTAATGTTAATTAGTATAATCTTTTAGTAAAATCAAAACTCAATTTGTTACTTGTCTTAGCATTGAACGATAACCATATATTGTTGCATAAGTGCATAATCTGAACTTAACCTAATCCGATTCTCTGTGGAACGAACTCGACTTAAATCATATACTACTTGTGATCACGTGCGCTTGTGTGTATTTTCACATGTGTTTTAGTGCAAACAAGTTTTTGGCGCCGTTGTCGGGGACTATCGGTGCTAAATTTAGTTTATGTGCTTGACATCAGTGGTCGTTAAAGTTCATTAACTCAGATATTTACTTACTTGTTTACTTTGTTTGTGTTTCAGGTACTCTAGAGAGCGTGTATGTGAATGCGTTCTTAATCTCATAAGGAAACACTGGATGAAGTTGTAGAAGTTGACGAAGTTTTTGAAGAAGAGGAGAAAGTTGAAGAAGAAGCTATCATTATAATGGAAGAACCAATAGCAATTCTGAAAGCTTTGATGGATTATTCTCAACCAAAGATCAATGACAATTATTCTAGCATTGTTACACTAGACATCGCGGCTAATACATTTGAAATTAAGTCTAGCACAATTCGGATGGTACACAATTCAGTCCAGTTTGGGGGTTCACCAACGGAAGATCCCAACATGCACATTAGAGATTTCATCGAGATCTGCGACACTTTCAAGTTCAACAATGTTTCTGAAGATGCTGTGAAGCTAAGGCTTTTCCCATTCTCTCTGAGGGATAAAGCTAAGTGTTGGTTACATTCTTTACCACCAGGTTCTATCACTACTTGCGAGGATCTTGCTCAGAAGTTTCTTACTAAATTTTTCCCTATGGTGAAGACAATTGCAATCAGGAATGCTCTTACTCAATTTGTGCAGCAATCAGGAAAATCCTTATGTGAAGCTTGGGAGCACTACAAGGAGATGCTTAGGAAGTGTCATCATCATGGAATGCCTGATTGGATGATTATCAATTGCTTTTATAATGGGTTGCGAGCATAGTCGAGACCTATGCTCGATGTCACATCAGGTGGAGCCTTATGGGCTAAGAGCTATGATGAAGCTTATTAGCTAACTGAATTGATGGCTGCTAATGAATATCAGAAACCAACTCAAAGACTACCTCAAGGCAAGGTAGCAGGAATTCTGGAGGTGGATACAACTACGGCTATAGCTGCTCAGCTAAAGGCATTAACGATGAAGTGGATTCTTTGGCTAATTATGAAGTTAATCAGATCATTAGTGTCTATGAGCTTTATGCTGGTGTGCATGAGATGGAGCAGTGTGCTATATCTAGTAAGTCAGCTCAGTATGTGAGCAACTTTCAGAGGTTGCAGCAACCAGTTCCTACCACTTATCATCCTAATAACCGCAATCATCCTAATTTCAGCTGAAGCAATAATCAGAATGCAGTACAACATCCTTATTAGAAGTTTGGAGCAAAGCAATTCAACCCTCCTGGTTCTCAACAACAGTATGCACCAAGACAACAACTCCAACTTCAACATCAACCGCATGGAAATGCCGGTCAAGTGACCAATGAAAAATCTGAATTGGAGGAGTTGAGGCTTATATGCAAAAGCCAAGCGGTTTCTATCAAGAATCTGGTGAATCAAATAGGGCAAATTATCAATGCTTTGTTGAACCATCAACCAGGAACTCTTCCTAGTGATACCGAAGCTAATCCAGGAAAGAAGGAAGTCAAAGAGTTGAAGACAGTCATATTGAGGTCTGGAAGGGTCACGAGTCCCCAAATTCAGGAAGATGAAGATTCTGAAGACTCTGTTCAGAATGCAGATGCATCTATACCTTTTCCAAATCCAGAAATTGAGATTGTAGCTGAAAAAGTAGTGTAGAAGGATGCCCAAGTGGAACCGAAGAAGAAATCTGCTGAAAGCAATCCTCCTGAGGGTAATACAGGGGATAAATAGGTCTACCCACCTCCGCCATATCCTAAGAGACTTTAGAAGAAGAAGTTCGACAAGCAATTTGCTATATTTTTGGAGGTTTTCAAGAAGTTGCACATTAACATACCTTTTGCTGAAGCTCTAAAATAGATGCTGAGCTATGCTAAGTTTATGAAGGGTATTCTATCTCGGAAGCTAAAACTTGAGGAGTTGGAAACCATTGCTTTAACGGAAGAGTGTAGTGTCGCGCTGCAACAGATTCTACCTCCTAAGCTTAAAGATCTAGGAAGCTTCACGATACCTTTCACCATTGGCAATCTGTCGTTCGAAAAAAGTTTGTGTGACTTGGGAGCAAGCATCAATATGATGCCCTTGTCCGTTTTCAAGAAACTTGGACTACCTAATCCTAAGCCTGTGAATATATCTTTGCAACTAGCCAACTGTTCCATCACTTATCCGTGAGGAGTAGTGGATGATCTCTTGGTTAAGGTGGATAAACTCATCTTCCCTCCTGATTTTGTCATTCTAGACTTTGAGGTGGATAAGAAGATTCCCATTATCTTGGGAAGACCATTCTTAGCTACGGGCCGAACTCTTATTGATGTGCAAAAGGGTGAACTAACCATGAGAGTTCGACATGATGTCACGTTTAATGTATTCAATGCAATGAAATTACCTACTGATGAAGATGAGTGCTTTAAAGTGGAGTTGGTCGACTCCGTATTGACTTCGGAGTTTGATCACTTGCTAAGGACCGATGCCTTAGAAAGAGCCTTAACGAGGGAGTTTGAAAGTGAAGATGAAGAAGGGGAAAAGCAAATGCAGTATTTGAATACATTCCCATGGAAGAGGAAGTTGGAATTGTCTTTCGAGTTTCTTGGTTTGGAAGAGCTGAAGAATTCTCCAAAGCGTCTCAAGCTATCTATTGAAGAAGCTCCTACATTTGAGCACTAACCACTACCCAATTACTTGAGGTATGAATTTTTAGGTAATGCATCTACTTTTCCTCTTATTATTGCATCTGACCTTTCAGGAAGTGATGAAGATAAGCTCGTGAGAATTCTAAGAGAGTTTAAATCAGCAATTGGATGGACTATATCAGATATCAAGGGAATCAACCCTTCTTATTGTATGCATAAAATTCTTCTTGAGGAAGGAAGCAAGCCAACTGTTGAGCAACAAAGAAGTCTAAATCCTATCATGAAGGAGGTTTTGAAGAAAGAAATTCTTAAATGGCTAGATGCAGGAATCATTTATCCTATATCTGAAAGTTCATGGGTAAGTCCGGTGCAGTGGGTTCCTAAGAAAGGGGGCATTACCGTTGTAGCTAATGAGAAGAACGAGCTCATCCCTACTCGGATAGTCACGGGAAGGAGAGTTTGCATGGATTATCGAAAGCTGAATAAAGCCACAAGGAATGATCACTTCCCACTTTTATTCATTGATCAGATGCTTGACAGGTTGGCTGGTCATGAATATTATTGTCTTCTGGATGGATATTCGGGATATAATCAGATTTGCATTGCTTCAGAAGATCAAGAGAATACCATATTTACTTGTCCATTTGGCAATTTTGATTTTTGTCGAGTCTCTTTCGGACTTTGTGGTGCACCTACTACTTTTCAGAGATGTACGATGGCCATTTTTTTAGACATGATTGGCACTAATGTGGAGGTGTTCATGGATGACTTTTCCGTGTTCGGGACTTCTTATGAAGAATGTTTTCACAATCTTGGGTTGGTGTCGAAAAGATGTGTGGAGACCAATATGGTGCTCAACTGGGAGAAATGTCACTTTATGGTGCAATAGGGTATCATTCTTGGGCACAAGGTATCTAGAAAGGGTCTTGAGGTGGATAAAGCCAAGGTGGGGGTCATTGAAAATCTTCCTCCGCCAATCTCAGTTAAAGGAGTCCGCAGTTTTCTTGATCATGCAGATTTTTATCGGCGATTCATCAAAAATTTCTCCAAAATCTCTAAGCCTTTGTGCAATTTGCTGGAAAAGGATGTTCCCTTCAAATTCGATGAAGAGTGTCTAGCTGCTTTTAAGAGCTTGAAAAGAGTTTGACTACAACACCTATGATTACTAAACCTGATTGGAATGAGCCCTTTGAGCCGATGTGTGATGCTAGTGACTATGCAGTATGAGCAGTTCTTGGCCAGAGAAAGCAGAACATTTTCCATGTGGTTTACAATGCTAGTAAGACCCTTAATGGTGCTCAGCTGAATTACACTACTACGTAGAAGGAGTTGCTAGCAATTATCTATGGTTTTGAGAAATTTCAATCTTATTTGTTTGGGACAAAGGTGACAGTTTACACTGATCACGCTGCTATTAGATATCTGATCTCGAAGAAAGATTCAAAACCTCGTTTGATTTGATTGATTCTCTTACTTCAGGAATTCGAGCTGGAAATCAAGGATCGAAAAGGTACATAAAATCAAGTAGTGGATCATCTATCACGCTTGGAAGAGTAAGGTAAAACTTCGGAGGATAAGATATTGATCAATGAATCTTTTCCCGATGAGCAATTATTTGGGGTGCAATAAGAAGAACCACGGTTTTCAGATATTGTGAACTATCTGGTAAGTAATGTCATACCCCCAGATCTCTCATATGCTCACAGGAAAAAGTTTCTACATGAGGTAAAGTGGTATCGATGGAATGAGCCTTTCTTCTTTAGACAGGGAGCTGACCAGATTATCAGATGATGTATTCTGTATAGTGAGATAGAGGAATCTTGCGTGACTGTCATTCTACCGTGTATGGTGGGCATTATGGTGGAGAGAAGACAGCTGCTCGTATCCTTCAAGCAGAATTCTTCTGGCCTACTTTGTTTAAGGATGATCATTAGTTCATTTCGAGATGTGATCGCTGCCAAAGAGTTGGTAATATATTCAAGAGAGACGAGATGCCTCTGAATTTGATGCTCAAAGTTGAGATTTTTGATGTTTTGGGGAATCGACTTCATTGGGCCATTTGTCTCGTCCTGCAATAATCAGTATATTCTGTTGGCAGTTGATTATGTGTCCAAATGGGTCGAGGTGAAAGCGTTACCGACCAATGATGTTAAGGTGGTGATTAACTTTCTTCATAAGCATATATTGACACATTTTGGCACTCCAAAAGTTATAATCAGTGATGAGGGATCACATTTCTATAATCACAAGTTCACTGCATTGATGGAAAAGTATCACGTGAATCATCATATTGCCACAGCATACCATCCTGAAACTAATGGGCAAGATGAAGTGTCTAATCGGGAGATTAAATGTATCTTGGAGAAGGTAATGAGTCCATCAAGAAAGGATTGGTCTTTGAAGCTAGATGAAACTGTTTGGGCATATAGAACAACATTCAAGACTCCTCTTGGTATGTCTCATTACCAGTTGGTGTATGGGAAGGCGTGTCATTTGCCTACGGAGTTAAAGAATAAAGCATATTGGGCTTTGAAGAGGCTAAATCTTGACATGGAAGCTGCTGGAGAGAAAAGACTGCTTCAACCAAATGAAATCGAGGAGTTTCAACTACAGGTTTATGAGAATAAAAAAGTGTACAAGTAGAAAATCAAGAGGTTGCATGATAGGAGATTAGTGCGCAAGTCTTTTGTGCCCGGTCAGAAGGTTCTATTGTACAACTCCCGTCTCCGAATTTTTCCGGCAAAACTTAAGTCGAGGTGGTCAGGGCCATTCACGGTCAAAACTGTGTTTCCACATAGAGCTGTGGAGATTTTTGATACGCATATGGATTAAGCGTTCAAGGTGAATGGTCAAAGATTGAAGCATTACTATGGAGATATGGCGAACCGCAAGGTGGTGAGCTCCGTTCTATCAACAACTTGATTCAAAGATTCACGTCAAGTTATGACGTAAACCAAGAGCTTCATGGGAGGAAACCCATGTTTGTTGTATAATAGAGTCGACAAAGAAAAAAATAAAAAAAAGCAAAAAAATTCAATTTTCCAGAAAGATGGCGCGCCCGCGCCATATACGGGGCGGTCGTGCAGAATAAATAGGAAGCTGTCACGCCCGTGTGGTGAGGAAGGGCGGCCGCGCGGAGGTTCTGGAGAAAAGAAAAAAAAAGCAAAAATCAGAACAAAATCAGAAAAAAAAAGCAAAACAAAAAAACCCAAAACCCCAGCCGAATTTTATTCTTTTGTACCCTAATCCGACCCTAATTCTTAATTCTACACAATCCTTACCCAAACCCATGTCTACACTATATATATACATACATACATCTCTATCATACATCTTCTTATTCTCTCAAAACCCTTACTTCTCATATTCACTACTTACACACCAAATTTCTATTATTCTCATGGCACCCAAAAGATCGAGAGTAGTGTTGAGTAGCAGCTCTAGTCGCTCGTCGGATTCGAGTGCTGGTGAAGCGGTGGCTCGATTTTCTTCTCCGGATGCACAAGCTAAGTTTAATCATTAATGTCCAAATCAGTTGCGAAGAAGAGGGGTTTCTTACCCACTGTGAGAGATGTAAAGCTCTTGGAGATGATTACTGAGATAGGATGGCAAACTTTCTGTGAGGTACCTGCTGTTGTCCTCATGAGTATTATTCGGGAGTTTTATGCGAATGTAAAGGATGATAAGAATGGGTTTTCTGTGGTACATAGTTTGGCGGTGGATTACACACCGGCGGCTATTCGTAGGGTTATCAATCAACCCGCGAGAAAGCCGATGCAGGAGGATTGGGTCCAAAAGACAAAGGAGGCACTATACCATATATGGGCTATTGCAACTCTATGAAACTATAGCATAAGACCCCAAATATGTTATAATAGAAGTTTTTGTAACATTTTTGCTAAAATTCAGCGTTGCATTTGCTGCCGTTGCAATACACCCCTATAGCAACGTTTTTTTTGGAGTTATTGCAACATTTTCAAAGTATTACAAAAATCATTTTATCGCAACACTTTTCTCTGTTTTAGTAAAATATTTAGGATGTTGCTATAGACTACTGCAACATTTTTTTGTAACATTTATTGAGGTAAAAGTGTTGCACGGTAATTTATTATAACATATAGCTGCAACATTTTTTTGCCTACTGTAATGCTTTTTAATTTTTAGCAACATTTATCTGCAACACATTGTTTTCTATTGTAATATTTTCATGTTGTATTAACATATGTGAAACACTTTTTATTAGTCCAGATTATGGTATCATATTTTTTTCATATACGATCATAAAATTATACCAAAAAAGCATTCACATTCCAAATTTTGCTTGATATCGAATCCAATAAAACAAATATTAACACATCCCGGACATACTCGGCTTATAAAATTACATCAACGTATGTCTAGTACTTGAATATAAATTTTAATGACAAAAAAAATAAAAACTTGGGCTGTTGGCTACAACTAGCTGGTCCTCTGGTAAGAAACTCCCCTAAAATGACTTCTCTGATTGAGCAGCGACATAGACAACTTGCCAAATTCTTTGGTACAAAACTATTGCTCTCCATTTCTCCACTGCGACGATCTCTCACTTCTACAATATTACATAGAAATAAGCTGAGTAAAAATGATTATTGGAACCGTACATATATTAGAATTTAGGAGGAAGAGAATGTCCACATATATAGCAGGATCAAATAAATAATTGAAAATTAATAGTATCCATCCTTGATGACCAAATGGGATTACTAGTTAATAGAATAAAGAAAAGATTAAGAATAAGAACTGTTCCCAATTATTAATACAGAGAAATTTAAAAAACAATATTTCCATTAGTTAATGTCAAAATCTACAATTATATAGCAAAACAATGATGTGGAACTTACGTTGGCATTTGCATTGTGCTTTATCAGTCTGACATCTCCTGCGTATGTGAGAATAATTTTTATAAATGGAATTAAAGCAATGGGTATAATTCTTATAAAAAGAATTAAAGCAAACTTCACATCCTCAGTAACGTTTGCCTTTGACATATAAAGAAAAGCATCATCAAACTAAAATTCTAAAAGAGGTTTGTACTTTTTGAGACCATGTTTGGTTGTAAGGATGAAATTGTACAATTTTATTATTACTTTGTTTTAACAACGTTCTCTTGCCAACTTCTATACCTGGAAGAAATAATAACAGCTATAAAAATTAGCATAATTGGTCTCCTAGATCTTTTCCCCTTTTCCCCTTGCAATTTCTGTATATTTAAGAATATGGATTCTACATGTAAAATTCAAGTCAGTGTCTGAAACCTCTCTATATTATCTTACAACAACCAATCTCATAGGGATGCATGTATCATATTAGATAAAGATACTAGGTAAGCGAGAGCTCTTACAATTCAAATTTTGCAAGTGTTGATTAAGAGAATACTAAATACTCTGACGCATAGTGTACAATTCAGTTAAGTAATTTATACTCGAGAGTCCGGAATTGCCACTCGTTTGCCAACCTTATTTGTAACTCATATGTACGATATAGAAAAATGTTCAAAGAAGGCTAACCCAGATAATCCAACACAGTAAAGTCTAGCCTGACATTTAGCTTGGATATGACGTCAAGTTTCTTAACATTTTGGACCGTGACATTTAGATTCCTTCCAGGTCCACCATGACCCTGCAAAATAACAATCGGCCATCTCAAATAAAGACATTTCATAGATAAAAGTGAATTATATATATATATATATAATACTCAAAACTTTTACCATTACAAATTTTAGGTAATTGTATTCATTTAGATCCTGTAAAGTGCTGCATTAATTTGAAAACCAGTTGACTAAAGAAATTAGTACATCTACTCTAGAAAAAAGTACAAATCTTCTCTTTTATGTAGTATGGCCGATAATTGTGTAACCTATGCATGGAGATATGTATAGAATTTTAGACAAAATAATAATGGTGAACGATAAACCTTTTTCAAGATCACTCCTGTAATTATTTTTCCAATACCTACTCCATCTCGATCCTACCCTAGTACTATCTAGAAGGTGTTCCTGCAATGCAAATTAAATTATGTTGATGAAGCAAAAATGAGAAGCAAATACATATTGAATTTTTTTATAACAAGACGTGACTTGAAAAGCATATACTAGTGTCTTTATTTGCAAACACGACAAACAACTAAATTAATGATAAATTAATAAAGAAAATGAGCACCATCAATAAAATCATGTAAAAAGGTTAGATCGCATTTAAACACCTACATTAATGACATTAACAATTTCCTTTTTGGAAAGAGAAAGCAAAATCACATTGGACTTGCCTGTGGTAGCACTATACTAACCTGTAAATCAATTTAGCATTTTAGTCTGTCATTCCTTAAAAGCAGGGGATATGATCATATATACAATATACCTAATATTAGGCATCCTAAATCTACACAAATGACTAGTAAAATTTGGATATAATCGAGTAAACCAAAGCTTTCTAATTATTATAAATTAATATTATAACTTGGCCAAAACACAAGCAATCAAAGTAGGAATTTACCACATCAATTATATGTACACAAATATAGAGTTATACAGTGGTACGAAAAGATTCAAGCTTGAGGAATGCAAAAAATAGAAAATTACACATAAATAAATCACCTAACAGTATAATCACATGTCTCACTCATATAATTTTATGAAACTCAACCACATACCACTCAACGGGTTTATAATGCCCAGATGAAAACAATACATTTTTTAGAACTAAATCAAAACTGCATTCAAACACAATTATACACCAGAATAGAGCATACAATACAAAATAGAAATTACACACACAAGAAACTATGAACATAAACTATAAAACTAACACAAATTAGTAGTAGTTTGTCACTAAAATATTTCTAAAAAGAGGAAGATTTAAAACTGGAGAATGATGCAAAATAGATAAATTAACACATTGTTCCACTAATTAACACAAAATTATAAAACAATTAACACAAATCCTACTATTTAACATAAAAACACAGAAAAATTAACATATGACACTAGATCTTTAATCGAACAAAAATTATGAACACCTATAATCCAACATCTAATCGAAAAGTTTCACGTGTAATCTCATACGAAAAAAGATGGGAGTGTATCTTTAATTGAAACTTTAATTGAAATCACTCAAACCAGTTTATGAATTTTTGTTTTTGCTCTAATCAAATATTAAGGGGTGAATAGAGATATGAGAGATGAGTGACTAAGTTAACCGAGGAAGATGATTCGTAAATGGGTGAGGCAAATGAACGAAGGAGATGGTTGAGAGAGATGGGAAAAGGGGATGGTGGAGAGAGATGAGTGGAAGAGAGAGTTGAGTGATATGAGTTTATTTTGTGAAATAAAAGTTTATTTTGTATAATAAATATTTGGTACCAATATCTATCCTGCCCAATGAAAAACTTGGACTCCCGCCTATACTTTTCGGTCAATTAGACAAAAGTGTAATACGGATGTGATGCACAATATGCACGGTTGTTTTGCGGCCGACTTGACATAGGCTTTGGGCGCTACTTTTCGAGCCACTGGTGTTGAGGTTGATTGGCTGGTGTTTGGTGCTGATTCTGTGTATCCGCCACCTGATACTCCACCCTAAGAGGGTGATGATTCTGATAACTTGGTATGCCTGAAATCCTTATTATTACCTTCAATGAGTTTGGGGGTGGTAATGTAAGGATTAGTTTTTATGTGTCCATATAGATTCATATAGATTCATATTTGCATGATTAGTTGTATTTCATTCATATTTTTGCATAATTATTCATATAGGACATATTTGTTTGTGTTTTTATGTGAGTCCATGTAGTTGCATGTGAATGCATATAAAATGATTCCTTAGGTTGAAATATTTCTGATTGATAAGTTGATGTTAATTTGAGTGTGGTGATGACGTATATAGGGTTGTTAAGTTTTAATGAATTAATTTATGAGTAGTCTAGGGTTGAATGAGATGGAGCGAAACACACTCATCCAGAAATTGTTGAAAAAAAGAAAAAAAAAGGATTTGTTTTGATGCATAATTGATCAAGAGTGAGCTCTTTAATACTCAAGTTATTAACTTCTATGGGACTTTAACCTAGTGACCTAAGGCTTTTATAGTCTGGGATCCGCTAACCTAACACTCGCTACATGGGTATTATTGCATAAGTCTTTTAGGACCTCATTCATTACACGATCAGATAAGCATCTTTGTTATGTATTCAATAATAGCATGAATCCTTGTATAACTCTAGTAGGAATGAGGTGTTGTGAGTCATTATGCGTTTAGCGTCTATCTGTTTATAAACTTGTGATTATTTTGATGATAGATAAGTTATGGTTATTGATCTAATATCGAGAGTATATCTGTTAAGCATCCACACACACACGTTTCTGGTTTGTGAGTTGGTTTGTGGGATTTATTCAAACATTATTTAAAGTTATTACATTCTTAGAGGCATTCGTTTGTTGGTTGGTTATGGTTATTCTGAGGGGATCGATTGTATTATTATTTAGTTGCATTCATGTAGTTGCGTTCATGCATTAGTTGTTTTATAGTTTTTGAGTCTGTTTATGCTTGAGGACAAGCATCGATTCAAGTTTGGGGGTGTGATAAGTGGATTTTATATCTACTTGGAACGCTTCATTACAGGCTTAAGTTGGTGTTTTGGACTTAAGTTAATGGTATTTTTGATGTGTTTTTGTGTTTTTGCATTACATGCATTAGTTGGATGAATAAATGAGCTTTTTAAGGAAATATGCTGAAAGGAGGCCAGAATCTGAAGTCAAGACCATTCTCATGTTGAAGAGCATCTCGATAGCTTCGCGTGGACTATTGGATCGCCAAATTCTGACAAACGGAGTTCAGAATATAGCAAAAATAAGAATTACAAAAGTTCAAGTCCAGGGGGCCCGCGCGGCCGCTTCAAGTACCGCGCGCCTGTGCTAGAAAGCAGACAACCCACACGCCCGTGCCAAGTACAGCACGCCCACGCTAGAGTCCGAGCTAGGATCCTGTTTTGACTTGAATTCGAAGATTTAGCGAGCCCAGGTCATCCAAAAGACTATATATATAAATAAAAAGACGTTTTTAATAACAAGGAGACTAGGAAGAGCAATACGAAGACCTAGAGAGCACAAGACGGATACGGAGAAGAAGACTTTTATATTCTTCATTATAGTTGTACTTCAGATGCTTGTTTTCGATTTGTCTTTGAACCCTAGTACTCTTATATTGTTTATTATCATGTTTTCATTGGAACCCATGGTGATGATGAGTTCGAACATGAACTAATTGTTGTCATGGGGTTCTAATGGATCTATCTATGGATTTCAATAGTTAATTGTTTTATAATCCTTTGTGTGTGGTGATTTATGATTTCCTAGTTTGGTTGTGCTTATTCGTCTTTGATGCGCAGCTAACATCTAAGATTGTTTATTAATCTCTATTGAAGCGACAGTGAATATAGAGGTTTAAAACTTGTCATGCTAGCATAGGTATATGTATGAATTTACTTGCATAATTCATGGGTAATTTTAACCATCTTATTCACCCTATGTGATCACGATAGATAACTTGCTCTTAAACCATTATGTTTTCAATCTTTATAGACTTATAGGGACTAAGCATAATTTGTGTCTATTCAACTTCTATCTTAATTGTGGATTTTTGATAGTAAGGTATACGTATAATGAAAGTTCACGTATACTAGTTTTGTGTTATTTGATTAGTTGTCATCACCATCACATGCTAAGGTTAAAGACATAACTTTGAATGAAGTATTTAATAAAGTTAGAATCCCATGTTTATTCACATATAAGTAATTCAATCTTAATTCTCTTAGTTAATATTAATTAGTATAATCTTTTAGTTAAATCAAAACTCAATTTGTTACTTGTTTTAGCTTTGAATGATAACCATACATTCTTGCATAAGTGCATAATCTGAACTTAACCTAATCTGATTCTCTGTGGGAATGAACTCGACTTGAATCTTATACTACTTGTGATCACGTGCGCTTGTGTGTATTTTTGCGTGTGTTTTAGTGGGAACAAGTCATCCCCGCGCCCATATAACAGACTGCTAGACATATGGGAAGAAACACCTCAGAGCATGTGCCCAGGAAAGGGTCCCTCTAAAATGCTACAAATGCGACCAAATATGATACCCTGCTAAAAACTATAACCAACCCAACGTGTCATGTTTCCAGTGTGGCAAAGTAAGGCACATGAGGAAGGATTGCCCAGCACTAAGGCCTCAGGATTGAGCAGAGCTGCGTCCAATAAGCCTCCAACTGCTATGACTTTAAACATGGCCGTTCAGGATGCTATTTGGAACACTGATATGATAGTAGGTAACCTTCTATTAAATTCCGAACGTACAAATATCTTATTTGATCCAGAGCGACCAAGTCATTTATATCTCGAAGTTTTGCTAAGAAAATAAATCTTAATATTGTACCTTTATGTGAGTTATTAAAAGTAGAAATAGCGAACCAG
Source organism: Apium graveolens (assembly GCF_009905375.1). Lineage (NCBI taxonomy): Eukaryota > Viridiplantae > Streptophyta > Magnoliopsida > Apiales > Apiaceae > Apium > Apium graveolens. Next base: position 201,607,887 of record NC_133649.1, read on the forward strand.
GAGATTATTCATGTTAATCAAATACATCCTAGATGCGAGTTGAAACTAGAAGGGAAAGTATTTGAGGTTGACTTAATCCCATTTGCTTTAGGAGAATTCGATGTGATCCTAGGATTGGATTGGTTATCCGGTAACGGAGTGCAAATAGATTGTGAGAAAAAGAAAATAAAAATAAGAGTGCAAGATGGAAATGAGATAGTGTTGAAAGGTCAATGACAGACCCAGAAATTTCTAACCATGATCCAGACCAAGATGTTGTTAAAGAAAGGTAATGAGGCTTATTTGGCCTATGTAATGGACAGTAAGAAGGAAGTCCCTGACATACATAACACACTTGTAATGAATGAATTTGAGGATTTTTTTCCGAAGGACTTACCAGGGTTGCCACTCGATAGAGAGATAGAGTTTTCTATAGAATTAGTACTAGGAACGACACCAGTTTCTAAGGCTCCATATAGACTAGCCCTAGTCGATATGAAGGAACAAGCTTCTCAACTAAAAGAATTATTAGACAACGGAATGATAAGACTAAGTGTGTCATGAAGGATGGTAGCATGAGGCTATGATTAGAATATCATGAGTTGAACAAACTGACTATCAAGAATAGGTACCCTCCCCTAGGATTGATGACCTATTCGACTAGCTTAAGGGTGTTGTGCACTTTTACAAAATAGACTAAAGGACATGATATCACCAATTGAAAATCAAGACTGAAGATATACCCAAGACTGCCTTTCGCACTAGGTATGGACTTTATGAGTTCTTAGTCATGTCATTCGGGTTAACCAATGCACCCGCAACCTTTATGGATTTGATGAACATAGTGTTCAAGAAGTACCAAGACATATGTGTCATAGTCTTTATAGATGATATTCTAATCTACTAAAAAATAAAGCAAAAACACGCGGAACATTTGAGGATGGTCTTAGAGATCTTGAGGAATGAGAAGTTGTATGCCAAGTTCTCAAAATATAAATTTTGGTTAAAGGAAGTTCAGTTCTTAGGGCATGTGGTGAGTAGTGAAGGAGTTCTAGCCGACACCGCCAAGATAGAGCCGATATCCAATTGGGAAAGACGCACTACACCAACCTAGGTTAGGAGTTTTGTGGGCTTAGCAGGATACTACCGGAGATTTGTGTAAGACTTTTCCAAGATAGTCGGCCCATTGACTAGGCTTACCCGAAAGACAGAAAAGTTTGTGTGGACGGAAAAATGTGAAGAGAGCTTTCAGGAGTTAAAAAAGAGACTGGTGCCGGCACAAGTACTCGCTCTTCCTGATGGAAAGGGAGAGTTTGTGATATACAGCATTGCCACACATAAGGAATTAGGATTGTGCTCATGCAGCACGAAAAAGTGATTGTGTATGCCTCTCGGCAATTGAAGGAATATGAGATAAGATACCCTACTCATGACCTAGAGTTAGCGGCCATAGTGTTTTCCCTGAAAATATGGAGGCACTACCTATATGGGGAAAAGTGTGAGATTTACACAGACCATAAAAGCCTTAAACATATTTTCACCTAGAAGGAGTTGAACATGAGACAAAGGAGATAGTTAGAGCTGAATAAAGACTATGATTGTGAAATCATTTACCATCCAGGTAAAGCCAATGTGGTGGATGATGCCCTCAGTGGGAAAGAGAGACTTAAAATTCTAATGACATCTGGGGAGTTGGTTAGGGAATTTAAAAAGATGGAGATCAAAGTAAGGATAACCGGTAAGGGATCTGAAGGACTATTTGAAATTAGGTTAACATCGGAACTAGCCGAGAAAATACCAATCTGTCAGGATAAGAAAATGAATGGGAAAAAAGAGACATCGACCGGTGAAGAGGTTAAACGCGAGAAGGATGAGAGAGGGATCATGAGGTATGCATCCCGAATTTGGGTTCCGAATGTGCAAGAACTGAAAGACGAGATGTTACACGAAAGCTCCAGGTATTCCATCCACCCAGGAAGTACGAAGATGTACCGCGACCTAAAGGAATATTATTGGTGGCCTAACATAAAGAGAGATATAGCAGAGTGGGTCAACAAGTTCTTGACTTGTCAGAGGGTAAAGGCTGAACATCAGCAACTGAGTGGACTATTACGGCCCATGGAAATTCTAGAATGGAAATGGGGGCATATAGCCATGGAATTGTGACAGGCCTACCAAGGACTAAAAAAAGCACGATGCCATATGGGTCATCATAGATAGACTAACCAAGTCCACGCACTTCCTTCCAATTAATGAAAGTTACACCATAGACAAGCTAGTGGATATTTACATGAAAGAGATCATAGTAAGGCACGGAGTTCCCGTTGCTATAGTGTCAGATTGGGATCCAAGGTTTAACTCCCGATGTGGCACCCCAAAATCCGGGGTCAGGAATCTCGGAGGCCACGCCATCTAAACCACTATAAACCACATACCTCACATTATAATATTTAAATACTCACACATTACGACCCCATACTTATCACACACACACACTTATAGGTTATTGTCTTGGAAACGAACCATTCATTACTAGAGTAGATCAAACCACGAAGTGATAATTATTACAACCCAAAAGTAATTATGTCTTACCGGGGAATAACCTTTAGGTAAGGCTAGTCCGTTGGCCAAATATATGTTTCTTATTTATTACCTTACATAAGTCATACTAATAAATAAGCCGAACTAAAAAAAACAGAAAACCAATCCAGCTTATTCGGACTACCTGCGGTACATCACCAAACAATCTACGGAACAGCTGGCCATTTCCTACCCATTTCCTGGCTGTGGTTCTCATGGTAGGCATCTTGATTCACTGTTGTGTTGTTTCAATTTAAGAAAACAAGTGTGAGCTATAATGGTCAGCATAATAATGTACAGTATGAAAATGACTGTATGATAAACTCACGTAAAACATCATATATGATAATTACGCTTTATTCAAAAATAGTTTTCCTTGGTGATACACACCTTCTTATGAAAACAATCCTTTAATGGATTTTATTAACCTGCGAATACCTTAATAGTAAACCCAACACCTAGGCTTGGGTTACGGTATTGCATCACAATTCCAATTGGAAGAATAGGACACTCATGGGAGCTACCGCATACGATGACTAGTCGTAATACGATAATATTAACCTTTTTTACTAGTAGAAGGACGACGCCTTCGTATCCCGGTTATCACCCTGGCCGCATTCGAGCTACGTGTCCCATTTTGGTTATACACATACTTCACAAGTTCCTGAGTACACCGAGTACCTTCGCCTGCGGTAGTACCTTCGGTAGTCCATCTAGCACACATAGTACCAAAGTCTACCCCTCCCTTGTCCTTTTAAAAGAATTCTATCATATATCAAGAACTCGAACCACATCGAAGTTCCCCAAGCGTTTTGCCTTTTGATAGAAACAACTTATCTCATTAGGATATATATATATACATATATATGTACGTCCAAAATTTTCGGGGGAAGTACTAAGGAGGATGTGAGTTGACCGTTGTCAACAGATAATTAAATAGTGGGGGAGTTTCTCCTTGAAACTATATTCAAAATATTAAAATAAGTCGGGATAATATTCTCCGACGATCTGAAATTATTTGAATGATTTTTGAAAATCAGAAAGTATTTTAAATTCGGTTCTATGATTTTTAAATCATAAATAAACCCTTTAATAAATAATAAATAATTAAATGATAATTGATAAATAATTAAACCTCGAAGGAGTTTACTTTTAAAAGAATAATATAATATTCCTCAACTAATTTATGTTTAATAATTTAATGAACTTTAATATTTAATCGAGTCTGAAGTAAATATTTACTGGAGAATACTTCTCCCTAATAAATGAATAGTAAGTAAATATTTATGTCCTAACGATAAAGTGTAGTTGAGAGAATATGATCTTTGGAATCGTTTTAATAAAAGTTCGAGGTGTTTAATATTTGTAAGTGGACGTTGAGTCCCTTTAAAATATACTACTATGGACTTGTAATCGTCCTATAATATCACCGGAATGATTCCCGGGTTTTTATCTTGAAATCCCGACCGACTCTCGGTCTTATTATAATACGTCATGCTTATAGCGGAATAAAACATTTCACGATACATACTTATCGTACAACATCGCTACATTATGCGAAAATTCAATAACTACGGATCATGGAAAGCATGGTATTTATAAAATGATAATAAACAATCCTTTCACAACACAACAGTAAATGGAGTTGGGTTTACAAGCTTTCCTGGGTATCTCGAGGTGGAGGATGCTCTAGGTTCCGCTCAGAAATCTATAATCATAACACAATTCAATTCGTTAGGTCCCGTTCTAATTTACGGCTACCCGTACTCATGCGCTAATTATTATGCACCCTCTCAACTTATATTACCCTTATTATTCCTTTAAGTCCTTATTCACATTATGGTCGCTTCCTTTTTCAAAGTATCTTAAGTCCATTTTCATTTTCGTCGTCGGCTCCGCTTATGGATTTTACGGTTTCTAATCGCGCGGTCTCGGCTCCGATATTTTTATAAAATTGAAAAATCATTATTTTTACTTGAAATTTTTATGACAGTCAGGAAACTCAATATACTACTCTATGTAAAATTTTCATGATTTATGAACATTCTCAAGTCGATCCTTTATATTTTCAAAGTTCGTAATTCGTAGCAGTTTTTGTCGCGTAAATCACTTTTAGTAAAACGGCCATAACTTTTGATCCGTAAATCGGAATTAAGTGATTCAAGCACCTAAATGATCCTTATAACATTGTCTATCATAATCAAGGGTAAAGTTTCAAGAATCTACAGATTACATCCTCGGGACTTTCTGCAGAAACGTAAAGTTATGTTTTGTTCGTATTAGTGAGATTACGTTTACGATCGGAGTTTCGTTTACACCTTTAATCTTCATACTACCAACAACAATCAACATATCATCATCAACATACTAACTCCTCTCAAGAACATCATGTTCTTGAGGCAACAACAATCAACCTTAAATCTACTTAGCTAAACATCAATATTTCAACAATACCACTACTAAAACTAGGTTTACAACAACATACTAAAAGGATCTTGAACTTAATCTTAAATAAAGTTGGTTCAAAGATTTTTACCTTTCTTGAGAGCTTGAGATGTGTTCTTGATGATGGTGAAGTCTTGGGAGTTCTTAGTATGGTTTTTGGAACCTAAAACAACCATTAAAATCAAGAAACCATAGAAGAGTTACTATTCATACTATTGATTCTCAACTTTCTTGATTTTATTTCACCCATCAAACCTTGATAAAAAGAGCTCAAAGATTTATCATACCTTAGTTTGGTTGTTAGGAAGTTTGAGAATTAATGGAAGGATTTATCCATGGCTAGAGCTTGAGGTTTTGATTTTTGATTTCCTTGGTTTTTGATAAAGGGTCGAATGGAGAAAAGTGGGAGAGAAAGAGAGAGTTTTTGGTAATGCTTCTTGGTTGCTTCTTGGAATGATTCAAGTGATAGCTTGTGATATCTTATATTTATTTTTTATACTCTAGTTTATATCCTAGGATTTTATTCTTGTTACAAATCTTGGGGACAAATCTAACTAGCTTGTGGTAGATTACAAGCTAAGCCACTTGCTTAGCCCCTTTAGCTCACTATTTGCTTAGCCTTGGTTGATCATCCTATCTCTAGCTCACTATTTGATAAAGTAACCATGGTTACTTTCTTACCATGGTTAGTTAGTGCGATACATTTATTTAATTGTTTACGCGTTCGCTCGGTCGCTTAAACATTTTCGTAATACTTCCTCGTAAATGGTTCGCGACGTAATTCCTTTCGTATTTATTCCTTATGTTTTGAATTATCATACTTGGATATAAATTCGTAGGGTTTTAAATTCATAATTATATTGTGATTCCCGTAATCCTCGATGATTCGTATATATGGTCATTTTTCAAAGTTCGTTTTCTTCAAAAACTAATAGCGTTTACATACACTCATTTAGTACGTAATATCATAATATCATCTCCGAAACTCATTTTCTCATGTACTACATAGTGTGGGCCAAAAAGTTTTTCCCCGTCCGTCAGGGTTACTATTCATTAAACGTTTTACAAGGTCTCAAAAATTCAAGTTATTACACCCGATTTTAGAGAAGCTTTCAAGAATGCGTAGACACCAGACTGAACATGACTACAACTTAACACCCCCAAACAGATGGGCAAAGTGAAACGACCATCCAGACTGTAGAAGATATGTTAAGGGTCTGTGCTATTGACTTTAAAAGAAGTTGCAATGACCACTTACCCCTGATTGAGTTTTCCTACAATTATAGCTATCACGCTAGCATAGGTTTGCCCCCGTATGAAGCTATTTACGGAAGAAGATGTCGTTCTCCCTTGTGTTGGGATGAAATTGAAGAACATAAGATTCTAGGGCCTGAGTTGGTCCAGCAGACCCGAGAAATGATGGGACTCATCAGAAAGAGGCTGGTAGCGGCTCAAGACAGACTGAAGAAGTACACTGACCAGACCAGGAAAGATAGAGAGTATGAAGTGGGAGATTCAGTTTTGTTGAAGGTATCTCCGTGGAAAGAGTGATGAGATTCGGAAAGAAAGGGAAACTAAGTCATAGATTCATTGGACCCTTTGCGATCCTGAGAAGGATAGAACCTCTAGCTTACGATCTTTCCTTTCCTCCTAACTTGCAACAAGTGCACAATATGTTCCAAGTGTCAGTGTAAGGAAATACCATGCTGATGCGCGATACGTGATAGAATATGAACAGGTAGACTTGCAACCAGACCTGACCTACATTGAGCTGTTGGATTTTAATCGCAGCGGAGGCATGGTAAAACACTTTTACACACATAAAATCCAAATAAAAGCATATAAACTGTGGTAAAAACATATGGATCGATTACTAACCTTTAATATGCGATCCAAGAGCATCGATCGGAGATCCTTAGCAGCTGCACCTCAAACGTGAAGCATTCCACCGGTATCCACCAAGAAAACGACGTTAAGGAGGAGGAGGAAGTGGAGAGAATTAGGTTTTATAAAATTTTGGGGTTAGAATAAAAATAGGGTTTATAATAGTATTTATAGGCAAAATTTTCAGCTGAAATTTTCCCATAAATATTATTATTATTATCCCATTTATTATTCTCATTAATAATTAAAACACCTTTTAATTATTAATCCTTTTTGTAAATACTTTAGAAATAATTCTCTCTCTTGATTTAATTTCCAAAAATTAAATCCTTTAATTAATAATATTAAGAACTTTTCTTAATTAATTTATAATCAATTAAATCTCATTTAATCAATTATTAAATTTGCCAATTAATTATTTATTTCATAAATAAATAATTATTAGCCATTATTAATTAATTCCTCCACCATTAAATCATTCTCTTTTTATGGTGTGACCCTATAGGTTCAATATTAAGCCGGTAGTAGAAATAAATAATAATAAAACTATTTTATCATTATTTATATAAATTCTCTAATTTATTAAATATGATTAATTAATTAATCATATTTATTCTACATCGTGAAGGATACTTCTCAGCATATCGCGATTATCCGGATAATATGAATTCACTGCTTAGAATACCAAGAACCTATTCAGTGACTAGTTACCGTATAATAAACTCCATCTACCCTATAATGTCCCGATTAAATACAAGGCATGGATCTCGTGTCAAGCCTATCTAATTCAATCACTTGCTTACCATTTACTATGCGTAGTTCTATGCAAATTAGAAACTCCTTTCTAATTTCATTCACTCTGGCCAGAGATTCCTGAACTAGCATAAGTGGATCAGCCTTGAACATTCGCTTCCTTCACTGAAAGGGGTAGATCCTTTATTGATCATACACTATCTTCGTGTACAAATTCCTATACCCAGTAGAGCCCTAATAATTATCCCTGGAGACTAAGAACTAAACCAAAGCATAGTTCAGTGTACACAAGATGACTATGATGACCTCAAGTCTAAGGATACTTGTACAACTATCACTATGTGAACAACTGCTGACACGTGAGTGAACTCCATTAGTTGTTCAGCTTGGCGAGTCATGTTGAGTGAACTTATTCTATAATAAGCACCTACATACTAGCTATAGTGTCACCACACAAATGTCTATGAGAACAGACATCCTTCATAATGAAGCAAGCATAGTATGTACCGATCTTTGCGGATTATTAATTACCAGTTAGTAATCCTATGATCAGGGAACTATTTAAGTTTAGAGTTATCATCTTTTATGTCTCACTATTATGATCTCATCATAATCCATAAAAAGCTTTACTCTAAACTATGGTATATCTTATTTAAATACATAAATAGATAGAGCCCGTAATAAAAACAAAACAAGTCTTTTATTAATATCAATAAAATCAAAATAGATTACATAAAAGTTATTCCTAAATCCTAATACATGATTTGACTTAGGACATATTCCTTTCAATCTCCCACTTGTACTAAAGCCAATCACTCTGGTATCTAATACCCATCTAGTCTTTATGACGATCAAAGTGACTTTCATAAAGTAGCTTTGTGAGTGGGTCTGCTATGTTGTTATGTGTGTCAACTCTATTTCAATACAAACACAAGAAATGTTATCGCGCTCCCACTAACCCTTTTGTAGACACATGGTTCATCTATGTTTTTCATAAAACCAAACTCTTTGATTGTCTCATCAAAACGGATGTTCCATCTACGAAAAGCTTGCTTTAAACCACATATGGTTCGCAACAGCTTACACACTAGGTTTTCATTTCTCTTGGAAAGAAAACCATCTGGCTATTTGCCAGATCTCATAGTCGTTGTAAGCAGCAATCGCAAGCAAAATCCGAACTGATTTTAACAGGGCTTCAGGTGAAAGGTTTCATCAAAGTCAATCTATTGCCTTTGTTTGAATCCTTTTCCCAAAAGCCTGGCCTTAAAGGTCTCCACCCGGCCATCTGCTCTAATCATTCTTTTGTATCCCGTATACATAGATTCTATTCCGGATTTCATGGCACTATGCCATTTCTCTGAGTCAACACTACTCATAGCCTCATTATAGGTTACAGGGTCGTCATCATCAATGATCGACAACTCATTGTCATTCTCAATGACAAGGCCATATTTCCTCTCAGGTTGGTGAGACACTCTCCCTGATCTATGAATGGGCTGTTCCACAAAAGGTTGTTCAGTCAGAACAGGTGTTTCCACTTGATCCGTAGTAGTTTGTGCTTCTAGAACTTCATCAAGTTCAATTTTGCTCCCACTGTTTCCTTCAAGGATAAACTCCTTTTCCAAGAAGGTAGCATGTCCGGAGACAAACACCCGATGATCGGTGTAAAAGTAATACCCTAAAGTCTCTTTAGGATATCCCATAAAACTACATTTTACGGATCGATATTCCAGCTTATCTGGGTCAACTTACTTGACATAAGCTGGACATCCCCAAATCTTAACGTATTTAAGACTCAGTTTCCTTTCTTTCCATATCTCATACGGAGTTTGAGGAACAGATTTGGAAGGCACCTTATTCAGTAAATATGCTGAGGTTTCCAATGCATAACCCCATAGGAATACTGGAAGATTTGTATAGCTCATCATGGACCGAACTATGTCTAACAAAGTTCGATTTCTCCTTTCAGATACCAATCTGGAGGAGTCCACTAGGAGACTATACCATTTACTTTGAGATAATCTAGAAACACTCCATTAAAGTATTCACCACCTCAATCTGATCGAAGAGTTATAATACTATGTTTGGTTATTTCTCCACTTCATACTTATACTCTTTGAACTTTTCAAAGGCTTCAGACTTGTGTTTCATCAAACACATATCTGAATCTAGATCTATTATCCATGAAAGTAATGAAGTATGAAAATCCACCCATGGCTTGCTTAGACATTGGTCCACATACATCTGTGTGTACCATTCCTAGAAAATCTGCAGCCCTCTCTCCATGTCCACTAAATGGAGACTGCAGTGCCACAATAAAGTGAGATTTTCATCATCCCTTTTCTTTTATTAGTTTGTTCAATCTGAAGTAAATTATGTCACATTTATACAGACCATTATTTAAAGTACCACGTCCATAAAGAATATTATCTCTAAGAATAGAACATTCATTATTCTCAATAATAAATGAAAATCCAGCCAAGTCTAACATGAGAATAATATTCCTCACAATCGAGGGAACAAAATAAAAATTATTTAAAACAATAGTCTTGCCCGTAGGCATATGTAAATGAAATGATTCTACATCTACAGCAGCAACTCTTGCTCCATTTCCCATCAGTAGAATCACCTCCTCTTCTTCAAGAATCCTACTTCTCCTTGGTCCCTGCAACAAATTGCAGATATGAGAACCACAGGCGGTATCTAATACCCAAGTAGAAATTTGATTTAATGACATATTCACTTCTATCATGAACATACCTGAATCAGAAGCGGTAGTCTCACTACCCTTCTTCTTCTTCAATTCTGCAAGGTAAACCTTGCAGTTCCTCTTCCAGTGCCCCACCTTGTTACAGTGAAAACAAACAACTTTGCTCTTGGGGTCTTCAGCTTTTGCTGGAACCGGCATTTTCTCACCTACTTTCTTCTTCTTGGAAGGGTTCCTCTTCCTTTTCTAAGGATTGGAACCTTAACCAATTAGAAGAACAGAACTCTTCTTAGGGGGAAAATTTGATTCCGCAGTCTTCAACATGTTGTGAAGTTCAGGCAGGCTGACATCCAACTTATTCATGTGAAAGTTCACAACAAACTGCGAGAACGAACTCAGAAGCGATTGCAAGACCAAGTCTTGGCTCAGCTCCCCATCCATGGCAAAACCAAGTTGTCCAAGACGTTCAATCAAATTGATCATCTTAAGTACATGGTCATTCACAGATGATCCCTCAGACATCCTACAACCGAACAGCTCCTTCGATATCTCATATCGAGCTGTCCTCCCTGCCACATCATACAACTCTTGTAGATGCATGAGGATAGTGTGAGCATCCATATGCTCATGTTGCTTCTGTAGCTCAATGTTCATGGAAGCTAGCATGATGCATTGAGCAACATTTGCATCATCTATCCACTTACGATACACAACATGTTCATCATTATGCGCATCGCTAGCAGGTTCAGTAGGCTTAGGTGAGTCAATCACGTATTCCAGCTTCTCAATCCTGAGAACAATTCTCAAGTTTCGAAGCCAGTCAGCATAATTAGGACCAGTCAATTTGTGAGCATCCGGTATGCTCCTGAGTGATAGTGCAGAAGACATAATGTATATTGTAAATCTATAAATAATAAACACATAACAACACTTAGCAAATATTCGATTTCATTTTAAAACACTATATGAATCGGGTCTTTATTCATAAGTGGCTCCCACTCGTTTACCTAATTTATTCAACCCCCTACGTGAAAAATTAAGCATTCATAATGCTAGTGGGAATAGGGATCCTACATTCCATTACACAACCCCGGCTGTGGCACAAAACGCCATATAATGTTCAATAGGCAGACAACTCTTGTCAATTACATCTAATGTTATTCCCTAATCAAACTTTAGCCTCTTGAATAATTGAGTCACAGCTGTGGCACGACAAACTCAATATTCTAAGTCAAGTCTAACCCAACATTCTGTACAATTGAATCAGTCCCCAAAGGCCCACGGCTGTGGCACGTAACGACCTTTAGATTCTTATTTAATGTACACATCTCTATATAATAGACAAGTATTTCTTATTTCAAAATCAAAGCCCTCGGCTATGGCACGAAACGACAATGATTTAAAAATAAGAACTACTTTCTATCATGTTGGAAGGCTATGACCGACACAAGCCCGTTGTGTCATTGGCCAATTAATACTTGATATTATTTAATTTTAGAGGGATTATATTACGTTACAATCATAATCATATTATAAAGAGATTCTTCCTTTTAAATTAAATATTTCAAATCAATAATCAATAATCAGATGATTCCCAGATCGGGTGGAACATTGTCAAGAGGTATCACTTAATAACCCTTTCTTACAGATAAAAATCTGTTGTTGACAGAATCATCCTTTTTCTCATATCGAAAATTCATATTCAATTACGTGTTTCATAAACACAAGAATCTCATGATTGTATTCATAATATTATTACTAAGGTTATGAAACACTTTCACTATACTAGGTTGTCTAACAAACGCCTTATGTTCATTTAAGTTCACCTAAATCTATCATCGCATGATAAACTAAGCATATATCATATATATCAACATGAATAAACATCAAGGTAGACATGTTATATCATCTAGCACATTAGTCTAAGCATTATACATCTCTATGTATCACATGAAGCATTTAAAAGCAATTAAAACAGTAAAAAATTGCTTAAAAACACTTCTGTTAGCTATAAACAGTTCGAAATAATTTCATAAAATATCATATAATATACCATTAGAAGCGTCTCGAAAAGACGAATCCCACGACACCAAAATTGCCCAATTCCGAGCTGGCACGCGCCACCACGCGCCGAAAGAAGATTCCCCACGCGCGGCCACGCTCACACGCGCCTAACAGCGCGTGTCTGATTTTCTTCCACGCGCCCCACGCGCCACACGCGCCACACGCGCTCCACGCGCCCTAACCCCTATGCTGACGTCAGCATGACGTCATCTAATGACGTCAGCATGACGTCAGCACGTCGTGACCAGCGCGTGTCTTCCACGCGCCGCGCGTGGCACGCCAGCGCGTGAGCCCCACGCGCGCGTGGTCGACGCGCGGTCCTCCGTTCTGTTTTTCAGCAGTCGCCGCCGCCTTTGCACAGAAAACGAGCCTCTCTCTTTCCGTGCCACCGTACTATTCACAGTAGCACATCACATGTGCCTTTATCTCAACAGCAACATAAACAACACAGACAATACAAACATATATATATATACTATATATATATATATATTTATACTTATTAAATTACGAATTTAATTGTAAGAACTTCAAAAATTCATAATAAAAAATCTATACATCATAAAATTATGAAAAAAATACCCAGACGATCTACAACACTTGTAGAACCCAGATCAACATTCAAAATTATTCTGAGAAACGATTTCTCATAAGACAAAATTAATCCATAATATAACTTGTAAAAATCATAATTAATTAATACAAGCACATAAAATTCTGAAATTTTTACCACAGATATATATGAATACAACTTATGCTCTGATACCAATGTTGGATTTTAATCGCAGTGGAGGCATGGTAAAACACTTTTACACACATAAAATCCAAATAAAAGCATATAAACCGTTGTAAAAACATATGGATCGATTACTAACCTTTAATATGCGATCGAAGAGCATCGATCGGAGATCCTTAGCAGCTGCTCCTCAAACGTGAAGCACTCCACCGATATCCACCAAGAAAACAACGATAAGGAGGAGGAGGTGGAGAGAATTAGGTTTTATAAAATTTTGGGGTTAGAATAAAAATAGGGTTTATAATAGTATATTTATAGGCAAAATTTTCAGCTGAAATTTTCCCATAAATATTATTATTATTATCCCATTTATTATTCTCATTAATAATTAAAATACCTTTTAATTATTAATCCTTTTTCTAAACACTTTAGAAATAATTCTCTCTCTTGATTTAATTTCCAAAAATTAAATCCTTTAATTAATAATATTAAGAACTTTTCTTAATTAATTTATAATCAATTAAATCTCATTTAATCAATTATTAAATTTGCCAATTAATTATTTATTTCATAAATAAATAATTATTAGCCATTATTAATTAATTCCTCCACCATTAAATCATTCTCTTTTTATGGTGTGACCCTGTAGGTTCAATATTAAGCCGGTAGTAGAAATAAATAATAAAAAAACTATTTTATCATAATTTATATAAATTCTCTAATTTATTAAATTTGATTAATTAATTAATCATATTTATTCTACATCGTGAGGGATACTTCTCAGCATATCGCGACTATCCGGATAATATGAATTCACTGCTTAGAATACCAATAACCTATTCAGTGAATAGTTACCGTACAATAAACTCCTTCTACCCTACAATGTCCCTATTAAATACAAAGCATGGATCTCGTGTCAAGCCTATCTAATTCAATCACTTGCTTACCATTTACTATGCGTAGTTCTATGCAAATTAGAAACTCCTTTCTAATTTCATTCACTCTGGCTAGAGATTCCTGAACTAGCATAAGTGGATCAGCCTTGAACATTCGCTTCCTTCACTGGAAGGGGTAGATCCTTTATTGATCATACACTATCTTCGTGTACAAATTCCTATACCCAGTAGAGCCCTAATAATTGTCCCTGGAGACTAAGAACTAAACTAAAGCATAGTTCAGTGTACACAAGATGACTATGATGACCTCAAGTCTAAGGATACTTGTACAACTATCACTATGTGAACAACTGCTGACACGTGAGTGAACTCCATCAGTTGTTCAGCTGGGCGAGTCATGTTCAGTGAACTTATTCTATAATAAGCACCTACATACTAGCTATAATGTCACCACACAAATGTCTATGAGAACAGACATCCTTCATAATGAAGCAAGCATAGTATGTATCGATCTTTGTGGATTATTAATTACCAGTTAGTAATCCTATGATCAGGAACTATTTAAGTTTAGAGTTATCATCTTTTAGGTCTCACTATTATAATCTCATCATAATCCATAAAAAGCTTTACTCTAAACTATGGTATATTTTATTTAAACACTTAAATAGATAGAGTCCGTAATAAAAACAAAACAAGTCTTTTATTAATATCAATGAAATCAAAACAGATTACATAAAAGTTATTCCTAAATCCTAATACATGATTGGACTTAGGACATATTCCTTTCATGAGCAACCGGTGAAAGTGATAGATTAGAAGGAACAAGTGATGAGGAACAAGAATGTCAAGTTCGTCAGAATCTTGTGGAGAAACCAGAATGTCGAAGAGTTAACTTGGGAACTAGAGGACGCGATGAAGGAAAGATATCCCCGCCTGTTTTCTATTTGATTCCGGGATGAAATAGTCTTTAGAGGGGAAGATTGTAATAACCCAAATTTTTGGGACTTTGTAAAACATTCGATGAATAGTAACCCTGATGATCGGGGAAAAACTTTTCAGCCCACACTATGTTATGCATGGAAAATTTAGTTTTCGAGTCGATATTGTGAATATATGTACCAAATAAGTGTATGTAAAAATCGTTAGTTTTCGAAGAAAATGAACTTCGTAAAATGACCTTATCTTACGAACCATCAAGGAATACGAGAATCACGTTCCAATCATGAATCTAGAATTCTACAAATTGAAAACCCAAGAACAAGGTTTCAAAGCATAGAGGACTTATAAGAAAATGATTTACCCTGCGAATCGCTTACGAAGATTTATCACAAAAACAAATAAGCGACCAAACGAATACGTAAGAGAATAAATAAACATATCAAGCCCATGTAACTTACCATGCAAGCCATGTAAACAAATTAGTAATAATACAACCAATAATAAGTAATCAAATAGTGATCAACCAAGGAGCATAGTAACCTAGTTAGGATAAATAGTAGCAAGCATGTAGGTTGTAGTACTTGGCTAGTGATTTAGCTTTGACAATTGGCCATGCTAGTAAGATATGATCAATATTTGCATATCCAAGTACAAAAAAAACACACAAGAAGTAACCAAGCAAGCAAGCAACATTTCTTTTATCCCTTTCTCACTCCTTTCATTCGGCTATTTCAAAGAAAACAAGAAACTAAAACTCAAACCTTGAGATCTAGACATGGATAAATGCTATAATTAATTCCCATGCTTCTTCAATATCAAACTAAGGTAAGATAAATCTTTTATAGCATTTCCTTAAGGTCCATTATGGTTAAATAAATTCATGAAAGAGATGATGAATAGTGCCAAATAGTGACTTTAATTGATTTCCTGATTTTCCTAAAAAGGTGTAGGATTCTTAAGCACCCCAAAGCCTCACCAAGAATCATTATTAGGAATATGTTGTGTACTTGATGATAACTTGAACAAAACTGTTAGTCCCTTAACAATGTAACAAGAATTACAGAAGGGGGGTTGAATGGAATTCTTGAAACTTTTTTTTGAATAAAAATGTTCGAACTCAAATATATATATAAGTGTGAATTGACTAGCAGAATGCAGAATAGTTACTTGAAATGAATCAAAACACAAGTAATTAAAAACAAGAGTCTTTAAAAACTTTCTGGTGGATTTGAATGATTCCACCAGAGATATATAATATATATCGAGAGAACTATGTGTGCAAAAAGCTCACAGCTACTTACAAAATCATAACAACTAAGAACGAGAGAAATGCTAAAAATACAGCTTACAAATGTTTCTCTCTTGGTTGCTTAGTTCCATGGTTACAATTCTATTGTTGCTTCTGGGTTTATATATTACCAAGATTACAAAGTAATAAGACCTGATAATAAAACAAAAACTATCAAGGCTAATAAAATGCTATTCCATTACTCTATTCCAACATCTTTGAATATCTTCATTATAGCATGGAAATGGCAATGCTTCTTTATTCTCGAAAACCCAGTTGAATAGGCTACGACATTCCATTTGCATACGCTCAACGCATGTGACTGTGTTGTCACTGTCAACAGATATTTGAATTCTTTATCCGTTGGGTTCATGATCATCCGTCGAATCCATTGTTGTTCATCCGTCGGGTAGCAATCAGGCACTTGACTTCATTTCATTTATGCAGAATTACAAGACATCATCTATGTACAATTAGTCAACCTATTCTACATATCTAGTTACAGTCAACATGACTTAAGTACTACTACAGATTCTAAACAATGTGTATGCAGAAATGTGCTACAGACTTATTGTTACATAAGCTACTCACTCGATGGATAATAAGTCATCATCCGTCGGGACTAAAATGAGTTATCCACCGGGACTATAATCCTTATCCGTCGAGTGCTACATTTTCACTAAGTAAAATCTACCAAGGTGTTTTGTTCATGAAATCATCAAGTACACAACATATACACAACAATCTCCCCCAATTTATATCTACTGGAATTGTAGCCATAAATTAAGAGATACTTGATGATAACAAAACACCCTAAAAATATAACTTTAAAAGAAAGTAGATAATACTGAAAAGTGCTTCAATTAACAAAATGTACAAAGTTTTGCTCACATTCATTTTCAAGATGCTCCTCTAGCCTGAGCAGATTTATCTAGTTCCTTGAAGGTCTGGATCTCTTTCCAAGCTTTCTGTTTTTTTCTTCAATCTGATTTTGGAGCTGCCTTTGGAATTCAAGTTCATCAGATTCTGAGAGATTTAGCTTTTCTTGCATTTCCAAGAGAGTCTCATTCCTACAGATGCTCAATTGGTCTTCTAATCTGAAAAATCTTCTCACTCCTTTGTCATCCATGAACTCCATCAGCCAGTAGGGCCTTAGATACACTCTTCTCCCTGTGTAGGGGATGATTAGAGTCTTTAGGAGTGCATATTTAGCTCTAACACTCCTTAGTTCTTCAATCTTCTTCAGTACCAATCTTCTTGCAGTAACATTGAACCCAAAGTTCTTCTTGAAAGATGAATAAACCTTAATCAGTATAACTTGGCTTTCTAGAAGGATCCTGTGAAGTGGCCATTGAATCTCATTTCCTCCCTTGTACTTGAACACTAACATTTCAGGTAGGTTTTTGTATGCATCAATTCCTCTCACTTCATCTAGTTCATCTAGATAGAGATTTAGATCAGAAAACTCCTTGATGTCACACAAGTACATATAATCTTCTTTGTTGACTTTAGATTGAGCTTTGACTAGAGATTTGGATTTGAGAGGTGACAACTTCACTTTCTTGACTGCTCTTGACTTTGTTCTTTTTGGCTTGCTGAGGATTGGTAAATTAAAATCAGGAATTGGTATGTTTTCCCATTCTATTGGCTCATCCTTAGGCACAATAGGTTCACCATGAATGTTCTTGTAAGGATCCACCACCTTGATATCTTCAAATACCACAGAGGGTTTTGATGCTTGAGTTGTAGTTGAAGTGGACTCCTTGGGAAACTGATTCTCCAACTCCTTATCAACAATGTCCAGTTTCCTTTTGTTTTTTTAGCCAATTCCTTGATTCTTGAAAACTTCTTTTGTTGTTCAACTTGCTTCTTTGGATCTTGAGATTCAATAATTTCAGATGGCTGAGCAGGAATTTGTTGTGATGAATTTACAGCATGTAGCTTGGCCAAGATAACAATTTGCTCTTTCTTTTATTTAGCCTTTTTAGCATCTAGAGCAGCTTACTTCTTTTCCTCCTTCATTTTAGCCTTTTCTTCTCTCTTTGCTTGAGCAAATTGAGGATGTCCAGCCACCACACAAATTTCTTTCCCATTCCTGAAAATTTTAGCAATTCTCTTTTTGGAAGCTGAATCAGCTGGATCTTTGTAAAAAGCAATTGACCTTGACAGAAGCTTCTTTTCATCAGGATTAGGTGTCTCATACAGAGTATCCAAAGGGTTCTTCAATGATAATTTTGGATAATTTACCCTTGGTTTCAGAATTATTTCAGCCTTTGGAGATTTGATGCAGGATGACTGTCCCCTTTCCAGATAGTCCATGCTCATCTCATTCACATAAATTTGCTTGACTTGAGAGTGATGGATGGCGGAATTTACTGGCTCCTTGACTAGTCCAAACTTCTTTTATATATCCTCATCAATCTTCTCCCAGTTGATTTGCTTCAATTGTTTCATTTCAGCTGCTCTAATTTTGGCTGCTGCTTCATTTATTAGATCTATACTGTTTGTAACTGGTGGCTTTAAGATAGTAATTGAAGGCACAATTACTTTACTGATTTGAATTTGAAGCTTCTCCCCCTCACTTGGTCCTTTCTCCCCTTTTTTTTTATCATCAAGTTGAGCAGAGGAGGGGGTTTGAGCAACCACCAGTTTTTGAAGTAAATCTGTCTGTTGGGCTTGATGAAGATGAATGGCTGTTAAAGATGCTTCCATGGCTGACATTCTTGTATCCAATGCATCTATCTTGGTTGCAAGATCAGAATTTTTCCTTAATTGCCTCTTGATGTCAAGCATTGTAGCTTCTGGAAGCTTAGAGTCCATTTTGTCTGAAATGGCCTTCTTTATCTCCTCAATATCACCCTTGATGGTGTTTACATCCCTAGCATATTGGAAGCCTTGAATTTGTTGAAGTTGCAGAGAGGCTAGATGTGCCTGAAGGAGCTTCTTGGTGTTGGCATTTGTAGTGGTTTAAAGAGCATTATTAGTCTGATTGATTAGTTGGATCAGGGTTGTCTTGAAGTAGTGCTCATCACAGTGCTTTGAAAATGCCCATGATGGCATACCTGATCTTGAACTGGAACCTACTTCTCCCCCTATGTCCATTGCTTCATCTTCATTATCCCCACTTTCATCACCAAAGAAATCAGCTGAGCCACTAGTCTCATAATCCACATCACCAGCTGTAGAGGGCAAAGCTGTGATGGCATCCTTAGCTCTTATCATAGATTGTGTGGTATGCACCAGATTGAGCATCCTTTCTGCATTGTCATTGCCCTGTTCAGCTAGAAGTTGATAAGCTGGAACAGGGTGAGTAAATGCCTCAGCATCAAGGGAGGTGGAATCTATAAGAGCTTTAGGTTGCTGAGATAGTCCCTCCCTGTCTACATCCTAGATATTCATTGACTCACTAACAATGACATCCATCCTTATAGCTCTAGTACCTGTATTTTTCTCGTTTTCTCTCTTTTGTTGCATCAGGGTCTCACCCTGGCTCCCCACCCTCACACCATCACCTTCACCTTCTAAGGTGGGACTCCTCTCACTTTCTTTTGCCAATCTTGAAGAAATGGATTGCATAATTTCACTCATTTCCTCTCCTTTTTCCTGGGAGCAACCCAGACTCTCACTCATAACACTCTTCTCTCTCAATCCTAATAGTGACTGTACAACCACTAATTCTTCTGCACTTGAAATAAATAAAGTTTGAAGCTGTGTAGAGATACTCGACGGATGAGTGATATCCATCGGGTGAGTGGTTTTGCTATCCGACGGATAACTGCTGTTAAGCTTATCCGTCGGGATACAATCACTACTCGACAGATGAGCAATATCCATCGAGAGTGTAGAAATGAATGAACTAGGAATGGAAACTATTGTGGACTCTGTGCTGATTGAAGATATTTTGGGCACAGATGATTCAACAGTTCCTGAAAGAATGGGCAAAGTGAGCCAACAAAACATCTAAAAGATGATGCTCACTTGCACTAGATTTTGGCTTCCCCAACAAAGTTAAAGAAGAGGAATCATGAATTGATGTGTTTATCATATCCACATCCAGTGAGTTTGTGGGTGAGTTTGGTGTTTGAGGTGCTTCTATTACTAGAGATGTTGGTTGTGACTCCACATTTATTAGAGTCACATCAAGCTGAATTTGTGAAGGTGAAGTGACTGTGTCTTTAGCACCAGTTTGCACAGTGTGTGTACCCTGTGCATCCCCAAGGGTTTTAGATTTCTTCTTTCTGGCATAAGTTTGGGATGAGCTTGTGTCCCTAACCCTCTTGGCATGTGCTCTTGGTTGAGAGATTTGTTCAATAACTACATCCTTTTGGGAGGATGCAGCTAGAAATGAGCTTTTATCCTTCTTAAGCACTGCAGTTTGTTGGGAAACTACAGTGTGCCTAGGCTGGGAACCACTCAACTCTCCATCATTATCCTTAGGGTTTCTTTTATGTTCACCTCTTCCCTCACCTGTCTTACCCACCTGCACACTCCCCTATTTGGTTTTGGTGGATTTTGCAACTGGCATCTTTTGAGAGATACCAGAGGGGGCTTTCTTTGATTTGGAATTTGAAATATTTGCAGGTTTGGTAGCTTGGGTAGGCAACTGTTGGGTCATTGACACAGTTGCCATAGCCACATTAGAACTCAAAGAAATTAGGGAGGGTGGAATAGTGGTAGGAATAGATGAACTTACCTCACTTACCTGAGGTGCTTCCATTACAGGGAAATAGAACAGTGGCACCTCCTTGTGATGATTGGCCCTGTTCAAATCTGCAATGAGTATTTTCTCTTGAACCCAACAATCTAATTTGTTGTTAGGGTTCTCAAGCATAATACCCTCAGAGAGATGGTTAGCTAACATCATAAAGAATCTAGCATAATACACATTCTTACATCTCTTATTTAACTCTCCTAGTTTAAAACATAACTCAAACAAAACAAGGTCATTGAAATTATAGAATTTATATGTAACTAGCATGTAGAGCATGTTAAGCATGGAGATATTGACTGAATCAAAATTACTCACTTTACCTGAAAAGACCTTTGTCACTACATCATACATAAAACTCCATTTTTTCCTAAGGCCTAGTCTCCTAATGTCACTTAACTTAGAAGTAGAAAGAGCATAGTTCATGGAATTAAGCATATTGATTATATCAATGTCAGTGTGTGGTGAGGTCATAGTGTTATCAGGAATCTTGAAACATGCTTTTATAACATCACTATTGATACATAATTCCTTACCTTTAATGGTGAGTGTGATTGTCTTATCTGTTAAGTTGTATGTAGCAGTGGTCCACATCTCTTCAACAACTTCACAAAAGATTGTAGGTGATTCCAGCATGGCATAGCTAAGCTTGCAATTCTTCACAAAGTCCATCATCTTGTGATAGTCACCAGATTGCTGAATACCCTTGTTTACTAATGCAGTGAAATTGTTCTTCTCATAAATAAAGCCAGTTTGAGACATAATCTTGACAACGGGCGCCATTGTTAGAGAATGAGAGCTTGAAGAGAAAGAGTAAGTGCTTTGAAAGAGAAAGAAATTTGAGCAGTTGATTTGAGAATGATAAAAGAAAAGCAATTGAAATGAAATAAGTTTTTATACTATCTCAAAGAATAATTGCTAAAAATAATAAAGTAAAATAAAGTAACCAATGAAAATTGCCTAAAATAGCCGTTTAAAAATATACTGTAAAAATTCCACCCATTATTCGTCGTGTTATGCTTACAAACTGTAAGTATACTCGATTGATAATGTTCAGGGAATTAACGGCTGATATTAAGACAATTCGATCGATGAGAATAGACTGTTATCCGTCGAGTCATAAAGTATTCTAGAAAAATAATTGATTTTTATTAGCAAATAGTATACCGACGGATGATCAAACTCTATGGATAAGGATCATCCGTCGAGATGTAAATTTTGACTTAGCCAAAATTTAATCCAAGACTGAAAAATCAAATAAATTTCTGGCTGCATATCGACTTGCAAATTATCTCATATAGATTTAAGAATAATTAAGCATACCTAACTCACTTACCAACCTTGAAAAGGTGGATTCATCCAGTGGCTTGGTAAAGATATCTGCAAGCTGCTTCTCACTTGGAACAAAGTGTAGTTCCACAGTACCATTCATTACATGTTCCCTCATGAAGTGGTACTTGATATCTATGTGCTTTGTCCTTGAATGTTGTACTGGATTTTCAGTGATTGCAATTGCACTTGTGTTATCACATAAAATAAGAATCCTCTCAACTTGTAAACCATAGTCTAGCAATTGATTTTTCATCCATAATATATGTGCACAACAACTACCAGCAACAATATATTCAGCTTCAGTTGTAGAAGTAGAAACTGAATTTTGCTTTTTACTGAACCAGGACACAAGCTTGTTTCCTAGAAATTGACAGGTTCTTGTTGTACTTTTTCTATTATTTCTACAACCTGCATAATCTGCATCTGAATAACCAGTTAGATCAAAACCAGAATCTCTAGGGTACCAAATACCAAGTTTTGGTGTTCCCTTGAGATATCTAAAAATTCTCTTAATAGCTATTAAGTGAGATTCTCTAGGATCAGCCTGAAATCTAGCACATAAACATGTAGCAAACATTATATCTGGCCTACTAGCTGTTAAGTACAGAAGTGAGCCAACCATGCCCCTATAACTTGAATCCACAGACTTTTCAGTAGTGTTTAATTCAAGCTTAGTTGCAGTAGCCATGGGAGTTTTTGCAGATGTGTAATCCATTAGATCAAACTTCTTTAAAAGATCAAAAATATATTTAGTTTGACTAATGAATATTCCATCACTAACTTGCTTAACTTGCAAACCAAGAAAGTAAGTTAGTTCTCCCATCATACTCATTTCATACTTACTTTGCATCAATTTGGCAAACTTTTTACAAAGTTTCTCATCTGTAGAGCCAAAAATAATATCATCTACATAAATTTGAACAAGTATACTAGAGCCATTAACATTTCTAAAGAATTAAGTTTTATCTACAGTGCCTCTTGTAAAATGATTTTCTAAAAGGAACTTTGATAAATTGTCATACCAAGCTCTAGGTGATTGCTTCAATCCATAAAGTGCTTTCAAAAGATAATAGACATGTTCTGGAAAATTTGGATCTTCAAAACCAGGAGGTTGACTAACATAGACTTCCTCCTCCAAATCTCCATTCAGAAAGGTACTTTTGACATCCATTTGATAGACCTTGAAATTTGCATGGGCTGCATAGGCTAAGAAGATTCTGATGGCTTCAAGTCTTGCAACAGGAGCAAATGTTTCATCAAAATCTATTCCTTCTTGTTGACAATAGCCCTTAGCAACCAATCTAGCTTTGTTCCTGACTACTATGCCATTTTCATCCATCTTGTTTCTAAATACCCATTTGGTGTCTATTGTATTCTTTCCTTTAGGCTTGGGCACCAGCTTCTATACATTATTCCTTTCAAATTGGTTTAGCTCCTCCTGCATAGCTAAAATCCAATCAGGATCCAACAAAGCTTCTTCTACCTTCTTTGGTTCTTCCTTGGAAAGAAAGCTGCTGTATAGACATTCTTCTTGAGTTGCTCTCCTGGTTTGAACTCTAGAAGAAACATCACCAATTATGAGCTCAAAGGGGTGATCTTTTTTCCATTTTCTTTGTTGAGGTAGATTAGCTCTAGATTAAGAGGCCTCATTGTTGTCTTGATGTGTGATTGATTTTTCATTGTTAGAAACTCCCCCTGAGTTTGTGGATCTTTGATTTGAGAAAGGGGAACTTTCTATAGGTGATCTATCATGACTTCCTGTTCCTTTTGGTAACCCGACGAATGGTGAATTTTGAGTACCGACGGATGAAGCTGGTTGTCTCCCGATGGATAACGCAGATTGCCTCCCGATGGATGAAGCATAATGCAACTCGACAGATGTTGAGTTTTATGCTTCATTGGTAGTAGATTTTCTGCATTATCCTTTGATACTGTTTCTTGATCACTTTCATCATCACTGTTATCACTAACCATCTCCACATTGTCGAATTTGAGGCTCTCATGGTAATCTCCATCTTGAAGTCCTTCAATCTTTTTATCATCAAACACAACATGTATTGATTCCACAACAATGTTGGTTCTTAGATTGTAGACTCTATATGCTTTACCAACAACATATCCAACAAAAATTCCTTCATCTTCTTTAGCATCAAACTTCCCATTTTGATCAGTTTGATTTCTCAGAATATAACATTTACAACCAAAGGCATGAAGAAAATTTAGAGTTGGTTTCTTGTTCTTGAACAATTGATAGGGAGTCATGCATCTTGCTTGATTAAGCAGGGAAATATTCTGAGTGTAGCATGCAGTATTTACAGCTTCAGCCCAGAAATATGTTGGCAATTTAGATTCTTCAAGCATTGTCCTTGCAGCTTCAATAAGTGATCTGTTCTTCTTTTCCACTACTCCATTCTGTTGTGGAGTTCTTGCTGCTGAAAACTCATGCAGAATCCCATTTTCCTCACAGAATGCTCTCATGACTGAATTTTTGAACTCAGTTCCATTGTCACTCCTGATTCTTCTAACCTTGAAATCAGGATGATTATTGACTTGCCTTATGTGATTGATGATGATTTCACTAGCCTCATCTTTAGACTTTAGGAAAAATGTCCAAGAGAACTTTGAGAAATCATCTACAATTACTAGGCAAAATCTTTTCCTTGAGATGGACAACACATTGACTGGTCCAAACAAATCCATGTGTAGCAGTTGCAAAGGTTCTTCAATTGTTGAATCAAGTTTCTTCCTGAATGATGCTTTAATCTGCTTCCCTTTTTGACATGCATCACACATTCCATCCTTAGAAAACTCCACTAGAGGAATGCCTCTAACCAGTTCTTTCTTTACTAGCTCATTCATGGTCTTGAAGTTTAAATGGGATATCTTATTATGCCATAGCCAACATTCATCCTGACTTGCTTTACTGAGAAGACAAGTAACAGATTCTGCATTAGATGAGTTGAAATCAGCTAGGTACACATTTCCTTTTCTCACACCACTGTGAACCACTTTGTTTCTTCTTTTGTTAGTCACAACACATGCTTCTGAATTGAAGGTTACTGAGTTGCCTTTATCACAAAGCTAGCTGATACTCAACAAGTTGTGTTTGAGACCATCTACTAAGGCAACTTCCTTAATGATGACATTATCCTTTGAAATCAAGCCATATCCCACAGTATGACCCTTGCTGTCATCTCCAAAAGTAATACTTGGGCCAGCTCTCTCCTTGAACTCTGTGAGCAGGGTGGAATCATCAGTCATGTGTCTTGAAAAACCACTATCCAAGTACCAAAATTCTTTCTGTTTCCCTGCACACATCAAAATCAAATCAAGTTGATTTTGGTACCTAAGTTTCCTTGGGTCCTGCCTTGTTAGCTTTTTTTTTTTTCTGTTTCTTAGGCTTTATCTCATTTGACTTGGGGATATCAGATTCATCCTTGGTCATTTGAGTTGGGCCTTTGAAACCATTCATTACAACAAAATTATCATGTATATTATAATCAACAGGGAATGGCATGCTATTAGTAAACATGTTATTCCAGTAAGGCATGCTAAATGGCATTTGTGGCATACTAAATGCAGCATAATAAGGATTATGTGCAAATGGCATATTAGCAAACTATGCATTCATATTCTGTGTAGACATAACATTCATAGGCATGGGAGGCATGTCATTCAAGTTAGGAAATTGAGGTGGCACATACATGGAAGTAGGCATGGCAGATTTGCAATTAACAGACAAATGATTTACACTACCACACTTGACACAGATTTTTCTAGGAGCATATTTATCAGGTGTGTAGTTATTGTGTTTGTTAATCCCTACATTACCATTTATATTATTTTTCTTTTTAGCCTCTGTTTTTACCTCAATCTTTTCAAGTCTGTCACTTAACTGTTTAACAGTCATGTGACCAACATTAGCCTTTTTCCCTTTCTTAACTTGACTTGATTCTCCTGAAACAAAGTTCTTGGAAACAGATCCATACTTTTCATTCAGCTTAACAAGTTTGGCTTTACTGATAGGCTTGCTTACAACCGACGGATGAGAATTTTCATCAGTCGACGGATAACCTTTTTTGTTATCCGACGGATGATCCTCATCATCTATCAAGTCTACATTTGTTAGCACTCCATCCACCAAACTTGGTTCTAGTTTCTCCTTGTTCTTTTTCCAGGCTGCATCACAGAAGGACTCGATTCCTTGAACTTTGGTAATTTGAGCATGGACATCTCTAGATGTTTTCCATGCCTTAATCACCTCCTGTTCACGCTTGAGCTGCTTCTTCAAAATTTCTTCTTTCTGCAAGGACTCAGTTAATTCCTCCTTGGCAATCTTACACTCAATTCTTAATTTTTCAAAATCAATGAACTGAGACTCTAGCACATTATTTCTCTCACTCAAAAATAAATTATTCTCTTTGATTTTAGCATTTTATTTAGTAAGAGACTTAAGTGTAACACGTAAATGATATAACTCTGTACACATATCATTTATAGCATCATTACACTCAGCTTTAGATAAATGTGCAAGGTTTGTAGTAATTACCTGATTACTTGAATAACTTATTTCTGTTTCATCAGACTTGGCCATTAGGGCTAGATTGACATAGCTGACATCTTCATCTTCATCCAGACCATCTGCTGCCCAGTCATTTTCTTGTGTAATGAAAGCCCTTTCCTTTTATTTGAGCAGCTCAAAGTATTTTTGCTTATAATCCATAGGCTCAAACTTTTTCTTACTGGGAACTGACTTCCTACACTCACTGGAAAAGTGCCCTGCCAAGCCATATTTGAAACATTTGAATTTTGATTTATCCACCATATTTCTATTTGGCTTGGCTGCTCTAAAGTTCTTTTTGAACTTGAGCTTGGCAAATCTTCTGGAAAGAAATGTTAAATGTTTATCAATGTCTTCCATGTCATCTTGGCTCAAAGAATCTTCACTTTCTACTGCAAGCCCCTTGCCCTTGCTTTCACAGACCCTTGAAGTTGACTCAACAGCTTCCATTTTCATCTTCTTCTCTTTCTCTAACTCAGCAACTAGTGCAATGGACCCTCCTTTCTTCTTTCCTCTCTCCATCCTCTCATCTTGCTCTATTTCAAGCTCATAAGTTTTCAGGATGCCATACAGTCACTCCAAAGTAAACTCCTTATAATCTTGTGAGTTTCTTAATGAGACTGTCATTGGTTTCCATTCCTTTGGAAGAGATCTAAGGAATTTCAGATTGGAGTCTTTTGTCTGATAGACCCTTCCATGCAACTTTAGAGCATTTAGCAGTTTTTGAAACCTACTAAAAATGTCAGTGAGAGACTCACTTTCTTCATTATGAAAATGCTCATATTGCTGAATCAGTAGCTGCATCTTGTTTTCTCTAACTTGCTCAGTGCCATCACAGATGATCTGTATTGTATCCCAAATATCCTTGGCAGTTTTGTAGTTGATAATGTTGTCAAACATATCACCATCAACTCCATTAAACAGGATATTCATGGCCTTTTTATCCTTCCTGATTTGTTCAATATTAGGATCAGACCATTCATGCCTTGGCTTGGGGACAGATGGCTCATTTCCAGTTGCAGCTCTCATTGGAACATGAGGGCCTCTTTCTATGCAGTCCACATATGCCTCATCTTGAGAAAGCAAATGAAGATGCATCTTTACCTTCCAATGATGGTAATTATCTTTATCCAGAAAAGGAATCTTGACTCCAACATCCTTCTTGTTCATCTTGCTGTATTGTTTTGATCTTTAAACTCTTTGTTCTTCAAGAGCTTGCTCTGATACCAATTGTTAGTCCCTTAATAATGTAACAAGAATTACAGAAGGAGGGTTGAATGGAATTCTTGAAACTTTTTCTTGAATAAAAATGTTCTAACTTAGATATATATAAGTGTGAATTGATTAGCAGAATGCAGAATAGTTACTTGAAATGAATCAAAACACAAGTAATTAAAAACAAGAGTCTTTAAAAACTTTTTGGTGGATTTGAATGATTCCACCAGAGATATATAATATATATTGAGAGAACTCTGTGTGAAAAAAGCTCACAGCTGCTTACAAAATGATAACAACTAAGAACGAGAGAAATGCTAAGAATACAGCTTACAAATGTTTCTCTCTTGGTTGCTTAGTTCCTTGGTTACAATTCTATTGCTGCTTCTTGGTTTATATATTACCAAGATTACAAAGTAATAAGATAGGATAATAAAACAAAAACTATCAAGTCTAATACAATGCTATTCCATTACTCTATTCCAGCATCTTTGAATATCTTCATAATAGCATGGAAATGGCAATGCTTCTTTGTTCTCGAAAACCCAGTTGAATATGCTATCACATTCCATTTGCGTACACTCGACGCATGTGACTGTGTTGTCACTGTCAACAGATATTTGAATTCTTTATCCGTTGGGTTTATGATCATCCGTCGAGTTAATGATCATCCGTCGAATCCATTGTTGTTCATCCGTCGGGTAGCAATCAGGCACTTGACTTCATTTCATTTATGCAGAATTACAAGACATCATCTATGTACAATTACTCAACCTGTTCTGCATATCTAGTTACAGTTAACATGACTTAAGTACTACTACAGATTCTAAACAATGTGTATGCAAAAATATGCTACAGACTTATTGTTACATAAGCTACTCACTCGATGGATAATAAGTCATCATCCGTCGGGACTAAAATGAGTTATCCGTCGGGACTATAATCCTTATCTGTCGAGTGCTACATTTTCACTAAGTAAAATCTACCAAGGTGTTTTGTTCATGAAATCATCAAGTACACAACATATACACAACAAAAACACTTGGTAGATTTTATTTAAGTGATTCTGTAGCTTTCAACGGATGATCATTTCAACATCAATTGAAAGAGTAACTTATGTAACAATAAGTTTAGTAGCACATTTCTGCATACTGTAATGGCTTAGTGAACTAGATTTTGTAGAATTTATAAGTCATGTTGACTACTAGATTGATATGCAAGATTGGTTGGTTAATTGTAAATATCAGATACCTTGTCATCTTGTATAAATGAAATAGAGTTAACTGCCAAGAAGATAGTCTCAACGTATGATTCACATAGCTTCAACGGATGATCAACTCAAGCTTCAACGGATGATTCACATAGTCTCAATGGATGATCAACCAAAAGTTTCAACGGGTGGTCAACCACAGTTTCAACGGATGATTCAATGAAGCTTTAATGGATGTTCAAATTCAAAAGAGAAGTTGATAATGACTTGACAGTCACATGCATTGATAGTATGCAAATGGTATGTGGCAGCCTATTTGCAGGGTTTAGAGAACAAAGAAGCATTTCCATTTCCCTGCTAAACTGAAGATATTCAAAGATGCTGGACAGAGAAATGAAGGAGCATGAAATTAGACTAGAAACATTTTGTCTAATCTGTTTGTCTTTTTATCATGTAACTTGGTGATATATAAGCCGAGTGTAGCAATTAGAACTTTAAGATATCTATTCAAGTTAATAAGCAATTACCAGAGAAATAGTTAAGGCAAAATCTGTAAAGAATTTCTCTGTTCTTGTAGTTCAACTTGTAAGCAGCTGTGTATAACATTGTAACACAGAGTTCTCTACTTAATATATATCTCTGGTGAAAAAGTTCAATCAACCAGAAAGTTTTTAAATACTTGTATTTGATTACTTTGAGTTTTGATTTCTATACTACTTTCATTCCGCACCATTGGTAAATCAAACACAGTTATATATTTATTGCAGAATTATTCTTAAAATTAAAAAGAAGCTAGAATTACATTCAACCCCCCTTCTGTAATTATTGTTTATATTGTTTGGGAATAACAATTGGTATCAGAGCAAGATCTTGAAGAACAAAGAGTTTAAAGATCATAACAACTAACAAGATGAGTAGAAAAGATGTTGGAGTAAAGATTCTATTTCTGGACAAAGACAACTATCACTATTGGAAGGTGAAGATGCCCCCGCATCTCCTATCTCAAGATGAAGCATATGTGGACTACATTGAGAAAGATCCACATGTCCCTATGAGAGTTGCTACAGGAAATGAAACATCCATCCCAAAGCCTAGAGTAGAATGGTCTAATCCAGACATTGAACAAGTTTAGAAAGATAAGAAGGCCATGAACATTTTGTTTAATGGTGTTGATGGTGACATGTTTGATGACATCATAAACTGCAAAACAGCCAAAGAGGTCTGGGATACAATTCAAGTTGTTTGTGATGGTACTGAGCAAGTAAGGGAAAACAAAATGCAACTCCTGATTCAGCAATTTGAGCATTTTCATAGTGAAGAAAGTGAGTCACTCACTGACATATTTAGTAGATTTCAAAAGCTGTTAAATACTCTAAAGTTGCATGGAAGGGTCTACCAAACAAAGGACTCAAACCTCAAATTCCTTAGATCTCTGCCAAAGGAATGGAAGCTTATGACAGTCTCATTAAGAAACTCTCAAGACTACAAGGAATTCACCTTGGCCAGAATGTATAAGATTCTAAAGATCTGTGAGCTTGAAATAGAGAAAGATGAGAAGTTGTAGAAAGGAAGGAAGAAAGGAGGATCCATTGCATTGGTTGTTGAGCAAGGAAAGGAGAAAGAGATAAAGGTGGAAGATATTGAATCTGCACCAAACCCTAGAGTTTGTGAAGGCAAGGAAAAAGAGCTAGTAGCTGAACATGAAGACCATCTTAGCCAAGATGACATGGAAGACATAGATGAGCATCTGGCTTTTCTATCCAAGAGGTTTGCCAAGCTCAAATTCAAGAAGAATTTTGGAGCAGCCAAGTCAAACAGAAATATGGTTGATAAGTCTAAATTCAAATATTTCAAGTGTGGCTTGGCAGGGTATTTTTCTAGTGAATGTAGAAAGTCTGATTCTGGTAAAAAGAAGTTTGAGCCTGTTGATTACAAACACAAATATTTTGAGTTGCTCAAACACAAGGAAAGGGTTTCATCACACAGGAAAATGACTGGGCTGCAGATGGACTAGAAGAGGATGATGATACAAGCTATGTCAATCTAGCACTTATGGCCAAGTCAAATGAAACAGAAGTGAGTTCATCAAGTAATCAGGTAATTACAACTAATCTAGCACATTTATCTAAAGCTGAGTGTAATGATGCTATAAATGACATGTCTACTGAGTTATATCTCAAATCTCTCACTAAAGAAAACACTAAAATTAAAGTGAAGAATTTTTTTAAGTGAAAGGAACAATGTGCTAGAGACTCAATTTGTTGATTTTGAAAAATTAAAGATAGAGTGCAAGATTGCTAAAGATGAACTAACTGAATCCTTAAGGAAAGAGGAAATTTTAAGAAAGTAGCTTGAACGAGAACAGGAAGTAATTAAGTCATGGAAATCATCTAGAGATGTCCATGCTCAAATTACTAAAGTTTAAGGTATAGAATCCTTCTGTGATGAAGGCTGGAAAAAGAGCAAGAAAAAACTAGATTCTAATTTGGTATAAGGACTTTCAACGGATGTGGATTCGATGGATGATGAATGTTATCAGTCGAATGACTAAATGGATTATCCGCCGAAAGACAAGGAATCTCATCCGTTGAGTGAAAGAAATCCAGTTAGCAAAGCCAAACTATCTAAATTAAATGAAAAATATGGATCAGTTTCTAAGAACTTTGTTCTAGGAGAAGCAAGTCAAGTGAAACAGAACAAGAGAGTCAATGTAGGGCATCTGTCTATTAAGCAATTAAATGACAGATTGGAGAAAATTGAAGTGAAAGCAGAGTCTAAAAGGAAAAACAATAGGAATGGGAAAGTAAGAATTAACAAGCATAACAACTATACACCTGATAAATATGCACCAAGAAAAATCTGTGTTAAGTGTGGTAATGTTAATCATTTGTATGTTAATTGCAAACTTTCTATGCTTGCTTCCATGTCTGCACCTCCCTCATTTCCCAGTATGCCTACAATGCCTGTGAATGTTATGCCTGCACATAATTTGAATGCACGGTTTGTTAATATGCAATTTGCACAAAATCCTTATTATGCTGCATTTAGTATGCCTCAAATGTCATTAAGTATGCCTTACTGGAATAACATGTTTGCACAAAATATTCCTATCCATGTTAACCACCTTGTGCATGATAATTCTGCAATGATGAATGGTTTCAAAGATTCTACTCAAATGACTAAGGGTGAAAATCAGATACCTAAGTCAATTGAGGAAAAATCTAAGAAACCTAAGAAAAGAGCTAACAAAACAGGACCCAAGAAAACTTGGGTACCAAAATCAACTTGATTTTATTTTGTTATGTGCAGGGAAATAGAAAGAATCTTTGGTATTTGGATAGTGGGTGCTCAAGGCACATGACTGGAGAATCTACCCATCATTGAGGAAGTTTCTCTAGTGGTTGGACTCAAGCACAATATGTTGAGTATCAACCAGCTTTGTGATAAGGGCAACTCAGTAACATTTAATTCTAAAGCCTGTGTTGTGACCAACAGGAAAAGCAACAAAGTGGTTCTCGCTGGAGTGAGAAAAGGGAATGTGTATTTAGCTGACTTAAACTCATCAAATGCAGAATCTGTCACTTGTCTATTCAACAAGGCAAGTCAAGATGAAAGTCGGCTATAACACAAAAAGCTATCCCACCTTAACTTCAAGACTATAAATGAGTTGGTCAGAAAAGATTTGGCAAGAGGTATTTATCAAGTGGAATTCTCAAAGGATGGACTGTATGATGCATGTTAGAAAGGAAAGCAGATCAAGGCATCATTCAGAAAGAAGCTTGATTCAACAATTGAAGAACCTTTGCAACTACTACACATGGACTTATTTGGACCAGTCAATGTATTTTCCATCTCAAGGAAAAGATACTATCTAGTAATTGTAGATGATTTCTCAAAGTTCTATTGGACATATTTTCTCAAATCCAAAGATGAATCTAGTGAAATTATCATCAATCACATAAGACAAGTCAACAATCATCATGATTTCAAGGTAAGAAGGATCAGGAGTGACAATGGAACTAAGTTCAAGAATTTTGTGATGAGATCATTTTATAAAGAGAATGGGATCATGCATGAATTTTCAGCAGCAAGAACTCCACAACAGAATAGAGTGGTGGAAAGAAAGAACAGATCTCTTATTGAAGCTGCAAGAACAATGCTGGAAGAATCAAAGTTACCAACATATTTCTGGGCAGAAGCTGTAATTACTGCATGCTACACTAAGAATATTTCTTTGGTTAGTCGCTAAACACACGCTAAAATTCATGCAAGTATACGCGTTCGCAAGTAGTATAAGATATAAATCAGATTCGTTCCCACATAGACTGGTTTAGGTTAATGTTCAATTTATGCACCTATACAACAATGTATGGTTATTATTCAATGCTAAGACGATTAACAAATTGAGATTGGTTTTTACTAAACTTAAGCTAACAATTATAACTAAGAGAAAAAGAATGGTTAAATTAATATATATGAAAAACATGGGATTCTAACTTCATTAGATACTTCATTCAATAGCCTTTTCATTCTTAACCTTAGCATGTAATGGTGATAACACTAATCAGATAACACGAAACTGATAAATGCCAACTTTCCTTGCACGAATACCATACTACCAGACATCCACAAAAGAGATAGAAACTGAATAGACACCAATTATATTGAGACCCTATATGTCTATAGAATTTGACAACATAATGGTTTAAAACTCAAGTTATCTATCATGATTATATAGGGCAAGTAAGATGGTTAAAATTAGCTACACATCATGCATAACAATAACACATGAACCTATGCTAGCATGGCAAGTTCTAAATCTTTAAATTCACTTTCGCTTCATTTATAATTAACATAGTATCTTATAAGTCTGCGACGATCATAAGACGAATACGCACAACCAATACTAGGTTATCATACAATCATTACACTCTAAGGCATCGAAACAAATCAAAAAAAGATCCATAAATAAATCCTTTAGAACTCCACAATAACGATTAGCCCATAATCGGACTCATCATCAACGTGGGTTCCAACGAAAACATGGTATAATAAACGTAATCTTTATAAACGAATAATAAGCAAAGTACAAAACAAGAGTATAGGTTCAATAAAAAAAACTAGCATCCAACGTTACAACTTAAACAAAAAATCATAAGTTAAAACTAGATCTTCTTCGCCTTGGTTGAATTGTGCTAAAACGGTCTTCTTACACCTTCTTCTTGTGCTCTCATATGTCTCCTTCTAAAAAATGAGCTTATTTATGTATATATAGCAGCGCCATGCAGAGTAGAATTCTTCTGGATCAAAAGCCCAATAGAATCAAGATTTCTTTTCTCGACCTGGCGCGGGCGCGCGCTTGACCAGCGCGGGCGCGCTGATTTCTGGATTTTCGGCGCGGACGTGCGCTATCACAGCGCGGGCGCGCTGACTCCCTGGATCAACTTCTGACTTCTTCATTTTCCTTGCTGATTTGAGTTGGTTTTCCAAGAGCTTTTATTCCAACACCTCCCTAAAACCAAATTAGCACCAAAATAATGCTAATTCACCTGATTACCTGGATAATGCTTGAAAATGCAAAAATACTAGAAAACACATTAAAACACCAACAACTTGAGTACAAATGCACCAATTCAATGCTTTACAGAGCATAATAGAGTGTCATAAATGCCACTCAATATAACCCCAAACTTGAATCGATGCCTGTCCTCAAGCATAAACATACTCAAAAAAATAAGAAATAAAAATGCATGAATGCAACTAAATGAATGCAACGATCCCCATAGAATAACTAACCAATCAACATCAACAACTTAACAAATGCATTTATTCGCATAAAGGTCAATCAAACCTCACAAATCAACCTACAAACTAGAGATATGCGTGTGTGCAACTGCTTATAGATATACTATCGCAACTAGATCAACAATCATAACTCACTACTCATCAAAGCAATCACAAGGTTATAAATAGAATAAAAGCTAGACTCATAATAACTTATAACACTTCAATTCTTATATCAGAGTTTACATGGATTCACGCTTTTATTCACAACAAAATATCACAAATATGCTTATTTGACCGTGCAATGAGCGAGGTCCATAAAAGACTTATATAATAGTACCCATGTAGCAAGCGTTAGGTTAGCGGATCCCAGACTATAAAAGCCTTAGGTCACTAGGCACAAAGTTCCCTAAGAACTTATTAACTCAAGTACTAAAGAGCCCACTCGAGATCAATTATACATAACACTTAAATATTTTTTTTTTTCTTTTTTTTCACGAATTTCTGAACGAGTGCGTTTCACTCCATCTTGCGCAACCCTAGGCTACTCATATAAATATGAGCCGGCTACTAGCCATTTGACACCTAGCCACAAAACTAGCAATGAAATCCATTTTTTACTAATTTTTAAATATCCATGTTAATTTATTATTAAATATAAACAAACAAGCCATGACCATGATCTAGCACTCAAGCAACCTATAAGACTTAGTGAAATAAAATTGCCTCTAACATGCAAATCAACTCAATAAGACCTAACATCACTAAATACGACATCCATACACTAGCATCAATATCACAAGTCGATCAGAAAAATCATCTAAGGGATCATGTTATAATGCAAATGCATGAAACTACATGAACAACTATCATAAAAACTACCAAAAAAATACTACATGGAAAAATATGCAACTATATACACTAAACTATCATGAATTTGCAAACTATATGCGACTCACACAAAATATATTCCTTCAACTACTACCCCCAAACTTAAAATATTCATTGTCCTCAGTGAAGGTAATAGTAAGGAATCGGGCATACCTACTCTGAATCAGGATCATCACCCTCAATGGGTGGAGTGCCAGGCGTGTCTGGAGGTGGATATACGGAGTCCTCATCAAATACTGGTCACTGCATGTCAACACCGGTGGCTCTGAATACAGTCCCAAGTGCCTGGGTGAGATCACGTGCAAACCGACTATGGATGTCGTGTATCGCATCCATCCTCCTCGCTAGGCGTCTATACCGTGTCGTACTCAAACCTGCTTCTTCCTGCTCCTGCTACGACGGACCAACCTCTTCTCCAAGCTGATTTCCTAGCCTGCTGCGTCCCACCAGCAAAAGTCTGATCCGCTGACCTACCCCCTGGCAGATGATCATATGATTAACCAAGCCCCTTAGGATCGGGCTTGCCACCATACCACTCAGTCATGTTCAACAGTGTCGAACTGTCGATAGGAGCACTGGGAAGCTGTAGCTGCTCATGCGCGGGCCAATGAACACCAACTGCCATGCATAACTTTGTCACAACGGACACATAGGTTATAGAACTCGTAGTACCTCCTCTCAAAAACCTCAAAATTCCCTGGTAAATAACCATCCCCAAATCAATATAACTGCCCTGAAGAATACCCCACAACAGACGAGCACGCTCCACTGTAATCTCATGCACATGAGAAGATGGCATGATGTTAGCACAGATAAAAGAATTCCAAGCCCGTACAAACCTATTCCTGCATGATGCAGGGAACGTGGAGTAATCAGTTGTGCCCCTCTTGAACTTCCAGTGAGTCTTAGGCACATTTAGAGTAGCAATGATCAGATCCAAGTTGAAGTCCTCCGGAGTCTTATCATTCTAAGTGTCCTGACCGGGCTTCTTCACGGGCTGCTCAATCACCCTTCTTATTGCATCAACACTATACTCCACAGTCATCCCCCTAACCACCGTGAAGCCATTCTTCTCCGCCTTCGCATTAGCATAGAACTCTCGAACAACACTCATGGGCACAATAGTGGGAGCCTCGCAAAAAGGAACCCAGCCCATCTCCAGAATCATCTCTAACAACTTACCATCCTTCCCTAATGGCAGAAAACCTCGCTCCTTTGCTACAGATGTGGAAATTGATTATGGGAATCATGGGAGTAATGGGTTTGATTGGAGAGGGAAATTTGGGATATGGAAGAGTAAAATTCTAGTAGAAATTGATTTTGTAGTAAAAAATCCCGATTTTCTCTTCACAAACTGCTGTTTTTATTTTTTTGAGTCAGGACCACGGCGCGGCCGCGTGTTAGATTAGCGCGGGCACGCTCACCTTCTGCCAAATCGGTGCGGCGGCGCGCTAGATCAGTGTTGGCACGCTTACTTTCTGGAAAAACAGTGCGGCCACGCGCTAGATCAGCGTGGGCGCGTTTGGCTTCTGAAGTTGGATCTAAATTTTTTTCTTTTTCTGATTTTTTTGTGTTTTTCTCCTTTCTTCTTGCTTCCTCTACCTATTAAAGTACAACAAACTTGGGTTTCCTCCCAAGAAGCGCTCGTTTTATGTCGTTAGCTCGACGTAAAATCTTGAGATCAAACGGACAATAAAACAGAACTAATCACCTCGCGGTTTGCCATGTAACCATAGTAATGCTTCAACCTCTGACCATTTACCTTGAATGCTTGGTCCAAATTATTCTCAAAAATTTCCACCGCTACATGTGTAAACACAGTTTTGATTATGAAGGGCCCTGACCACCTTGACTTCAATTTTCCAGGAAAAAGACGGAGACGAGAGTTAAACAAAAGAAATTGTTGTCCAGGCACAAATAATTTGAGCACTAGACCCATATCGTGCCACCTTTTGACTTTCTCCTTATACGTTTTGTTGTTCTCATAAACTTAAGTCGAAACTCGTCGAGTTCATTCAATTGAAGCATCCTCTTTTTTCCAGCTGTATCTAAGTCAAGATTCAACTTCTTCAAAGCCCACTGTGAGATCTGTACTTAGGACAGTATGGGCTGTCAGACTTTACAGAGTAAAGCTTCTTCTATCTTTGAATATTTGATTTTAAACACCCTGCAACACCATCTGTTGATCTGTTTTTCACTTGAAGCAGAAATAGAACATGTTCCAGTTCTTCAAAATACTTCAATGAAATTGCATTCTCCCTGATCTGGAATACCCTCCCATCTGTCATAAAGTATAATGTTAGGTCACACACACACTGTAGAGGGGGTGAATACAGTGTATAGTTCACTCAAATCGAACTTTAAGAACTTAAGTAACAGAAAACAAACTTTATTGAAACAATAAACTCTGTTACAGTATGGAACTGTTACCTCTCAATGATGAACAAATATCACGAGAGCTGCAAGGGTTACAATGAATAATCTTTTCTAATAATGATAACACTTATAGTGTAAACCCTATGTCTGTGTTTATATACTACACAGTTACAAGATAATCATTAATTGATATGGAATATAATTCTGCTTCCTAAAATATATCAATCAGATATCTTTTCTTCCAAGTATTCCATTCTTCACGGAATTCCTTCTTCATGCATATCTCTTCTTATGTTTATCTCGATCTTCTTTCCTTTAATCAGCTACTGTCCTTATCTGATTCTCCTTCAGCACTTAAGTTCTGATATCTATCTTCTGATGATTATCTCCTGATAATATAAGTACTGATATCCTTAAGTCCTGACTTCCAGTATAAGTACTGATCAACAGTTAAGTACTGATTTATCCTGTTCACGTAAGATCTGAAAGCTAAACATAAAATATATTAGCCATGACATTATCAAATATATCTAACAATCTCCCCCAACTTGTAAATTAACAAAATATACA
This sequence comes from Apium graveolens, assembly GCF_009905375.1. Taxonomy (NCBI): domain Eukaryota; kingdom Viridiplantae; phylum Streptophyta; class Magnoliopsida; order Apiales; family Apiaceae; genus Apium; species Apium graveolens. The sequence goes on from NC_133649.1 coordinate 201,646,805, forward strand.
AGTTTAACAGATATTTGATGATGTCAAAAACATTAAGTACAAATGCATGAGAAATAGACTAGATAACTACAACTTACAGTCCTTAAAGTTTTTACCAATTTCAACTTCTGATAACAACTTCAATCTGTATAAATATCAGAATTTAAGCAGTTATAGATCTTCGACTTGGCTTCTTCATTTTCTGATCTCTCTGATGTCAGGAGTTGTTTTGAGATAGTTCTTCAACAAACATTTCTCAGCATATCTTAGTTCATCAATCATTCTCCTTTTAACATCTTTAAGCTCTGCAGTATCTTCACCAGTTTGAAAGATTGCAGCTCTGAGATCATTAATCTTTGCTTTTCTCAACTCCTGATCTAGTCTTATGACATAAGCTTTGTCAGACTCAAGATTGAATTCAAGTCCCTTAATACCAAGATACGTTCTGATCTGTGCAGTATTAGGCTTCATATCAACAATATCACCATTGTGATCTCTGTACTTTGGAACATATATGCTGTCAGACTTAACAGAATAAAGCCTTTTCTGTCTCTGAATCTGTTCTTTTAAGTAGTTTGCAGCAGTCTCTGTTATTCTGTCATCCACTTGAAGTAAGAAAAGTACATGCTCCAATTCTTCAAAATACTTCAAAGGAATGGCATTTTGTCTTATACGATAAACCCTACCATCTGTCATGAAATACAACATGATGTATTCTTTCAAGTAGGTATGGTAAACCATCTGTACAGATTCCAGTTGATTCAATCTCTCAGGAGTTGCTCCAATACCTGGTTCACTCAAGGAAGTTGGATCATTGGTAGTGTTGTGTACTCTTCTTTCATCAGCACTTCCCAATCCAGTTTTATCTCTAGCTTCCTTTCCAGTAACTACTCTTGCTTCAAAACCACTAGCATTAGTCTTCAAAGATTGAGTCTGTTTTGCTTTAGTGAATCCTGGTAGGAGTGTCTTTGATCTATTTTCTGATATCAAGTTAACTTGAGCTCTGTCAGAGGTTACTTGCTTCTTCTGAATATCAGAACTTACTATTTCTTGACTCTGAACAACTTGAGCCATGTCAGAGGTTGTTTTAAGAACTTTTCTTGAGGTCAGAGCAAGATCATCTTTTTCATCAGCAATTTCTTCTTCTTTAGGAGGTACATAAGCCTTGATAGGTTCACCAACCTTTTCTTTACCCTTGGATCTTGGATCTATCTGTGGTTGTGATCTAGCCAATGTTGCTTTAGTATGTGTCCTTTCTTTGATCACAATGCCTTTAAGTTTTGGAAGTGACTTTTTACCAAAATCTTCAGATTTAGATGTGACTTTCTCTGATTTAAGTCTGGCTTCTTCTTCCTTTAAACTTTCCAAGTCCATTCCTGGATTTTCTTGAAGAAATAACTGTCTTCACATTTCCTCATTAAGAGATAGAAGTTCATCAGAACTTATCATTTTACCAGCAGCAGAACTTATTCTTTTCCCAGTATCAGAACTTGTTCTGTGACTAGCTTGTCTTGATGTAAACCTTCTACCTTGACTATGACCGCTACCCATTCCAGAGTTTCCTTGATCATCTTTTCCATCATCCTTTCCTTGCAGTTATTTTGCTTTTCTAATGTATATTTACTTAATACCAGCAATGCACTTGGGTCTTCCCTTCCACATTTTTACTCTAGATCTCAAAGGAGTACCTGATTTTATTCTTTGATCTTTTTGCTTTTTCTTTTGATAAGTGAGGTTTATCAGCACTTAGTACATTCAGCAGTTTTACTAGTATCAGAACTTAACAGATGAGTAGCATTATTCTAATTTGTGACTTAGTAATAAGATATACAAAGTAAACTTAACTAAGCTCAATTATCAGAATTTTCTAGTGTCATAAGATTTCCACCGAAATAATTACTTCTTACATGGAATCATTTGTTTATTAAAGACTATTAGGTCAGTTATCTAGCACAGTTATCCTCATAGGATTGAATAGGTACTAGAACAAACATTTCACTTATCAGAGTTTAGGAACATATATCAGACAACAGTCAGTACTTAAAGACATTTATCAATTAAGCACAGAATATACAATGAGATTAATTCTGTAAATTCTGAGCATAAAGTCTGATAACACAGAACAAGTCTGTTATGGATTAAAACTAGTATATATAATTGCTGTATTTAGTACTAAGGAGCGTGAGCTTCAAGGCTCGATTTTGACTGTTCTTGTGTTTCGTGACTCAATCTGCCTTAACAAGATGCCTACGTACCTTGCTGATTGCCAAGGATCAAGTCAAAAACGTAGTTCTGATCTGTGGGGTGAGACCCCTTATATAGATGTTGGGAGTCCTTGAATTGGACTTAGTATAGGAGACTTGATGGGCAAGTCTCATAATTAGAATGGACTTTGGAGTCCTAGATAGTAGGAAACTGATTCCTTATCCTTTTTGGTCCCCTTGAGGCTAATCTATAAGGATTTATATCCTTATCGGGACTCTTCTCTATAGCTGATTTTTCCCTTATTAATTAATTACGAAATTAATTAATAATCAGGGCTTTTGGGCCTTCTTTAATCCATCAGGCCTGATCCGGTCCATCAGGCTTAACCTTTCCGGTCTGAGTATCATATATCTTTTTATTGGGCCTAGCAGCCCATACCTTGCAGTATTTAATTATACTATCATAATTTATTTATCCCTATCATTTACCCCCCAACTTTTGGGAAACATTGATTAGGTTTCGCAGAAGTTAAATCTATTCGTTCCCTTACAGGGTTTCATTTTTCCGTAAAGTGTGGAGCGACCTACACATTTACAATGAATCTTCCTTTTATTCAGGAATTATCTTAATTTCCAGGAATTTTTCCCTAATTTTCTGGGATTTTCCCTAATTTTCTGGATTTTCCCTAATTTTCTGGGATTTATCCTTAATTTCTGGATTTTTCCCTAATTTTCTAGGATTTATCCTTTATTTTCTGGATTTTTCCCTTAATTTTCTGGATTTTATCCTTAATTTCTGGATTTTTCCCTTAATTTTCTGGGATTTATCCTTAATTTCTGGATTTTTTCCTAATTTTCTGGGATTTATCCTTTATTTTTTGGATTTATCCCTTATTCCTGAAAATATTAGTATTTTTCAGAAATTATTTAAGGAATTTCCTTATTTTTCTGTAATTTTCCAAGAATTTTTCCCTCCCTTTTTCTTCTTTTTTCTTCCTTTTCTCTTTTTTTTATACAGATTTCGACCAGGAATCCATTCGACCAGGATCCTGGTCGAATTAACCTTCATATTGCCCTGGTCGACAGGATTTTGGGTAGGATGGTTTCGATCAGGAATCCTGGTCGAATTTCGGCCAGGATTTTTCCCTTTTTTTTTATTTCAAGCAGAATTTTTCGACCAGGATTTCATTTCGGTCAGGATTTCATGTTTTTTGACCGAATTAGCCATCTTTTGTTGCCCAGGTCGATGTAAATTCGGGCAGGGTCCATTCGATCAGGATTTTACTTTGCTTCCTGGTCGACAGGGTCAAAAAACGTTCTGGCATTCTGGTTGAATGAAACAGTTATTTCCCCTTTTCGACCAGGAATTTCTGGTCAGGATCCTTCTCTTGACCGAAATAGCCCCTTTTTCAGCCTTGGTCGAAGGAAAATCGACCTCAATGCAATCGACTAGGATCTTGGTGCAGGTTCTGATCGAATTGGGTCAGGCTCCCCCTTTTTTTTATATTCTTTTACCTTGAAGTTGGGACATACATCTGGGGTGGACTCTCTTGGGTCCTTGATTTGGGCCTGGATTTCTTGGGCCACTCTCTTAATGGGTCTTCATCCAGGGCCCATTTCTTAAATCTGGGATTTTGTCTGTCAACTAATTGGGCCCTCTTTCTGCGCTTTCTTAGACTGGGCCTTTATCATGCTTTAATATCCAAAGCCCATTCAAACTTGGATTGGGCTTTAACTCTTAAGCCTGACTTCCAGAATATTCTGGAATTTCTATATCATTCCAGATTTTTCCATATTTTTCTAAGATTTTTCTAAAATAATCTGGAACATTCCAGATCCTTCCATTTTTGGGCCCATATGGGCTTTTTTGAGGCCCAAATCCCCTTCTTCTTGGCTATAAAAAGGTGGGATGAGAGTGTGATTCCTCACACCTCTCATTTCACTTCTCCACTCATCCTACAAATTTCTCCCTCTTCTCTTCCTTTAGTTTTTTTGGCCACTCCTCCCTTCAAGACTTTCAGGTTTTCTAGGCTTTACTAATGGCTGACAAGAATGCCGAGAGAGCGGCGAAGATTGCCTCGGCTTCAAAACGAGGTAAGGATATCGAGATCCGTTCTTCGTACATGTCTTTAATCGATATGATTAACACTAGGGGGGATGAATATCCCTCTACTGCACATCTCGATTCTTTTAATCATTGTAACACTTGGCACAACATTGATTTCAATAAACTAAATGCTCGTTATAACGTCCTTCCTCCTTTTAGATTAGTTCCAGTCTCTGGTGGTGACCGTACTTGCCACTGGAGACCCGACACTCTCTTCATTTACACAGATGCCCTTAATGCTGGGCTTAGGTTTCCTTTTCATCCTTTTATTCCTCATCTTTTGGCTGATTTACAAATCAACCCGTGTCAGCTTCCTCCAAACGCCTGGAGGAACATTCTATGTTTTATGGTTTGTTGTCTTAGGGAGGGCTTTCCTCTTTCTGTAGCTGTTTTTAGGAAGGTCTTTCAGTGTTATAATAGTTCTTCCAATATCTGTGGCTGGGTCTATGTCAAGCAAAGGCCCAAAAGCAAACATATCTTTAACAGCGCCTCTATTCCTGATAATAATCAAAATTGGAGGAATAGTTTCGTTGGTTTACGTTGGGAGAATGGTGACTGGGGCACACTTTTTCGATCTTCCTTCGGGAAGGTCAGTGATGGTAGCCTCAAATCCATTCACTTAACTCCTGAAGAAACTATTATTTATAATGGGCTTACTCAGGATGATGGCACCACCACCAGCTGGACTCTCTTAGAGGAGTTTTCCCTGATTCATGTGGGACTATCCTCTGTTTCTCAACAGGGTATTTTTCTTCCCTTCTCAATTTTACTTCATTTCATGCATTATTAATATCACTTATTTTGTCCTTTGCTTTGTTTCAGCTGCTAAGGAGATTAACGAGGACAATGTTCCTTTGGTTGAGGAGACAGCTAGGATGAAGAAAGCTCGGCTCGCAGGCCTAGACACCCGGGGAAAGGCCACGGAGCCTATCTTTTTGAAGAAGCACAAAGAGCCTATAGGGGAGGCTTCAACTGAAGGAGCTGGAGGCCATGGTGCTCCTATCACTGCTGCTGCCCCTACTGCTGCTGCCACAGGCGCCTTTCAGCCTCTCTGGGGATTCCGCCGAGGGGACACCGTAGTTGGTTCCACGAAACATGCTTGGGATTGGTCCTACCATAGCGTGACTCCCAAGGACTTTACTGATGTGGTGGCCACCCTTGATCTTGAGAGGATTAAGCTCATGGGAGCTCAGTCTCTGGCTTCGGCATGCCTTCTCTTTTTTGAACTTATTTTTCATTCTTGTAGCATTTTCTTGCCTTATACTTTGTTAATTGCTTTGTTTCAGTCTAACGCTTACTTTCAAGGCGCTGTGAGGCAAGCTGAATCATGGAAGCGGGCTTCTGATAAGGCCGATAATGCCCTCAGGAGGCAACAGAAGAAGTATGCTACCCTGGAGAAGAAGCTCAAGCGCAAGGAGGAAGAACTCGGAGAGTCTAACGCCGAGCTGGTGGTACTTCGGGCGGAGAAGGATAAAGCTATAGACAACTATCTGGACTCGGAGGAGTTTGCCCAATCCATGAGGATTAGGGATGATTCAGTCTTTCCCGGGTTTTTTAGGACTGGTTGGGACACGGCCCTTGGGACCGTGAACGAGGCTTGTGCTGATATTAACCCGGCGGACTACATCTGCCCTGATGACGAGGCTTTGCTACAGAGGTTTCGTACCCGAGTAGTTGTCTCGGACCATGTTCCTCAGGATCCACTCCTTCCTCCTCCCGAGTCTTCTTTCAGACCTGCTGAGGACGACAGCTCTTCCTCCTCCTCCGAGACGACAGAGACATCCAACGAGAGTGGAGAGGACGATGATATGGATGCCGAGGGCACCTCAGCTTCTTAAAGCTTTTTCAGCCCTGCGTGGCTTGTCTTATTTTCGAGACTTTTTTTTTATCAAATTTCTTGTAATATTTATCTGATCTTATTTTATCACCTTTTATGCTTGCATCCATGCATTTGGTTTTTATTCGTTAGGCCACAAACATACTTTGAAAAATTCATGAATTTCATAAAATTGTCTGGGATTTGTCCCTTACACAAGTCTTAATAAACTTCGTAATAAAATTAAAACATATAAATCCTAAGCAAGCAAAGCTTCAAGGTGCTTTTCAACCTACTCGCCATCCTGACGAGTGAGAATCGTATCCGGCTGCCCTATACATGGTAAACCTTCAGGTTTTGTGCATGCCAAATTCTCGGGACTTCAAAACCATCCATAGTCTCTAGCTTGTAGGTTCCTCTACCTTGAACACTCTTGACTCTGTACGGTCCTTCCCAATTCGGGGCAAGCTTCCCTTTTTGTCCTACACCAGATGCTTCTATCTTCCTCAAGACTAGATCGCCTTGTTTAAAAAACCTTTCTTTGACCCTTAGGTTATAGTAGAATGAAGCCTTTTTCTGATATTCTACTATCTTTGCATGTGCCCTATCTCGCACTTCATCGATCAGATCCAGGGCTAACCTTTGCCCTTCCTCACTTTCTTCTGCATTGAAAGCCTGAATCCTTGGAGAGGAATGTGATATCTCTACTGGAACTACTGCTTCTGCCCCATATGCCAACATGAAGGGAGTTGCTCCTGTCGTGACTCTACAGGTAGTCCTGTAGGCCCATAATATTGGAAGTATTTCATCTACCTAATTATTTCTTGACTTCTCGATCCTCTTCTTTAGTCCATCCAGGATTATTCGATTTGCTACCTCTGCTTGCCCATTGGCTTGCGGGTGAGCCACAGAGGTGAATCGTAACTCAATTTCATTTTCTTCACAATACTTCTTGAATTCCTCATTGTTGAATTGTGTTCCATTGTCAGTGACGAGGATACGGGGAATTCCATATCGGCACATAATGTTTTCCCACAGGAATTGTGCAACCTGCTTAGTAGTGATTTTGGCCAAGGGTTTGGCTTCGATCCACTTGGTGAAATAATCAATGGCTACAATCAGAAATTTCCTTTGTGCCGTGGCCATAGGAAAAGGCCCTAGAATATCCATCCCCCACATGGCAAAGGGAATAGGCGAGTTGATAGAGGTCAGCATCTCGGGGGGTTGTCTAACAACTGGTGCATGCTTCTGACAGCGATCACACTTCTTCACATATTCTTTGGCATCAGCCATCATTTCTGGCCAATAGAAGCCTAAACGAGTTATCTTATGAGCCAAGGCCCTGCCCCCCAAGTGTTGTCCACAAATACCTTCATGCACTTCTTCAAGAGCCAAGCGTGCCTCATCGGGCCTGAGACACCTCAAGTAGGGAACCACAAAAGATCTTTTGTAAAGAATCCCATCTATCAAAGAGTACCTTAGTGCCCGAACAGCTAACTTCCGTGCTTCAGTTGCTTCACTTGGCAACCAACCGGTCTGAATGTGAGCCTTGATGGGATCAATCCATGACGTCCCCAAGCCTATGGGAGCCACTAGCTTAACATCTATGCTTCGTGTCTTCAAAACACGGAAGTACACACTTCCTGAACTTTCTTCAATCTCAGACGAAGCAAACTTTGATAACGCATCTGCCTTAACATTTTCTTCCCTTGGAATGTGTTCAACATGGCATTCATTAAATTGGGTCATCACAGCCCTTACTAGGCGTACATACTTAGCCATCGTATCATCCCTTGCCTCAAATTCTCCTTTTACCTGGGATATGATCAGCTTTGAGTCTCCACGGACCTTTAAGTTTTTGACTCTAAGTGTCCCAGCTAGACCAAGGCCAGCTATCAGAGCTTCATATTCTGCCTCATTATTTGTGGTTGGAAAGTCTAGCTTCATAGCATACTCAATCAAGAACCCATCGGGGCTTTGCAAAACCAACCCTGCTCCACTGGAGTTTGTTTTTGATGCTCCATCAAAATACAGAACCCAATATTCTTTCTCATCCTTCTCTTTGCCCCCATTATCGACTCCCTTGTCTTGAGGTATGGCATCTTCTTCCTGCCCCCTGACTTCTTGGTTGGGTATAGTACATTCCACCACGAAGTCAGCTAGTGCCTGGGCATTTATTGCCGTACGTGGCTTATACTTGAGATCAAACTCTCCCAGCTCTATTGCCCACTTAATCAATCTCCCACTTGCCTTGGGACTGTGGATGATATTTCTCAGGGGCTGATTTGTTAGCACCTCAATCTGGTGAGCCTGAAAATAAGGACGCAGTTTTCTCGAAGCCATTACCAAGGCTAAAGCGAATTTCTCAATAGCTGAATAATTCAACTCAGCACCATGCAGAATTTTGCTGACATAGTATACGGGTTTCTGGACTTTCAGTTCCTCCTTAACCAACACCGCGCTCAAGGCGCTCTCTGAAACAACCAAGTACAAGAATAAAACTTCATTTAGAACTGGCTTGGCCAACAACGGGGCCTGGCCCATATACTTCTTTAACTCTTCAAATGCCTTCTGATTTTCCTCACTCCATACAAAGTCTTTAATGTTTTTTAATGACTTGAAGAATGACAAGCACTTGTCTCCTGACTTGGAGATGAATCGTCCTAGCGCCGCAACCCTTCCTGTGAGCTTCTGAACATCCTTGACAGTTTTTGGTGGTTCCATATCCAGGATTGCCTTTATTTTATCGGGGTTGGCCTCAATTCCCCTCTTTGAGACCATCAATCCCAAGAATTTTCCAGATCCTACTCCGAAAGCACACTTCGTTGGATTCAACATCATCTTGTGGTACCTTAGGACCTCAAAAGCTTCCCTCAAATGGGTTATATGATCAGTCTTTACTAGACTCTTGACTAGCATGTCATCAACATAGACTTCCATAGTCTTCCCAATAAGATCCTTAAAAATTTTATTCACCAACCTCTGATAGGTGGCTCCTGCATTCTTGAGACCAAATGCCATAACAAGATAACAATAAACACCAAAGTCAGTGATAAATGATACCTTTGGAATGTCATCTTTATGCATTTTGATCTGATTGTATCCGCTAAATCCATCCATAAAACTCAGCATCTCATGTCCAGCAGTGGCATCAATCAAAGTATCAATTCTAGGCAGCGGGAAACAGTCTTTGGGGCATGCATCATTCAGATCAGTGAAGTCTATACATATCCTCCACTTTCCATTAGCCTTCTTCACCATTACAAGGTTTGCTAACCACTCCGGAAATTGAATCTCCTCAATGAAACCAGCCTCTAAGAGCTTTTCTACTTCCTGTTTTATAGCCTCTTGTCTTTCCGGGGCAAAATTTCTTTTCTTTTATTTCACTGTCTTCCGGCTTGGATCCACGTTTAGCTTGTGAGTAATTAACTCCGGGTCTATGCCTGGCATATCAGCTGCTGACCATGCAAACACATCACTATTTTCTTGCAAAAATTTCACTAACTTCCCTCTAAGAGGCTCCTCTAATGTGGCTCCAATGAAAGTCATCCTCTCAGGATTCTCGGGGTCTAAAGGAACCGAAACCAATTCTTCTGCTGGCCTTCCTCTATTCTCATCATTTTCTTGAACATCCATATCTTCAATAGGAAGAACCTGCCCCCCGACTCCATCTGCCCTCAAAGAGGCCACATAATAGCTTCTAGCCATTTTTTGATCTCCTCTCTCTTCTCCAATCCCGTTTCGGGTGGGAAACTTCATGACTGAATGGTAGGAAGAGGGGACTGCCTTGAAGGCATGTATCTCTGTTCTCCCCATGATAGCATTATAAGTTGAACTAGCCTTTACTACCACAAAATCCAGCATCTGCGTTGCTTGCCTTGGTTCCGTACCTATGGTGGTCGGCAATTTGATTATCCCTTCCACAGGACATTCTACTCCAGCAAATCCATATATCGGCATGTCGGTTGGTGTCAACTGGGAGTCGTTATACCCCATTCTTAGAAAGGTGTCATGGAGCAAGATATCCACAGAAGCACCATTATCCACAAGGACCCTCTTAACCGGGCTATTTCCTATTATCGGTGTTATGACCAGCGGGTCATCATGGGGAAACTTTACGCCCTCTAGGTCAGAATCATTAAAAGCCAATGTTACTTCTGTTCTGGCCCTCTTCGGGGGTTCTCCAACAATATGCATAACCTCCCTAGTATATGCCTTTCTGGAATTTTTGGACAATTCAGCAGCAGTTGGACCTTCAAAGATCGTGTTTATCACAGGCCCTCGAGGGCGTCGCGGTCCTCCAAAAATTGCATTTATAACCGGCCCTCTAGGTTGGGGATTCCGCCCCTGATCGTCTTGGTCCCTCCTACGATCTTCAAAGTTCTTCCTTCCAGTATTACTTCTGTCCCCTCCATCTCCAGTATACTTGTTCAACCTTCCTTTTCGAATCAAAAACTCAATTTCATCTTTCAATTGTCTACACTCATCGGTGTCATGGCCAACATCCTTGTGAAACCTGCAATACTTGCTCTTATCTAGCTTGGCGGGATCAGCCTTCAAGGGCTTAGGCCAGCGAATATCTCTATCTTTCTTAATCTCCATCAAAATCTGACTTCTAGGAGCACTCAGCTTAGTGTATTCAGTGAACTTTTGCCCAGGTCCTCCCTTCTTGGGGATTGAATCAGGGTTTTGTTTGGTTCTAGGATATTTGTCCTTAGCGATATACTCCAGATCAGTTTTTCGCTTCTTGCCTCCAGTGGGCTCATTACTTACTACGGTCTTCCTCATGCTTTCTTCAACCTTGATATACTTCCCTGCCCTCTCTTGGAGTTGCAACATGTTTTCAGGGGGTCGTTTGGCCAAAGACATCTTGAAAAACTCATCCCTAGTTCCTTGTTGCAGTGCTATCATGGCTACCTTATCATCAAGGTCTGGGACTTTTAAAGCCTCCTTTGTAAAATGATTCAGGTAATCTCTCAAGGATTCCTTAGCTCCCTGCACAAGACTCATAAGAGATGCTGAACTTTTCTCATGGACTCTTCCACTGATGAATTGCTTAATAAAAGCCTGACTTAATTCTCTGAACGATCCAATAGAATTTGGGGGCAGGCGACTGTACCATCTTTGAGCCATACCCGACAGGGTTTGAGGGAAGGCCCGACACTTTATAGCATCATTCACGGGTTGCAGCAGCAGTGCATTAGAGAATGTCCTAACATGATTAGCGGGGTCTCCCGTGCCATCATAGGCTTTGATAGTGGGCATCTTGAATTTCCTTGAGATATGGGCATTCATTATCTCTTCTGTGAAGGGTGGAGTTGGATCATCAGGATCTCCAAGGGGAAGGAGATTGCTTGGATCAATTCTTGGGACAGCAGCCCTTCTTCTTACCGGACCATCCAGGTCTATGACAGGAGGAGGATTTCTCCCCTAGGAGGTATCTGGGGTCTGGTGGCCTGGTGAGCCTCCAAATCACGCCTCAGCCTTTGGATTTCAGCCTCATGAGCCCTGATCCTTTCCTGTACTTCTTGGGGATTCGCCCCTGGGGTGCTTTGGGGGCGTTGCCTTCCATCGGCTATTGGCTCTTTTCCAGGACGCCTCCTTCTCGGGGCCACTTCATCATCCGAAGATTCAGAGTCTCTCTCAGTGTAAGGACCAGAAAATTCCCGATCCTCAGGAATAGGACCCAATCCTCGTATATAGGGGGTGACCGCCCTCGTGCTTCGCTTCGCCCAGCATATCCGCTTCCTCCAACCTCAGGGTGAAGGGGCATCCCATAAGGGGGGTTAGTAGTAACAATAGTTGAATATTCATACCCGACGGGTCGAGAATTCACTGGTATATGTATTTGTTGAACTTGAGGATTTGTACCTTGAATAGTCGGGGAGTTGTCCCTTGTAGCTGAGGTTGAGTTGCCCCTATCTGGGCTTCCCCCTGAGTAGATGCATAAGTTGAATGGGGAGGAATCTCCACGATTGACGAAATCACCTGAGTTGTCCCTGATGGTGTTCCTTCCTCTAGATCTCCAATTATTCTCCGTGTTCTCGCCATGGTTGTTGTTGTGCTTTCCCACAGACGGCGCCAAATGTTATGGATTAAAACAAGTATATATAATTGCTGTATTTAGTACTAAGGAGCGTGAGCTTCAAGGCTCGATTTTGACTGTTCTTGTGTTTCGTGACTCAATCTGCCTTAACAAGATGCCTACGTACCTTGCTAATTGCCAAAGATCAAGTACGTAGTTCTGATCTGTGGGGTGAGACCCCTTATATAGATGTTGGGAGTCCTTGAATTGGACTTAGTATAGGAGACTTGATGGGCAAGTCTCATAATTAGAATGGACTTTGGAGTCCTAGATAGTAGGAAACTGATTCCTTATCCTTTTTGGTCCCCTTGAGGCTAATCTATAAGGATTTATATCCTTATCGGGACTCTTCTCTGTAGCTGATTTTTCCCTTATTAATTAATTACGAAATTAATTAATAATCAGGGCTTTTGGGCCTTCTTTAATCCATCAGGCCTGATCCGGTCAATCAGGCTTAACCTTTCCGGTCTGAGTATCATATATCTTTTTATTGGGCCTAGCAGCCCATACCTTGCAGTATTTAATTATACTATCATAATTTATTTATCCATATAAAAGTCTAAGCAGATTTAGAGAAAGAACCTGAAACCATTCCAAGTTCATTTACCAAACTTGTAAAAGTAGCTTCACATAATGGTTTTGTGAAGATATCTGCCAATTGTTGATCTGTGGGAACAAAATGCAATTCCACTGTACCTTCATCCACATGTTCCCTGATGAAGTGGTACCTGATGCTGATGTGCTTTGTCATTGAGTGTTGAACTGGATTACCTGTCATAGCAATAGCACTTTGATTATCACAGTAAATAGGGATTTTGAAATATGTTAACCCATAATCCAGTAACTGATTCTTCATCCAAAGAATTTGTGCACAACAGCTTCCTGCAGCAATATACTCTGCTTCTGCAGTTGATGTGGAAATTGACTTTTGTTTCTTGCTGTACCAAGAAACCAATCTGTCTCCAAGAAATTGGCAGCTTCCACTTGTGCTTTTCCTGTCAATTTTGCAACCTGCAAAATCTGAATCTGAGTAACCTATTAGTTTAAAATCTGATTCTCTAGGATACCATAATCCCAGAGCAGCTGTTCCTTTAAGATACTTAAAGATTCTTTTTACAGCTGTTAAGTGAGGTTCTCTTGGATCTGCTTGAAATCTTGCACAAAGACAGGTAGCATACATGATATCAGGTCTACTAGCAGTTAGATAGAGTAGAGAGCCAATCATACCTCTGTAGTCAGTAATATCTACTGATTTACCGGTATCCTTATCCAGTTTTGTCGCAGTGGCCATTGAAGTGGATGCACTTGAACAATCTTGCATTCCAAATTTCTTTAGCAAGTTTCTGGTGTACTTGGTTTGACAAATAAAAGTGCCTTCCTCATTCTGCTTGACTTGAAGGCCCAGAAAATAGCTAAGTTCCCCCATCATACTCATCTGATATCTTGATTGCATTAGTTTGGCAAACTTCTTGCAAAGTTTGTCATTTGTAGATCCAAAAATGATATCATCAACATAAATCTGGACCAGAAGTAAGTCCTTTCCATGGTTGAGGTAGAACAGTGTTTTGTCTATTGTCCCTCTGTTGAATCCACTTTCCAGAAGAAACTGAGCTAAAGTCTCATACCATGCTCTAGGAGCTTGCTTAAGTCCATAAAGTGCTTTATCAAGCCTGTAGACATAATCTGGATGTTTGGTATCTACAAAACCTGGTGGTTGTTCAACATATACCTCTTCCTCCAATTCTCCATTAAGAAAAGCACTTTTCACATCCATTTGAAAGACAGTAAACTTTTTGTGAGCAACATAAGCCAAAAATGTAACACCCCCAAATCCGGGGTCGGGGATCCGGGTTGTCACGAGTTCCATTTCCCTTAATAACACCCAATCTTAATAATTACTCAACTACTCTGTACTGTGACCCCACAATAAACACACACACCACACATTATAGTCTCAGAGATGAACATCCAAAAATAATCACAAGTCGTTTTATTCCACAATTATATGACAATACACCTTAAAAGGTTTTCTGAATAAATTTACATTTCTTTGCCATTATTACGATTCATAAATATACATAAATCTGGTACATCAAAAGTTGAAAGCCTAGCCTATTGGTAGCTCCTACCTCAGCTATAGCGACATCAACGCCTATAGGAAACTGCGGAATGTTTCCTATCCGCTCGCGAATTGGGAGCTTGGTCCTGTTCATCTTGTCTATCTGATGTTGTGTGATGAAAGAAGAAAGCAAGGGTGAGCAGCAAGCCCACCAAAATAATATGTATAATGATTAACAATATATGAGCCTACTCATAATACTCATGAAAGTCTTGGTCAAAAGAAATGAACCAAGTTTGATATCTTAATGCGATGAAGTCGCAAAATATTCAGTATATATACATATATACTTTTCAAAATATTGGAAGTCCTCTTCCATGCATAATATACACAAAGTCCCAGTGTATAACTGTATAAAAATATCGTTGCAAGGTGATCTCATATATCTAACCTTGTCTCAACGTTTTTCTGAAAATCTTTATCATGCATAAGATAATCATTTACTAGATATAAGTTTAAAAGATGAAGTTACAAGATACTCCAATATACTTATATCTTTTCCAAATACTACTTGAACTACCACCGTTCAAGTTATAATTAGATTAAAAGTTCATCACATAGATGAGACTACAAGATAATACTTGAATAGATTCAACCTTTAAAATATCATCAAAATAAAATGAAGTTATGAGATACTTCATTTGATGCAAACATCATTTTGAAAACTTGACCCTGCCAACACTCAACAATCGCCCAACCGTAGCCTTTCTATCGAAGTGCTCTGGGTAGCATTGCAGAAATTATCCAATTGGATGATGAACTCATTACGGGAGTTTGCCGCGCCAGGAAGACCACTTACGATGATCAGTCGTAGTAGTACAACCCCACCATTTTCTACATGTAGAGGAGAACCTGTCGGATTTACTTGTCAACCGAACACTGAACTCCTAAGGAATGGACCGCCTTAGCGGAACTTCCAGGCCATTTGGGCCAATATAATAAGGCTGGGCCGGCGCTACTCGGCCACTTACGCCACTCCTAGTTCAGATGAAATCCATGACTCTGAAACGTAAAGCTCGTCCCCACTTTCCCCAAGTAGAAACTTGTTGATACGGCTCCACCAAGAAGTCGTATCTATTTGGAAAGGAGAACTCACCGATATTTCCCAGGCGATGCCTGTTAATGGATTAACTTGTTCCAAGAATTTTACTTCCCGAGTGTTGGGTAAGTAATCGATTCATTTAACAAAACAGCAACCTTGTTGCGAATATAAAACACACCACAGAGCCGGATCCCTCAGGTTTTGAGCGAGTATTTAAATCCCCTTCGAAAGGAGAATCTTAAATATAAAAATGAGTTTTAGGATCCGCTCTAACTTTTAAAAATCATTTTGAAGACTCGCAAAATATTTTTAAGAATGTTTGGAGTGATGCTGATTTAATAAAATAAATCAATCCCCAGAATATTTAGAAAATGTCTGAATATTATTATTTAAATAATATTCCCATAAAGAATAATCTTTATAAAATAATTGAAGTAGAAGTATTAAAACTTATACTTGAAATGAATAGAAAATAATCAAAGATATACTTATACGAAAGTAATATCTTTATTTGAATAATCAAAAATAAGTTTGATTATCGACACCTTATTCTTTAATACAATAAAGAATATTATGAAGTAATAAGCGGAGTCATAATACCTCGAATGAATACTATAAATAATATTCATAAAATAAAGGAGTCATACATCCTCAAATGAATATCCAAGTAATATTCAATAATAATATAAACTGAGTCATAAGCCCTCGAATGAATACTCAAATTAATATTCAATTAAGTAAAATAAAGGTATCGAATAAACCTTATTCGATCCATAGTTTTAAAAACTATATCCATATATATATAAATATATATATATATATAATATACTCGGGAACATCGACTCCCGGTTTAGAAATATGTTCACCTTTTATCCCCTATACTAAGGGTATACGCAACTACTTGCTTATTTCTAGCATAGGTATTATGCAACTATAAGCATTGAAATCAACAGATAGATAACCAGATTATGAAACAGACATGCATATATACCATATTAGCATGCTCCAATATATCGCAAAATTTGCTAATAACAATCATGCACTATCACAAGATAATGCATATACATATATTTACATCACAACAACAGTATATCGGGTAGAAAACTTGCCTG
Source organism: Apium graveolens (assembly GCF_009905375.1). NCBI lineage: Eukaryota > Viridiplantae > Streptophyta > Magnoliopsida > Apiales > Apiaceae > Apium > Apium graveolens. The sequence continues at coordinate 201,663,269 of NC_133649.1, forward strand.
AGCGACTGGGGGTTACGAATGGCTCGGGACGAGTCTGGTAACCTATAAACAACAAGTAAGTTGGAATTAAACCAAAGTCACTTGTAAATCTATACTCTAACCAACTCAGACTCTAACGCTCGTTTTGCGCTTACTGATTCTCTTAAGTCACTCGAGTACCCTCGGCTCCACCATTTTTAATAATTTAACCTTTACGAGTTTTAAAGCGATTCCTTCGCAAGTGTCTTACCAACTGCCTAACACACTTACCATAATGTTTCATACATTAATTAACCCTTTTTGGTCTTTAACCTATGTTTCAAAGTAAGGCGAGGGGAAAAGTTTCGTTCGCGAAACGCCGTTACTTGAAACGGTCGTTTCTCCTAAACCGTGCATCGGAATCGAACGAACTACATATCAAAACGAAGCTCGTAACACGAGCTATCTAGACATGGCAATGGTCATAATCTAGAAGGGGGTTCTCGGGTCCTAATGTTATGCACAAAAACAGTCTAAAGAAAATCGGACGTTACGACGGCTATGTTTACGCGATTTCCCAATTTAAAACCATTCAAAACCAACCCAATTCAACCTCAAATCCAACATACAACCAACATACATCCTCATCACATCATAAAAACCCCAACCAATTCAATTTTAACATTCATACTTATGCCTAAGCTTGAATTTAACTATACTACATTCTTTTAACCAAAACAACAAGATTTACCAATCCGATTCAATACCATTTCAAATCCCAAACTCTAATCACAACAACAAGCTACAATATCACCCTACTAATCAAAATCATCTTATAATACATAGGAATCTAGGGTTTGGAGATGGTATACCTTCCTTGAAGAGTGGAGAATCAAGAGAATGGCTTGGAATCACCCTTAAAGTCCTTATCCAAGCTTAATCTAAACAAAACTTCAAGAACACAAATTTTAGTTCTTGAAAACACTATTCACCATCTTCTTTCATGATTTATAGAAAAATATTGGCTTGGAATTAGAAGCTTAAACTTATAGGAAGTATGTAACTATCCATGGGGAAGCTTAGATAATTACCTTGCTAAATAGTAAGTGGAGGAGCTTGGACTTTCATTTTTTAAGAAAAGCACCCGAGAGCATGAAGAAGAAGAAGAGAGATTTTTGTGTTTTGTTTGGTGAAATGAAATGTTTTGGCTTGGTTGGTTGATTTTTGTGTTGTTTTTAGTTAATTACCTTGTTGCCCTTGATTTTGTGTGGTTAAAAAGTCACCACATCTTCTTCCTTCCCATGTCATGCTTGTGTCATCCTCATGATGTCATCCTCCCCTCCTTGTCCTCTTCTCATTGGTTGGGTGACATCATCCTCTCTAATCCCTTTGATTAACTTCCTAATTGTTTGCCTAATGACCGCTGATCTGTTATACGGTTCGCTTAACTTTCGTTTTCGTTTATCGTTTGAGGGATCATACCCGGGATCTTATTACTTAGGTTCCCTTAACCTTTCTCAATATATTGTATTCCTTTTATGATCCTCTCTTATAATCCTTTAATTTAAATCCTTTTTATCCTGTTACCTTATACTCAATTCTTTCCGTATCTATTGGATTTCCGGGAAAAATCAAAGTGTTCGGATTTGGATTCTGACGATCTTTACATACACTTATATCCCATATAAAGTACTAATAAAATCTCAGAATATCCATATCAGAACCCCTACATACTGTGGCATGAAAAGTTTTCTCATTCAGCAAAAACACTATTCATAAGGGTTTCAAAATTTCCCAAAAATTGGGGTTATTACAGTCTCCCCTCCTTAAAAGGATTCCGTCCCGGAATCAGATAGAAAATGAATAGGGATACTCTCTTAGCATTGCACTTTCTAACTCTCAAGTAATTTTCCCACATTGTGGTTCTACCACCAAACTCTGCCTAGTTTGATAATCCTTCTCCTAAGCACTTGTTCCTTTTCACTCTATAACCCTTCCTGGTTGCTCCATATAGGTTACGTCTGGTTGCATGTCTATGCGCTCATATGCCCCTATTTATCTGGCATCCGAATTACCCTTTCTTAACATTGATACGTGAAACGCGTTATGACTTGCTACATGTTCTGGGGTAAGGCTAGCTCATATGCTAACTTCCCAATACTTCTTAATATATCCAAGGGTCCAACAATTGGTGGACTTAGCTTTCCTTTCTTTCCGAATCTCATTAATTCTTTTCAAGGGAATACTTTTAACAATACAAGGTTGCCTCCTTCCTATTCTTTGTCCTTTCGTGTCAAATCAACATACTTCTTATGTCCATCTGGGGCTACTACCAGTCGTCCTCTGATTAGATCTATTATATCCCTGGTCCTTTGGACTACTGCGGGTCCGAGCATCTTGCGCTCTACAACTTCATCCTAACATAAGGGAGATCGACATTGTCTTCCCTCAAGGATCTCATAAGGCGATACCTCAATACTGACATATGATCTATTATCGTAAGATAACTTAATCCGCGTTAAGTGATCATTCCAAATTCTTTCAAGTCTATTGCACAGACTCTCATTATAGCTTCTAATCATTATAGCTTTTGCTTCTCAATACCCATTCTTTTCCAGTTCGTAATCGCTATCACCTTCCGTTCCTAATATTATACTGGTTATACTTTTGCTCGTTAGCGTTCTATAACCTTTTAATAACCACGTCAACCTTAGTATCACGAACGCGTTAGAATCGGAATACCACCGTACTGATACTACTTCCTTTAGCTGCTTCCATCTTCGAAAGCTTGGTCCTTCATATAGAAGTAAAAGAATTTATTGAGAGATCACTATGATCATGAACACTTGTTATATCGCATAGTTAGTACAGAAGGTGGCCAACCTTTAGTACTTGACAAGCAATTAAACAATAGCTGGTATCCTACTAGGCTTCTATCACACAGATAGATAGTCATTCGGCAATACCTCCCCTTTCTGGAAGGGTTGTTCTTCTCAGCTTACATGAAATGAAAAGAAGAGAAAAGAACGAATTGAAGAGAATTGTATATATGAAAAAAATATACTGCCACAAAATATCTGGCTTGGAACCTACCTCTGAACTATAGAGGTTTGTCATAGGAGAACAAATCATATACGTATATAAATCAACATTAAGCATTATAGCCTCGTATTTCCCATGCCTAAATATTTTCGCTATCCCGTCCATCATTCTATGGACCCACACTCTTCCTCGAGCTTATACACAATCACCTTGGAAACTCCCTCGACATCGAAAATCGAATCTGGGATCTCATTCTATACATCATCGTTACTAGAATTCTATGCTTGCACCGCAACCTTCCTCGTATAATAATACGACTCTCTATTGATAAGAAAGAATAATTATTCACTAGGTAGATACTCTACTTAATTAGTCTATCAATGATAACTTATACACTACCACGACCCGATTAGTGGTACTCAATCTCAACACCCATTCCAATACAACTCTCACGGTTGTATTCAGCTCAATACTCGCAGAATCATTGCTGCCTTACTATGGTCCACCACTGACCTACTGTCGCCATTCACTTTCCGTGAAATCTTAATATCTAACCATACGGAGTCCATACATGTCATATCAAATCCTTCTAAGGAGGTAACATAATCACCATCCATGATTCATGGAGTACACTCCTGATTCTGACATACATACATGACATGAAGCAGATAAAATTGCAGAAGAGTTTCGCTCAAAGGAACGATAGCAGGTTAATACCATTCTTAATCATATGCCTTAAATAGAAGACTTAACTCAAAGGTTCGTTTAGTCCTTCTTGAAACATGGTCCTGGCTTATCTCAAGATAGTATCTTCTGAGATAGATAGCCCGCTCATGGCGATTACACGAATTAAACCTTTACCAACTACTATTACGGTTGGGTATTGCACAGTCATCAGAAGGAATGTCAATCTTCCAAACCATAATACAATCTGCATAGCTTTAACCATCATCACCGTATTCCCTTGGCACAAGCGCCTATAATTATCCTCTTACCTTTAAAGTGGCGGCCACCTCTTTGGCCTTTCCTGATAGTAAAATTTCCTTACAGTCAATGTCATTTTAACCACCTCCAAATAAATTTTCTACCTCATTTCAATCACTGCTTATGTGAAGATGTTTTCCTTAAAATCTGGTGAGTAAAAAAAAATATCACCATTTTTCCATAAGTTATTGCCTCAGTCTTTAGAGGTTAATCACTGTCATGACTGACGCTCAATCATAATTAGAACATCTTTTATCTTAAGTCCTAATTGCCCTGAACAATTTCGACCATTACTGGTTCGATCCATACTTTCTCGTGATTTAGCACGTGCCCCACTTGGCATCATTATAATTACGTCATATTTCCTTCATCAACATTTCTATTCTTGAGAATTTTGAATATTACATTTCTCCTTGTAAAACCTCTAAGGTTATCCTTGAATTGTTCCTCCTGTATTCCCTAGATACAGGGCATATCAAGATACCATTTATTAATACTAGAATCATTGTCTATATACTTCTGAAAAATTTCTCCACTGATTTTTACAGGTTGTTATTACCTTAATCCTTTCCAATTCATACTGTCAAAACTCATACTATCCCTATTAAGGGTGAAATGCCAACCTTTATGCATTCCCCTAGGATTCATTTTAAGTTACCGATGTTCTATCCTTAATTCCACCTTTAAAAGGTACCTGCATCCTTCCATGGATAAATCAAGTCATATATCCTTGATAGATTATCTTATTCATCATTCCCACCTCGATAGTCTATACCTAACTTCATAATAGCATCCTTATTCAAATTGAGGTCAATCCATATGGCCTCCAAAAGATAACAATGGTCATCCGCTTTTCTTTCCTGATTTGGTAATGATAACATGGATGTTCTGGAAGATATTGGTCATGTTCAACGTGAACTTCTCAGTCTTATGAGTAAGCCGCGTTAAAGGGGCTACTATCTTTACAAACTTGAACGAACCTCCGGTAGTGACCGGCCAATCCTACCTCTGGTAGTCGACCAAACCATGGTCATCAATTCATCAGTGGTCCTTTATCCAATCCTGTCAGGATCCTCCATGGGATCCTCCTCAACAACTATCCCTTCTAGGACAACATCATCAACCGCTACATCCTCAATATCAACATCATCCGGTCCTGCATTAGGACACTCTATCGGATCCACAATCCGATCTCCAATTAGTAATAAAACATCATCGCGTTGTTGCCCCTCAACCTCAGGGTTCGGAGTCCCGCTACCATATACGATAATGAACTACGCTCCTATCACGATATTTATAAGGGTTCCCATAAGGGTTTTAACTGTCAGTACTACGTTAGGTAGCCCGACTATGAACTTGGCAAGAGTTCTTATTATCTTAGTGAACTTATTATCTTAACGTCACATCATCTCTGAGGTTTATAACGCTTAGCTCTGATACCACTTCTGTAACACCCCCAAATCCGGGGTCGGGGATCCGGGTTGTCACGAGTTCCATTTCCCTTAATAACACCCAATCTTAATAATTACTCAACTACTCTGTACTGTGACCCCACAATAAACACACACACCACACATTATAGTCTCAGAGATGAACATCCAAAAATAATCACAAGTCATTTTATTCCACAATTATATGACAATACACCTTAAAAGGTTTTCTGAATAAATTTACATTTCTTTGCCATTATTACGATTCATAAATATACATAAATCTGGTACATCAAAAGTTGAAAGCCTAGCCTATTGGTAGCTCCTACCTCAGCTACAGCGACATCAACGCCTATAGGAAACTGCGGAATGTTTCCTATCCGCTCGCGAATTGGGAGCTTGGTCCTGTTCATCTTGTCTATCTGATGTTGTGTGATGAAAGAAGAAAGCAAGGGTGAGCAGCAAGCCCACCAAAATAATATGTATAATGATTAACAATATATGAGCCTACTCATAATACTCATGAAAGTCTTGGTCAAAAGAAATGAACCAAGTTTGATATCTTAATGCGATGAAGTCGCAAAATATTCAGTATATATACATATATACTTTTCAAAATATTGGAAGTCCTCTTCCATGCATAATATACACAAAGTCCTAGTGTATAACTGTATAAAAATATTGCTGCAAGGTGATCTCATATATCTAACCTTGTCTCAACGTTTTTCTGAAAATCTTTGTCATGCATAAGATAATCATTTACTAGATATAAGTTTAAAAGATGAAGTTACAAGATACTCCAATATACTTATATCTTTTCCAAATACTACTTGAACTACCACCGTTCAAGTTATAATTAGATTAAAAGTTCATCACATAGATGAGACTACAAGATAATACTTGAATAGATTCAACCTTTAAAATATCATCAAAATAAAATGAAGTTATGAGATACTTCATTTGATGCAAACATCATTTTGAAAACTTGACCCTGCCAACACTCAACAATCGCCCAACCGTAGCCTTTCTATCGAAGTGCTCTGGGTAGCATTGCAGAAATTATCCAATTGGATGATGAACTCATTACGGGAGTTTGTCGCGCCAGGAAGACCACTTACGATGATCAGTCGTAGTAGTACAACCCCACCATTTTCTACATGTAGAGGAGAACCTGTCGGATTTACTTGTCAACCGAACACTGAACTCCTAAGGAATGGACCGCCTTAGCGGAACTTCCAGGCCATTTGGGCCAATATAATAAGGCTGGGCCGGCGCTACTCGGCCACTTACGCCACTCCTAGTTCAGATGAAATCCATGACTCTGAAACGTAAAGCTCGTCCCCACTTTCCCCAAGTAGAAACTTGTTGATACGGCTCCACCAAGAAGTCGTATCTATTTGGAAAGGAGAACTCACCGATATTTCCCAGGCGATGCCTGTTAATGGATTAACTTGTTCCAAGAATTTTACTTCCCGAGTGTTGGGTAAGTAATCGATTCATTTAACAAAACAGCAACCTTGTTGCGAATATAAAACACACCACAGAGCCGGATCCCTCAGGTTTTGAGCGAGTATTTAAATCCCCTTCGAAAGGAGAATCTTAAATATAAAAATGAGTTTTAGGATCCGCTCTAACTTTTAAAAATCATTTTGAAGACTCGCAAAATATTTTTAAGAATGTTTGGAGTGATGCTGATTTAATAAAATAAATCAATCCCCAGAATATTTAGAAAATATCTGAATATTATTATTTAAATAATATTCCCATAAAGAATAATCTTTATAAAATAATTGAAGTAGAAGTATTAAAACTTATACATGAAATGAATAGCAAATAATCAAAGATATACTTATACGAAAGTAATATCTTTATTTGAATAATCAAAAATAAGTTTGATTATCGACACCTTATTCTTTAATACAATAAAGAATATTATTAAGTAATAAGCGGAGTCATAATACCTCGAATGAATACTATAAATAATATTCATAAAATAAAGGAGTCATACATCCTCAAATGAATATCCAAGTAATATTCAATAATAATATAAACTGAGTCATAAGCCCTCGAATGAATACTCAAATTAATATTCAATTAAGTAAAATAAAGGTATCGAATAAACCTTATTCGATCCATAGTTTTAAAAACTATATCCATATATACATAAATATATATATATATAATATACTCGGGAACATCGACTCCCGGTTTAGAAATATGTTCACCTTTTATCCCCTATACTAAGGGTATACGCAACTACTTGCTTATTTCTAGCATAGGTATTATGCAACTATAAGCATTGAAATCAACAGATAGATAACCAGATTACGAAACAGACATGCATATATACCATATCAGCATGCTCCAATATATCGCAAAATTTGCTAATAACAATCATGCACTATCACAAGATAATGCATATACATATATTTACATCACAACAACAGTATATCGGGTAGAAAACTTGTCTGAGCGACTGGAGGTTACGAATGGCTCGGGATGAGTCTGGTAACCTATAAACAACAAGTAAGTTGGAATTAAACCAAAGTCACTTGTAAATCTATACTCTAACCAACTCAGACTCTAACGCTCGTTTTGCGCTTACTGATTCTCTTAAGTCACTCGAGTACCCTCGGCTCCACCATTTTTAATAATTTAACCTTTACGAGTTTTAAAGCGATTCCTTCGCGAGTGTCTTACCAACTGCCTAACATACTTACCATAATGTTTCATACATTAATTAACCCTTTTTGGTCTTTAACCTATGTTTCAAAGTAAGGCGAGGGGAAAAGTTTCGTTCGCGAAACGCCGTTACTTGAAACGGTCGTTTCTCCTAAACCGTGCATCGGAATCGAACGAACTACATATCAAAACGAAGCTCGTAACACGAGCTATCTAGACATGGCAATGGTCATAATCTAGAAGGGGGTTCTCGGGTCCTAATGTTATGTACAAAAATAGTCTAAAGAAAATCGGACGTTACGACGGCTATGTTTACGCGATTTCCCAATTTAAAACCATTCAAAACCAACCCAATTCAACCTCAAATCCAACATACAACCAACATACATCCTTATCACATCATAAAAACCCCAACCAATTCAATTTTAACATTCATACTTATGCCTAAGCTTGAATTTAACTATACTACATTCTTTTAACCAAAACAACAAGATTTACCAATCCGATTCAATACCATTTCAAATCCCAAACTCTAATCACAACAACAAGCTACAATATCACCCTACTAATCAAAATCATCTTATAATACATAGGAATCTAGGGTTTGGAGATGGTATACCTTCCTTGAAGAGTGGAGAATCAAGAGAATGGCTTGGAATCACCCTTAAAGTCCTTATCCAAGCTTAATCTAAACAAAACTTCAAGAACACAAATTTTAGTTCTTGAAAACACTATTCACCATCTTCTTTCATGATTTATAGAAAAAGATTGGCTTGGAATTAGAAGCTTAAACTTATAGGAAGTATGTAACTATCCATGGGGAAGCTTAGATAATTACCTTGCTAAATAGTAAGTGGAGGAGCTTGGACTTTCATTTTTTAAGAAAAGCACCCGAGAGCATGAAGAAGAAGAAGAGAGATTTTTGTGTTTTGTTTGGTGAAATGAAATGTTTTGGCTTGGTTGGTTGATTTTTGTGTTGTTTTTAGTTAATTACCTTGTTGCCCTTGATTTTGTGTGGTTAAAAAGTCACCACATCTCCTTCATTCCCATGTCATGCTTGTGTCATCCTCATGATGTCATCCTCCCCTCCTTGTCCTCTTCTCATTGGTTGGGTGACATCATCCTCTCTAATCCCTTTGATTAACTTCCTAATTGTTTGCCTAATGACCGCTGATCTGTTATACGGTTCGCTTAACTTTCGTTTTCGTTTATCGTTTGAGGGATCATACCCGGGATCTTATTACTTAGGTTCCCTTAACCTTTCTCAATATATTGTATTCCTTTTATGATCCTCTCTTATAATCCTTTAATTTAAATCCTTTTTATCCTGTTACCTTATACTCAATTCTTTCCGTATCTACTGGATTTCCGGGAAAAATCAAAGTGTTCGGATTTGGATTCTGACGATCTTTACATACACTTATATCCCATATAAAGTACTAATAAAATCTCAGAATATCCATATCAGAACCCCTACATACTGTGGCATGAAAAGTTTTCTCATTCAGCAAAAACACTATTCATAAGGGTTTCAAAATTTCCCAAAAATTGGGGTTATTACAAAAAATATCCTTATGGCTTCTAACCTAGCAACTGGTGCAAATGTTTCATCATAATCAATTCCCTCCTGTTGAGAATATCCTTTTGCAACCAGCCTTGCCTTATTCCTTGTAATTATGCCATCACTGTCAGTTTTGTTTCTGAATACCCACTTTGTACCAACAACAGATCTATTCTTTGGTCTTGGCACTAGGGTCCAGACTTTGTTTCTTTCAAATTCATTCAACTCTTCCTGCATTGCTTGCACCCAATCAGCATCTTGAAGAGCTTCTTCCACTTTCTTTGGCTCAGTCTGAGAGAGAAAAGAATTGTAAAGACACTCATTTGAAGTACCTGTTCTAGTTCTGACACCTGCATCAGGATTTCCAATTATCAAATCAGGTGTATGTGATTTTGTCCATTTCCTTGCAGATGGAAGGTTTTCTCTAGAACTGGATGCTCCCCCATGATCCATGCTATCTTCATTTTCATTTTCTGATGCTCCCCCTGAAAGTATGCTCTCTGAGTTGGATTCTTCAGTATTTAGATTTTCAGCACTATCAGAACTTGGCTTATCAGAACTTGACGAATCAGAACTTGAAGAGCCAGATGCATGTTCTGATGTTTCTTGAGATGTGGTAGGATCTTGAGTATGCTCCCCCTGCATAGGTGCATCTTCCTTTAACGTAGTCACCACAGTTTCAATAACATCAGAGTTTAATCCATCAGAGTTTGCAGTATCAGGACTTAGACTGTCAGGATTTTCAGTATCAGAATATGAGTCTTCATTTTCAAATCTCAGCTGATCATGGTCAATGAAATCTTTAAGACCAGTGATCTTCTTGTCATCAAAAGAGACATTGATAGATTCCATGACCAATTTTGTTCTCAAATTATAGACTCTGAAGGCTTTTGTGGAAAGTGGATATCCAACAAAGATTCCTTCATCAGCTTTTAGATCAAACTTTGATAGCTGTTCAGGATGAGTCTTGAGAACAAAACACTTGCATCCAAATATATGAAAATATTTCATATTTGGCTTCTTTTTCTTCACCATCTCATATGGTGTTTTTCCATGCTTGTTAATGAGTGTTGCATTTTGAGTAAAACAAGCAGTCTGCACAGCTTCAGCCCAGAAATAGGTTGGAAGCTTTGCTTCTTCAAGCATTATACGTGCAGCTTCAATGAGAGTTCTATTCTTCCTTTCAACAACTCCATTTTGCTGTGGAGTTCCAGGAGCAGAAAATTCCTGCTTTATTCCATGGCTTTTGCAAAACTCTTCCATTATCAAATTCTTGAACTCAGTACCATTATCACTCCTTAAAATTTTCACAGAATCTTTGACCATTTTATCCAGCTGTTTGACATGATCAATCAAGATAGATGCAGTTTCACTTTTTGTGTGCAAGAAATACACCCATGTGTATCTGGTGAACTCATCCACTATGACCAACGCATACTTCTTCTTTGCAATAGACATGACATTTACTGGACCAAATAGATCAACATGTATAAGATGATAAGGCTCAAGAATTGATGAATCAGTCTTGCTCTTGAATGAAGATTTTCTTTGTTTGGCTTTCTGACATGAATCACAAAGACCATCATGAGCAAATACTGTGTTTGGCAATCCTCTCACAAGATCTTTCTTGACCAGTTCATTTATATTGTTGAAATTTAAATGAGAGAGTTTCTTATGCCAATTCCAGCTTTCTTCAATTGATGCTCTACTTAACAGACAGATTGCAGAACCATCAGTACTTGTTGAAAGCTTAGCTTCATAAATGTTACCACGTCTGTATCCTTTCAGAACAACTTTGCCTTTAGATTTACTCACGATTTCACAGTGTTCTTCAAAGAAATCAACATGATAACCTCTGTCACAGATTTGACTTATACTCAGTAGGTTGTGTTTAAGTCCTGAGACCAGAGCTACTTGTTTAATTATGACATTTCCAAGATTGATATTGCCATATCCCAATATTTTTCCAATGTTGCCATCTCCATAAGAAACACTTGGGCCAGCTTTCTCCACAAAGTCTGATAGCAGGGCCTTATTTCCAATCATATGTCCTGAACATCCACTGTCCAGAACTAGAATATTTTTCATGTTGCCCTGCAATCACAAAGACCACTAATTATTAGTTTTAAGGACCCAGACTTGCTTGGATCCTTTGGCCTTATTAAGTTTGTTAACATTTGCAGCGGATTTAGCATCAGAGTTTATGTTAACATTTTTCTTATCAGAACTTACACTATCAGACTTTGAATCAGAATTTACACTAGAAGGAACAATGGAAACTTTCTTCAAAGAAGGTTTTATTTGATAATAATCATAGTATAAACTATGATATTCCTTACAAGTATAAATGGAATGCCATAAACTACCACAATGAAAACAAGGATTTTGTGGTTTGTATCTAACAGACTGACTCTTAACTCCTGATTTTGAAGGTAAGGAGTTAATATTCTTATTCTTCCTGCAAAAAGAAGCCAGATGGTTAGAACTTCCACAGTTATGACATGTTTTCCTAGGAGCATCAGGAACAGGTTTATAATCATTGCTTTTATTCACACCTTCCTTTCCATTCCTATTTTTCCTAGGTGATTTTACCTTGTTTGCATTCTTGACATCTTTCAGCTTATGCTTAAGCTGCTTCTTTGTCATTAAGCCTATGTTCACTTCAGATGTCTTTTCCTGTTTTAGTTTGTCAGAAGTTAATTCCTCTTTAACTTCTGATTTCTCATTTTTAGACTTTACAGTTACAAACTTAACAGGTTTAAACTTTGGTTTTTGCTTAACAACAGGCTTAATTTCTTCAGTTCCTTTATCATTCTTATCTTCTCCATAACCTAAGCCCTCTTTCCAGTTTCCACTACTTAGCAAATTTTGAGTTGTTTTGCCAGAGTTAGTCCAAGTCCTGATAATCTCTCTTTCCTTTTCTAACTCAGTTTTTAGAGATTCATTTAATTTTAGCACTTCATTCCTAACATAAAAAGCATCATCTCTATCCTTCTGAGTTTGATGGAACATGACTAACTCTTTTTCTAAGAAATCATTCCTTTTCTTAAATGCAAGATTTTCAGAAGTTAATCTTTCACATGTTAAAGTTTGATCTCTATAGCTAACAAACATGGTTTTAAGATATCTTCTCAACTCATTAATATCATCAGTATGAAAAGCATAAGTAGTCTGAGGTACCTTTGTTTCAGCAGCTTCAGAACTGCTCTCAGCACTTTCTTTATCAGAATTTGCCATCAATGCATAGTTCTCCTCACTTTCAGAGTCTGAGGTGTCTGTCCAGCTTTTCTTCTTTGTGACAAGAGCCTTGCCTTTGTCACCCTTTACCTTCTTGCAGTCAGGAGATATGTGGCCTTTCTCACCACATTTATAGCATTTAACATTGGTGTAATCTCCTCTGTCAGACTTTCCTCCCCTGCCTTCAGATCTTCTGAAATTCTTCTTATCAGAACTTATGCTTTTCCTGGAAAACTTCTTTCCCTTCCTGAACTTCCTGTATGCAATCTTTGTGATTCCTTTCACCATAAGAGCACACAGCTTCATCATCTCCTCATCAGCATCAGTCTCAGGCAAGCTTTCAGAATCTGAGTCATCATCACTTTCAGAACTTGATGACTCAGTATCAGACTTTATGAAAAGAGCTTTACCCTTGTCTTTCTTTGAGGAAGCTGCTTTGGGGAATTCTTCTTCAGCCTTAAGAGCAACTGTCCTTGACTTTCCTCCTTTCCTCTTGCTTCTTTGTTCCATCTCCAGCTCATGAGTCTTGAGCATTCCATAGATTTCGTCAAGAGTTGTTTCATCAAGATTGTAGTTGTCTCTTATTGTCGTTGCCTTCAAATCCCAGCATTCAGGAAGAGCTAACAGGAGCTTAAGGTTTGAATCTTCAAGATCATACTCTTCATCAACCAATGACAAATCATTCAAAAGTTTGAAAAATCTATCATATAAATCATTCAATGACTCATTAGTCTTTGAGTCAAAGTGTTCATACTCTTGAGTGAGTATTGTCTTCCTGTTCTTCTTAATTGTGTCAGTTCCCTGACACCTTGTTTCCAGAGCATCCCATATCTCCTTAGCAGTCTTGCAGTTGATTACCCTGTTTGACATTACATTATCAATGGCACTATGCAGTAAGTGTCGTACCTTAGCATCCTTAGCAATTGATGTTATGTCCTCAGCAGTATAATCACTCTTCTCCTTTGGTACGGTCTTTGCTGCTTCACCTGCAACTGCAACTGCGAGTTTGGTTGGTTTGTGAGGACCTTCCTTGATTCTATCAAGGTATTCTGGATCTGTTGCTTCCAGGAACATGGTCATCCTTACCTTCCATATGGGATATTCAGATGGTCTCAGTATGGGGACTCTGATGGTCTCATACCGACTCTGAATTTGTGTCTTTGGTGGTTCCTCAGTTGTGGTAGGCTTAGTTGGAGTTTCTGTGTCCGACATGATTGTGTTTGGATCTTTAACTGTATGTATATTAACAGATAGGCTCTGATACCAATTGTTAGGTCACACACACACTGTAGAGGGGGTGAATACAGTGTATAGTTCACTCAAATCAAACTTTAAGAACTTAAGTAACAGAAAACAAACTTTATTGAAATAATAAACTCTGTTACAGTATGGAACTGTTACCTCTCAGTGATGAACAAATATCACGAGAGCTGCAAGGGTTACAATGAATAATCTTTTCTAATAATGATAACACTTATAGTGTAAACCCTATGTCTGTGTTTATATACTACACAGTTACAAGATAATCGCTAATTGATATGGAATATAATTCTGCTTCCTAAAATATATCAATCAGATATCTTTTCTTCCAAGTATTCCATTCTTCACGGAATTCCTTCTTCATGCATATCTCTTCTTATGTTTATCTCGATCTTCTTTCCTTTAATCAGCTACTGTCCTTATCTGATTGTCCTTCAGCACTTAAGTTCTGATATCTATCTTCTGATGATTATCTCCTGATAATATAAGTATTGATATCCTTAAGTCCTGACTTCCAGTATAAGTACTGATCAACAGTTAAGTACTGATTTATCCTTTTCACGTAAGATCTGAAAGCTAAACATAAAACATATTAGCCATGACATTATCAAATATATCTAACATATAACATGATATCTTCTTTCAAAACAGAGTGGTAAACCATTTGTACAGATTCAAGTTGATTCAATCTCTCAGGAGTTGCTCCTACACCTGGTTCACTTAAGGAAGTTGTATCATTGGTAGTATTGTGTACTATCTTCTCTTTAGAACTACCCAATCCTGATTTGTCTCTTGCTTCCTTTCCTGTAACAACTCTTGCTTGAAAACCACTTGATGTAGTCTTCAAAGGTTGAGTCTGTTATGCTTTGGTGAATCCTGATAGTAGAATCTTTGAAGGTTTAACATGAGCAATGTCAGAGGTTTCCTTTTCCTTATCTTCTAATATCAAGCCAACTTGAGCTATGTCAGAGGTTGCTTGCTTCACTATCATATCAGAACTTACTACATCTTGACTCTGAACAACTTGAGCCATGTCAGAGGTTGGTTGAGAAATCTTCTTTTTTCATCAGAGTAAGACTAGCATCTTCATCAGATTTTGTCTCCAGATCCATGATTAGCATATATACCTTTACAGGTTCACCAATTTTTTCTTTACCCTTGGATCTTGGATCTACCTCCACTTGTGATTTGGCTTTGGTTGCCTCATAATTTGTCCTCTCCTTAATCACAATACCCTTAGGTTTTGGAAGTTTCTTTTCAACAACAGAAGCTTTAGACTTGGAGTTGACAATTTCTTCTTTAAGTCTAGCTTCTTCTTCCTTTAGACTTTCAAAGTCCATTCCAGGATTTTCTTTGAGAAATAATCTCTTTGAAATCTCTTCATCAAGCTCCAGATGTCCAATAGAACTTATCTTTTTACCAGTATCAGAACTTATTCTTCTCCCAGTATCAGAACTTGTTCTTTGTGTTGAAATTTCAGTTGTCTTTGATGAAGATCCTTTACCTTGACCATGACCTCTACCCATTCCAGAGTTTCCCTGGTCATCATTTCCATCATCCTTACCCTTCAGTGATTGAGTAGATTTGCATTTGGACTTAATTACTTTCTCCCCCTTTTTCGCATCAGCAGGTAAAAGAAGAGAGACAAGCAATTCCACTGAGGATTGGATCTCATTGAGTTGAGTTTGTTGAGCAACTTGATTCTTTAAAATTTCATAAATTTGATCTTGTTGCTTCTCCTGAGTCTTTTCAATATACCCAATTCGGTCAAATATTGGCTTTAAAAATATGTTCTTTTCCAATTTTATATTCATATCTTACTGGATCAGAGATTCTTGAATTTTATTCACCTTGTCATGAGTTATGGAGTGTTTACCTTGAAGGCGCCTTGTACTCATTGCAGTAACTCTCAGTTGTACCTTGAAATCATCATTTATCAGCATTTCATCAGCTTTAGCAAGGTGCTTAGCAAGAATTTTTCAGTAGGAACAAAACTAACAGTGTTCCATTCCTTAGTCCACTCATTTCCTCTAGGAGTTTCACTCCAAGGTACTGGGGCATCCTCTCTAACAAACTTCTTGATCAAATCAGCTTTGTTAAATGTTTGTTGAGGTGCATGTCCTGAAGGACCAACTGCATCAGTATCTACATTTGCAGCAACTTCACCAGTAAGTTCAGCATTATCGGCATCAGAACTTACAGAGCCTGCAGTATCAGCATCCTCTGATAAAATTACAGTATGTGAGGCTATAGAGGCTTCAATATCATCCTCTAAATTCTGATCTACAACTAAGTTCTGATCAACATCTAAATTTTGATGCCCACCTTAAATCTGATTTTGATCATCCAGATTCAGAATTGGTGTTGTTGGAATATCTTCATTGAAATCAGCATGTAGAATTGGTGTTGTTGGTGGAGTGGGTTGAGTTGGTGGAGCTTCCAAGTACAGAACCTCAGGCACAATCAAGTTATGAATATCAATTTCAGCACTTGTACCTGGGTCTTCAGTATGTACTGGATCAATTATTGGAGACACAGGAGGTGTAGACACTTGCTCTGGAATATCCTCTTGCTCTTGAATAGGAGACTTTGGAGCTTGAGTAAAGTCTGATTCAGCTGTGGGAAGTAATTCAATGACTCTAGGTTCTGTTGGGATCAGAGATTCCTGACCCCCTTCCTTAACCGCTTCCTCCAGAACTTCTTCAGAATGAGATGATTCACTGAAAGCCCTCCTGGCTCTTTGCTTTTTAAGTCTCTTTGCAGAATTAGAGACTTTGGAAACTTCATCATCAGAATTTAGCTTTCTAAGCCTTTTGAGGGGCCTAGAACTCCCAATTTCAGTATCTTTCTGAGAAGAGATCTTCTCAGCTTCTACAACAATAGGTTCTGATATGGGAACCTGTTCCTCATTATCTGACTCATCTCTCAGAACTATTCTCCTTCTCTTCTGTTGAGACTGAGGTACTATCTTAGTCCTCTTGGGTTTTGAAGATGAAGGCTTCACTGGATGTGCTGAAGGTTGAGATGGAGATGACTGTGTTGGTTTGTAATATATCCTGATTGAGGGTTGAGTTGTTTGAGGTTGAGAAGTTTGAGGTGTTTATGTAGTTGTGGTATGTTCTGATGGTTGTTATGTTGGTTGTGATGAGTTGGTGGGTTGGACATCAGGGTAAACAGATGTGTAAGTTTGTGGATCAGCATTTACCAAGATTTGTTTTACTAACTGAGGAATCTGTAAAGGTCTTAGCACTTGTTTCTTAGTGTCAACATTTAACAAATCATTAAAATCCCTTTTTGCAAGCTTAAAAGGTGGAATTAAAGTACTGGTTAGCTGGGGTTCATCAGCACAACAAAAAGTATATATAAGCTAACAGAATCTAGCAAAGTATACTACATTCCTATCCTCTGTCATCCTATCCCCTATGAAACCTAGCACAACACTTGCAAAATCAAACTGAGTTTGATGAATAAGGGCATACCCGATTTGCTGACTCATGATGGGAATAACATCAAAGTTGGAGCATTTATTGGTGAATGCCTTAGTGATATAATCAAAGAAAAAGCTCCATTCCTTTCTAATATTTGCTCTTTTCAGTTGACCCAGCTTTCCCAAACTTTTCTCATAGCCCAAACTGGCCATAAGCTGCTATAAAACAGGATCCTCGACAGTTGAGAATGTGCAACCTTCAGGTAAGTGGAGAGCTTTATGAACTGCTCCAGGACTAACCACATGCTCGACATCTCCTGATGTGAAAACAATTTTTGGAGTACCAGTAGCACCACCATCATCAAATAGCCCAGTTCGCCAAAATGTCAACACTTGTTTGCTTGAAATAGATTGGGGTTGGGTCAAAGCATACCCAATCTCACTATTGGCTAATAAATCTTGCACAAAGTGTAGATCTGATGAAGCTTCAGCCTTATTCAAGATTGCAGCATAGTTATTTGGTACAAACTTGGCTCCATCAACAATTAAATCCTTGGGCGCCATCAGAAATAAGTGAGAAGTTAGATTTCCTGTAAGGTGTTTGAGAAAATGTCTGTAAAGAAAACCGTCAGAAAATGTGAGAGAGAATAAGAAAAGAGAGAGAGTGAGTAGAATAAAAATGAAAATAAAAGATTTGAAAATCTTTTATCTCTTTTACTTAGACACCCCACGTGACAGCAGTTAATGAAAAGTGGAACAGACCTTTACACCTATCAGGCATGCAGCAGTTAAGGCAAAAGTTAATGGGCACAGTAAATAAGTAATTATTATATTGCACGTTCAGTTTTTTTAAAAAAAAATGTTCCCACTAATCAAATGATGATTACTGCTTTATCTCACATAAACCAATATTCTGAGAAAATATGACCGTTCAAGTAATGACCAAAACTAAACCAAGTAAATAAATACTGCCACATCAGCATCAGAACTTGATTATTATCAGGAATTTAAAAGTCATCAGAATATGGCTCCTTAACCCGAAAAGTGAATATTTACTTCTGTAATTCTTCACACAAATACTGATATGCGTATATCAGAAGTTAATCATCAGAACTTCCATCAGAACTTGTCCTCAGAATTTATGCAACTGACACTTAGACTGTTCATCTAAAATAACATTTATCACCCCAGTAATTTTCATCATTCATATGGAGTGCAAGTGTGTGCACTAAGCTAAATATCAAATAAATAGTAAAGTCTGATTCACTTCAGTATATCTTATAAATAAGGAATAACTAAGAACTTTGCTTTAAAACTGTCATTAGTCTGAAGTCTACTATAGAATGAGTTCATGCATGTGTCCACCTCAACTATTTTGTGCTCATTTTATGCATCTTTTGAAATCCCTTTTTACAGTGGCTTCTCAGTGTAAGTGAGTCACAACTGCTTATGAGAATTTATGCTATTATCAGAGTATTTCTCCAGTAATCAGAGAATGTGAAAAGTCACCAAGAAAGTTTTATTTGCTTTTCTAATGCATATTACTTAATACCAGCAATGCACTTGGGTCTTCCCTTCAACATTTTTACTCTAGATCTCAAAGGAGTACCTGATATTTATTTATTTTCTTTTCTTTTTTCTTTTGATAAGTGAGGCTTATCAGTACTTAGTACATCCATCAGATTTACTAACATCAGAACTTAACAGATAAGAAGCACTATTCTAGTTTTTTACTTAGTAATAAGATACACAAAGTAAACTTTAACCAAGCTCAATATCAGAATTTTCTTGTGTTAAAAAATTTTCCACATAAATAATTACTTCAAACATGGGATTATTAGTTTATTAAAGACTACTAGGTCAGCATCTAGCACAGTTATCCTCATTGGATTAAATAGTCACAGAAACATTCATATCACTATCAGAGTTTAGAAATTCACATCAGACAACAATCAGCACTTAGAAAATTTCAATTTAAGCACAGAATACACAATGATAGTAATATCTGTAAATATTGATCATAAAGTCTGATGTATCAGAACATAAACTAAGCAGATTTAGAGAAAGAACCTGAAACCATTCCAAGTTCATTTACCAATCTTGTAAAAGTAGCTTCACACAGTGGTTTTATGAAGATATCTGCTAGTTGTTGATCTGTTGGAACAAAATGCAATTCTACTGTACCTTCATCCACATGTTCCCTTATGAAGTGGTACCTAATGCTGATATGCTTTCTCATTGAGTGTTGAACTGGATTACCTGTCATAGCAATATCACTTTTATTATCACAGTAAATAGGGATTTTAGAATATTTTAACCCATAATCTAGTAACTGATTCTTCATCCAAAGAATCTATGCACAACAGCTTCCTGCAGTAATGTATTCTACTTCTACAGTTGATGTGGAAATTGACTTCTGTTTATTGCTAAACCAAGAAACCAATCTGCCTCCAAGAAATTGGCAGCTTTCACTTGTGCTTTTCCTGTCAATTTTGCATCCTTCAAAATCTGCATCTGAGTAACCAATTAGCTTAAAGTCTGATTCCCTAGGATACTACAATCCTAGATCAGCTATACTCTTAAGGTACTTGAAAATTCTTTTTACAGCTGTTAAGTGTGGTTCTCTTGGATCTGCTTGAAATCATGTACATAGACAGGTAGCATACATGATATCAGGTCTACTTGCAGTTAGGTAGAGTAGTGAGCCAATCATACCTATGTAATCAGTAATATCTACTGATGTACCAGTATCCTTATCCAATTTTGTTGCAGTGGCCATAGGAGTGAATGCACTTGAACAGTCTTACATTCCAAATTTCTTCAACAAATTTCTGGTGTACTTAGATTGACAAATAAAAGTTCCTTCTTCATTCTTCTTGACTTGAAGGCCCATAAAATAGCTAAGTTCTCCCATCATACTCATTTGATATCTTGACTGCATTAGCTTGGGAAACCTTTTACAAAGTCTGTCATTTTTAGAACCAAAAATGATATCATCAACATATATCTGCACCAAAAGTAAGTCCTTTCTATGGTTGAGATAAAATAATGTTTTGTCAATAGTCCCTCTGTTAAATCCACTTTCCAGAAGAAACTGAGCTAATGTCTCATACCATGCTCTTGGAGCTTGCTTAAGGCCATAAAGGGCTTTATCAAGTCTGTAGACATGATTAGGAAATTTTGAATCTACAAAACCTGGAGGTTATTCAACATATACTTCTTCTTCCAATTCTCCATTAAGAAAAGCACTTTTTACATCCATTTGAAAGACGGTAAACTTTTTGTGAGCAGCATAAGCCAAAAATATCCTTATGGCTTCCAATCTAGCAACTGGTGCAAATGTTTCATCATAATCAATTCCCTCCTGTTGAGAATATCCATTTACAACCAGCCTTGCTTTATTCCTTGTAATTATGCCATCACTATTAGTTTTATTTCTGAACACCCACTTTGTACCTACAACAGATCTGTTCTTTGGTCTTGGCACCAGGGTCCAGACTTTATTTGTTTTAAATTCATTTAACTCTTCCTGCATTGTTTGTACCCAATCAGCATCTTGAAGAGCTTCTTCCACTTTCTTTGGTTCAGTCTGAGAAAGAAAAGAGTGATAGAGACATTCATTTGATGTTGTTGTTCTAGTTCTTATACCTGCTTCAGGATCTCCAATAATCAAGTCAGGTTTATGTGCTTTAGTCCACTTCCTTGCAGATGGAAGGTTATCTCCAGAACTGGATGCTCCCCCATGATCCATGCTGTCTCCATCAGCATTTCCTGATGCTCCCCCTGAAATTATGCTCTCTGAATTGGATCCTTCAGAATTTGAGTTTCCAGAATTATCAGTATTTGAGTTTCCAGAATTATCAGAACTTGACCCATCAAAACTTGATGAATCAGAACTTGATGAGCCTGTTCTAGATTCTGATGCTTCTTGAGATGTGGTTGTATCTTCAATATGCCCCCCTGCACAGGTGCATTTTCCTTTGGCATAATCACCACAGTTTCAATAACATCAGAGTTTAACCCATCAGAGTTTGCAGTATCAGGATTTAAACTATCAGGATTTATAGAATCAGAATTTAAAACTTCATTCTCAAATCTCAGCTGATCATGATCATTGAAATCTTCAAGTCCTGTAATCTTATTATCATCAAAAGAGACATTGATAGATTCCATGACAACCCTTGTTCTTAAATTGTAGACTCTGAAGGCTTTTGTGGAAAGTGGATATCCAACAAAAATTCCTTCATCAGCTTTTAGATCAAATTTGGATAGCTGTTCCGGATGAGTCTTAAGAACAAAAAACTTGCATCCAAATACATGAAAATACTTCAGATTTGGCTTCTTTTTCTTCACCATCTCATATGGTGTCTTTCCATGCATGTTGATAAGTGTTGCATTCTGAGTAAAACAAGCAGTCTGCACAGCTTCAGCCCAAAAGTAGGTTGGTAACTTTGCTTCATCAAGCATAGTTCGTGCAGCTTCAATGAGAGTTCTATTCTTTCTTTCAACAACTCCATTTTGCTATGGAGTTCCAGGAGCAAGGAATTCCTGCTTGATTCGTTGGTCTTTGCAGAACTCTTCCATAATCAAATTCTTGAACTCAGTGCCATTATCACTTCTTATGATTTTCACAGAGTCTTTGACCAATTTACCTAGTTGTTTGACATGATCAATCAAGATAGATGAAGTTTCACTTTTTGTGTGCAAGAAATACACCCATGTGTATCTGGTCAACTCATCCACTATGACCATAGCATATTTCTTCTCTGCAATAGACATGACATTCACTGGACCAAATAGATCAACATGTAGTAGGTGATAAGGCTCAAGAATTGAAGATTCAGTCTTGCTCTTGAATGAAGATTTCATTTGTTTAGCCTTTTGACATGAATCACAAAGGCCATTAGGAGCAAATACTGATTTTGGCAGTCCTCTCACAAGATCTTTCTTGACTAGTTCATTTATATTGTTGAAATTTAAAAGAGAGAGTTTTTTGTGTCATTCCCAGCTTTCTTCAATTGATTCTCTACTTAACAGACAGATTGCAGAACCATCAGTAATTGTTGAAAGCTTGGCTTCATATATGTTACCATGCCTGTATCCTTTCAGAACAACTTTGCCTGTAGATTTGCTTACAACTTCACAGTGTTCTTCAAAGAAATCCACATGATAACCTCTGTCACAAATTTGACGAACACTCAGCAAATTGTGTTTAAGTCCTGAGACTAGAGCTACTTTTTCAATGATGACATTTCCAAGATTGATATTGCCATATCCTAGAGTTTTTCCCAAGTTGCCATCTCCATAAGAAACACTTGGGCCAGCTTTCCCCACAAAGTCTGATAGCAGGGCTTTATTTCCAGTCATATGTCCTGAGCATCCACTGTCCAGAACTAGGAAGTTTTTCTTGTTGCCCTGCAATCACAAAGACCACTAATGATTAGTTTTAAAGACCCAGACTTGCTTGGATCCTTTGGCCTTATTAAGTTTGTTAACATTTGCAGCGGATTTAGTATCAGCATTTATGATTAGAGCCTTTCCTTTGCTTTTCTTTGAGACAGCCACTTTAGGGGATTCCTCCTCAGCCTTAAGAGCAACTGTCCTTGACTTTCTCCCATGCCTCTTGCTTCTTTGATCCATCTCAAGTTCATGAGTCTTGAGCATACCATAAATTTCATCAAGAGTAGTTTCATCAAGAGCATAGTTGTCTCTTATAGTTTCATCAACAACAACAATCCAATTTAAAACACGACAACCAATCACAACTCGTCAACTAAATTGCGTACTCAACTTTAATGTAAAAATCAAATTCTCATTTCAAAGATAATTTCTTGAATTAATTTATTTATTTATATTAGGACTCAGAACCGCGTCATCATAGTCCACCGTCAGCTCGCCGAGGCTCATCACCGACGACGGTAAAATCTGGAGGTTCCTCAAGTCGGGATTCCGATCGCAGATCTCACCGATAAATTTTATGAATAATTAGTATCGATAATTCAATTAATCACAAAATTTAGTCGAATTTATTGATTTATGAAATCACGAAAGCAATCATCGAATTGAATCGAAATCACAAAACAAGTGTTCGAATTCTGCAATCACAACAGCACAAACGGAATAACGAAACCGAGGCTACAGAGAGCAACACCGAGCACGCGCCACCTCTTCGCCGAAAAACAGCGAAGGGCGGCGGCTGGGCACGGAGAAACAGACAGCAACCATACACAACAACATCACCCATACAAAACACACACAACGCACGCACAGTATAACACATACACAGACCACCTCGCCGGAGAGAAGTCCGGCGGCGGCCATGTCACACCCCCAACTTAAACAACAAAATAAATATAGCTATTACAATATTTTAAATGAAGAATACACAACCAACTCCAAGATCTTACAGTTTAGGGTTTGGAACAGCCCAACACTACCAACTATTACATCTGATTACAAATACCGAGTCCTCACACAACAATTATTACTTATTCTACCTGCGCTCGAACATAAGCATCAGCATCACAGGTCTTACGGGCAGTCTGCTTGAATCTAACCATAGCTGCTAGCTGTAATATCAGGGTAAAGCAAGAAGTGAGCCAAAAGCTCAACAAGTGCTAACAGTACGACACAAAACATAAATTGAGATATACTTTTAAGAATGACAATGAAAAAACATAACCAAAGGTAACGAGAGATAAAAACTATGTGAGATGGCATCATTTTGCTTGCATCAAAACAATTTTAAAATCATGTCTTAATTAAAATCATTTTATGACGCTACGGATTACAGCCGGTGATCAGCCGCAAAGTAATCCCGAACCTCGCTGGGTTCTAAAACATTATTGGGAATCCCTAGGCATCTTTTAAGCCTAATATAAGTGCGGAAAGGACTCGCGTCTCATTCCAGATCCACCATTCAAAGAAAACATTTATCCCCCTTTGGGACTGAAAACCCACATTTTATTTATTTCAAAAGCTGTTGCCGAATTGTAACAAAATCTCTTTTAACAGTAAACATTTTTATTAAGGAATTATAGATCAACTCGAAACACGGGAAACAAGGTACTGAATATCAGAGCCATGATTCACAAAACTATTCTCTATTCAAGTAATTGAATGGTTTTCATATATCAAAGATTGGACAAGAGGATTTAGTGAGGCTAATGGATAATATGAAGGGTAATGCCAATTTGGGCTCAAAGCAATGGTTTCTCATCAAGGTTCAAGTGCTGGATCATCAAGAAGGTAAGCTTCATGAATACTAAGGGTGGTAAGGTATGAAGAATGATCTTTAACTCAGGACATATCAGAATTTGTCAAGCTTTAGGATAAGAAAGAGGGTATCAATCAATGAGGAATCAAGCTGGTAAGTATCTGACTATCAGAATTCAAAGTAAGGTTCTATAGGGGTTCAAGTATCAGGATGAGATATTAATACTTAGGAAATATCAACATGTTAATCAAGAGGATCCATCAAGTAATATATCAACTCTTCATTTTATCATGGCATTAAACTATCATGAAAGACTTTTGAACTACTTGCAATACGTACTCGAGGGTTCATGGCATCTTTATGTAACTCAAAGATAAACAAAAGATACGCTTGATTTAAATATATCAAAATGACTCAGGATAATTGCATCGATATATATATGAACTGATTATAGTAAATACGAAGGACAAGTTGAATCACTTGCCTTGAGATAGGCTGGTCTGGTCTGACTGGTAGGAGCAACAACTGGAGCTTCACTCCACTTTTATGGCAAGTTTTTCCTCGTCTCGAGATCCTACATAAATAATAATAATCCTCATTATAATATATTCTCACCAACTTAACCTATTTACAACTCAAAATTAAACACGGATGGCACTTAGGCCTATATGCACTTAATTTATATTCTCCTTTAAATTATAATTGCACACACATAGCCACATATTCACATATCATATATTAACACCAAATAACACCATATATACCATAATGCAACACTAGGCTTGTATGATCTCGACTCACCACTTAAGTCACTTGGTCGCTAAACTAGACAAGGTCTTCTAATTTTGGCTTCCTAACTCGATGTGCCTTTCCTAAATTATCCAAAACCTATTGACCCTCACTTGTGCCTTTTGCTCTACTGACCTTATACTATCTTACAACTATGGTGGTCGACCTAATACTCACTTCTAAGTGTTCTAAAACTATGTGATAAGTGATAGTGCTCACTGGTGCAAATTTCAGAATGATAACTATGGTTTCTTGAGTACATTAGACACTCTTAAACTACAAGTTTTTCTTCAAAACTTTTACACAAGACTCTCCTGACCTAAGGGCATCTCACAAACTTGATGTGGCTCAAGGGCCTGGCTTGGGCCTTCTTGGGCCTAAGCTAAAAGTCCAAGGTTCCCCTGTTTTTCTGGGCAGAAAATGCCCTGACTTGAATTAACTTGTGACACATGGTTCTAGCTCATATCCTATGAACTATGATTGAAAAAACTTCTCTGACACTCCCTCTAACTAAGGCCCAATTGGGCCTAATGAGGGCCTACCCATGACATGGTCAAATCTCCCTATTTCTAAGTTGCAACAAAACTGTCCCCTGCTGGACAGATTTTGTGATTCTACTTGTGCACCTAACCAAATGACATGCAAACCTCCAACCAACTCCTAAAACCTTTTATATACTCCCAATACTAACTTCTGGTAGCTTGGGCCTCAAAGTGCATGTAACGCCCTCCAGACCCGGGGTATAAGTCTGGGGGTTACTAGCTAATCACCAAACCTGTACAATTTGATTAACAATTAATAAAGAAATGAAATTAAACCCCTTTAACACTAACCAGGATCTTTTTAGGTTGAAGTATGAAAACAAGAACCACTAACTACTTTTATTACAAACCAACATTCAAAGTCTCACAAACTCTCTTTATTACAAACCATTGTCTAATTCATTTTAAGCTAAGTTCAACTTTTATTCAAACACACACACCTACTATCTATCAACACTCCACCTGCTCGGGTAACTCAAAGCTTTCTTCCTGGATTAGGATCAACACCTTGGGTATAAGAGGATCCCGAGGCTTGACTCGCTTCTTTACCACTCGAGTCCTGATTGGTTTCATATTCCTTCTTAACTGAAAACAATAAGGTGAATAACAACAAAAGGGGTGAGCCAAAAGTTGCTCAACAAGTCCACAAACATATAAACAGTGTTAAAGCATTTTAAATAAATCCGCCATCCCAGGTATATCTGCCAAGATATAACCTCACGAGAATAGAAAGAAGGCCATTATTGGCGAGTACAAATAAACTAAACTGGACACAAGTTCGCATCTATATTCTGCTGATCAGTTAGAATATAATGCAGATCCATATCTCAGTATATAGATCCAGTCGGGTACCCAGGCACTACGGCCCACGTCGAGGCACCAGTCATCCTGGTCCTCAGGATTAAGACACACTCAAGCCCAAAATATCCTTATCGAGTCCATCGCTTAGCAACCGGGACAATCAGTATGCTTTGATATATTCCAAACACTAGAATATATCAATCTCCATGTGTTACCAACAGAATATGAATCAAGAATCCAAAGAAACGGAGAAATCAAGAATTGAAATGAAATATGAATAAAGAAATAGGGATTGTATATTAGTGATCAATAACAATAATCAAGAGAATGTAAATATGATAAATATTTGAATCAATATCACTATTCCGAAAGTAGAATAGAGGAAAAACTTGCCTTCTGCGCGACTTACTGCAATTGAATCACTTATGTCTATCACCTTGGACTATTACCGACTCAACTGGCCTGGCTGGCTTAGCTTCTGTTGGCAAAACAGACTGGTTAAGTCACGTCGTACTTTATTTGCATCTTGAATCGACTTCAAACTGATCCTAACATCTACACATGCGCTTATGACTGACTCATGTATTACATATAAGCAAGTAAGACTCGATTAACCACGTAATACACATAAGCACATAAGCACATAATCATTTTTATGGTTAAAATAATTTTTAAAACTAAAATCGACTCGCTGATCGCTCAACTCATCGTTATCTGACTCGTTTCCCATTTTTCCGGAATTTTTCGGACTCGTCTTGGCACGTAACTTGACTGATAATCAAACAAGTCACAAAATCAACTAACTTCTAAAAAAACTAAGCTTTGATATTATTTTTAATGAAAAGGATTCATTTTTCTGAGTTAACAGGCTTTCGTTTCACGCAAAACGAACTAACGGTTGAATTATTATTAATTAAATACTGATAATTCCATTTATTAATCATTATAAATAATTATTACTAATTTTTAAAACCCAAAAATAATTTTAAAATCATTATTTAAGAATATCAGAATTAAAAATAATTTTTCTATAATTTTTGAAATTAAAATGAATTTATTATGATTTACTGAAAATTATTTTATTAATTATCAAAATAATTAATCACTTTTAAGTAATTAATAAGTAATAAATAAATAATAAATAATTAAGAAAATAATTCAATCTGATTTTTAGAAAATAATTCAGAATTATTTATAATATAAATTAATTAATTAAATAATTAATTAATCAATTTACAAAATAAATAAAACTGATTTTTAAAATTAATAAAAATAAAAAGTAAAAAAAATAATTTCCAGAAACATATGTCAGAAAACAGACATCTGACAAGGTGGATCAAAACTGGGTTCTGGAAACGGGTCAACCGGGTTGGATTCCGGGTCTGTGAAGAACACCACCGGAATCTGGGTTTAAACCCAGAATTCGGGGACTTCACCGGACTCCGGCGAGTCCAATTCCTGGCCAAACGGACACCGTTTGGTTCCGTTTTTGATCCCAAAACATCCCAAACTACTTCCCCAATCTGTTTCAGGCCAAAATCGACCAGAAACATCCCTGGATATCATTCTCCGATCAAAATCATCAAGAACTCCGGCCAAAAATCCAAATCACTCATTTGTACATAACATCAAATGTTATATAGTGCAAAATGAAGCTAAGAACATATACAATCAAAGCCCTAACATTACAAGAACCAAATATTCACAAAAATCATCGAGTTGTGTTTTGAAAATTCGACCTAAACCCTAGAAATCGTGAATCATTATCCAAGCATCGTTTGTTCAATTAAACACCATGAATCGACTGTAAATCATCTAACAAAGCTATATCAATCATCAAAACATCACAATAACCCCAGAATCAAAAAGCCCTAATTCGAACATAAACCCTAGAAATCAAAAATCAAAAACGATGCAATAAAACGTGAAATTGATGCAAGAAACAGAAAGAACGGATCAAAACCTTCGATTTGAGTACTTGAATCACACGATTTGATGCTGTAATCAGTGAGAAATCACGACTTGATTCTTCGACCCGAACCTGTTCTTCCCGACCCGATTTCAGAGAATTTTTGGTAATTTTACAGATTTTAATGATTAATTATAATTAATTAAATAAAAATTAGGCTATTTATAGTAGTAAAAATAATACTCCTAATTAAAATTAAGGGGCTAATTATACATTAAATAAAAATATTGGGCCCTAATTTTTATAATTTTTGAGTATTAAAATTTAATTTATAAATATTTTATATATGCAATATATATGCCAAAAATTCCCAAAAATTGTGAATAATGCAAAAATGCAAAGAAATAATATAAATGAAAGTCCTATAATTTTATAAAAATAAAAATGTGATTTTTGTGGGGTTTTTGACACCCAATGGGGCCTGGAAAAATCATTTTTCGCAAAACGAGAAAATTTATAAATTATCTAGATGTTCAGAACAAGGCGATTGTAAAAGCCATTTGATGAAAAATAAGGCCCATTATTTTATTTGAAATACTGGCTTTAAAATCATCGTTTGGGTCATAAAACGTTTGAAATAAAACCTATAAATGCATAATAAAATATCTGAAAAATACCTTAAAATACAGAAATGACATGGAATACACGTATCACGTAACAGTTAGGGTTTATCAGATAATCACACATAAATGACACATTAATTCACATATTTTATTATAATCATGATATAATATAAACGTAAAGTTCCCAGTCGTTACATCCTCCCCCCCTTAAAAGGATTCTGTCCTCAGAATCTTCTATGAAAACAAATGAGGGTATTTCTCTAATATTTCACTTTCGAGTTTCCAGGTTGATTCTTCAACCATAAGATTTCTCCACAACACTCGCACTAAATATACAGACTTATTTCTCAACACTTTCTCTCGCCGATCTAAAATTCTTACCAGCTGTTTTATAAAAGACAAATCAGGTTGGATTTCTATCGGCTCATACTCGATTACATGCCTAGAATCAGGATTATATCATTTAAGCATGGACACGTGAAACACATTGTGAATATGCTGCATATGAGGCGGTAAATCTAATTCGTATGCAACTTTTCCCACTTTCTTCAAAATTTCAAACGGTCCAACGTAACGTGGTTTCAATTTACCCTTATTGCTAAATCTGGTTAATCCTTTCCATGGCGATATTTTGAGTAGTACGTTTTCTCCTTCCTGATAGTCTATATCTTTCCTGGCTTGATCTGCATATTTGCGTTGCCTGTTTTGCACTGCATCGAGTCATTTTCGAATGAGTTCAATCTTTTCTTTCATCTGTTGAATTAGTTCTGGACCCAAAATTTTGCGTTCTCCAACTTCATCCCAATATACTGGTGATCTGCATTTTCTCCCGTACAATGCTTCATACGGTGGCATTCCAATGCTGGCGTGATAACTGTTATTATAAGAAAATTCCACTAGGGGTAGATGTTCATCCCAACTGCATTCAAAATCGATCGCACAAACTCGTAGCATGTCTTCAATCGTTTGGATAGTTCTTTCACTTTGCCCGTCGGTTTGCGGATGATAAGCGGTACTCATGTTCAATTTAGTTCCAAGACATTCTTGAAATTGTCTCCAAAATCTTGAGTTGAAACGAGGATCTCGATCAGACACGATAGATACTGGAACTCCATGTCGCATCACAATTTCTTTGAGATATATGTGCACTAGCTTGTCGAGTGAAAATCTTTCATTGATTGGTAGAAAATGTGCCGACTTCGTGTGTCTGTCAATGATTACCCATATCGCATCATGATTTGCCTTTGTCCTTGGTAGTCCTACCACAAAATCCATCGCTAGATGTTCCCATTTCCATTCTAGAATGTCTAATGGTTGCAATAATCCACTCGGACGTTGATGTTCCGCTTTAACTCGCTGGCATGTGTAGCACTTACTTATCCATTCAGCTATTTCCTTCTTCATGTTCGGCCACCAGAAGTTTTCTTTCAGATCACGATACATTTTTGTACTTCCTGGATGAATGGAATACTTCGAATTGTGCGCATCTCGCATTATTTCTTCTTTTAATTCTACTACGTTAGGGATCCAGATTCTCGATGCAAAGCGTAAAATTCCTTCATTATCTTTCTGAGTTGTGATTTCTTCTCCCGTCAGGTCGTCATCTTGACTCATCACTTCATTTTGACAGCAGCGAATCTTTTCTAACAATTCCGGTTGGAAAGTCATAGTGTAGATAGCTTCTGCAGATTCATTGGGAATACGAATCTCAATTTCCAATTTGTCAAATTCCTTGATTAAGTCTTCACACGAAGTTAACCGATTCAATCTTTCTTTCCTGCTCAGTGCATCTGCTACAACATTTGCTTTCCCTGGATGATAACTAATCGTGACTTCGTAATCCTTTACCAATTCCAGCCATCGACGTTTTCGCATGTTCAGCTCCTTTTGCGTAAAGATATAATTTAGACTTTTATGATCTGTGTAAATTTCACATTTTTCACCGTAGAGATAATGTCTCTAAAGCTTCAACGCAAATACGATCGCTGCCAATTCCAGATCATGAGTGGGATATTTTTGTCCATGAGGTTTAAGTTGTCTTGAAGCATATGCAATGACGTTACCGTGCTGCATCAGTACACATCCTAACCCGCGATACGAAGCGTCGCTAAAAATGACGAAATTTCCTAGCTCATCTGGCAATACAAGTACTGGTGCGGTTACTAACCGATTTTTCAGCTCTTGAAAACTTTCTTCACACTTATCACTTCATTCAAACTTTTCACTTTTTCGAGTTAACTTGGTCAGCGGCGTTGCTATTTTCGCAAAATCTTTGACAAACCTTCGATAATATCCTGCCAATCCCAAGAAACTTTGAACTTCTGTCGGCGTCCTTGGTCTTTCCCAATTTAACACAGCTTCAATCTTCGCTGGATCGACTTGGATGCCTTCTCTACTGATAATATGCCCTAGAAATTGTACTTCTCTTAACCAGAATTCACATTTCGAAAATTTTACGTATAGTTGCTCTTTCCTCAGAATTTCCAAAGTTATTCTCAAGTGTTCTGCATGCTCTTCTTCTGACTTGGAGTAAATCAAGATGTCATCAATGAATACAATCACGAATTTATCCAAATATTTCTTGAATACTCTGTTCATCAAATCCATGAATGCTGTTGGCGCGTTTGTCAGACCGAATGCCATTACCAAAAACTCGTAATGCCCATATCTTGTACGAAACACAGTCTTTGGAATATCATCAGCTTTAATCTTCAATTGATGATAGCCTGATCGCAAATCTATCTTTGAAAACCATGCTGCTCCTTTTAGCTGATCGAACAAATCGTCGATTCTCGGTAAGGGATACTTGTTCTTGATAGTGAGTTTATTCAATTCCCTATAGTCAATGCATAATCGCATGTTGCCGTCCTTCTTCTTCACAAATAACACCGGTGCACCCCATGGGGATACACTAGGTCGTATGATGCCTCGGTCTAGAAGATCTTGCAGTTGCATTGACAATTCCTTCATTTTGACTGAAGCCATCCGATATGGATCTTTCTAAACTGGTTCTGTACCTGGTGCTAGATCAATTGTGAACTCAATTTCTCGATCTGGTGGTAACCCTGGAAGCTCGTCTGGAAAGACGTCTGGAAACTCGCACACAATTGGAATGTCTTCTATTCTAGGACTTCCTCTTTCGGTATCTAACACGTAAGCTATGTATGCCTCACATCCTTGTCGAAGCAATCGTTTAGTCTGCATCACAGTAAGAAATTTCTTCTGCTGTTTTTCGCCTTTGAATATTACTGTTGCATTCTCTGCAGTTCGCAATTTGACTCTCTTATTCGCACAATCTATCTGAGCGTTATGACATGCTAACCAATCCATTCCCAAGATAATATCGAATTCTCCTAGCTTAAAAGGAATTAAATCTACCGAAAAATGATGTCCGGCTATTTCTATATCACACGCAGGACATACTCGATCTACCGGAACTTGGTCATCATTCGCTAATTTTATAATTAACGTTTCGCCCAACCATTCGATTTCACAATGTAACTTACCAAGAAATTCTTCAGAAACAAATGAACGAGTAGCTCCAGAATCAATTAATACTTTTGAAATTACAGAATTCACCAAAAGTGTACC
Organism: Apium graveolens; assembly: GCF_009905375.1. Taxonomy (NCBI): domain Eukaryota; kingdom Viridiplantae; phylum Streptophyta; class Magnoliopsida; order Apiales; family Apiaceae; genus Apium; species Apium graveolens. Next base: position 201,696,321 of record NC_133649.1, read on the forward strand.
TGCAATAACACTCGGACTCTGCACCGCTTCTTTCATGGTCATGTTAAAAGTTCTTGCTTTGGGTTGATTAGGCGGCGACGGAGGTAATGCTAACATTCTCGGAACACTGGCTGCCATAGCTGATCCTTTGCAATTTCTGGAGATATGCCCTTTCTTTCCACACTGGAAACAAGTCATCTCTGCTGTTCTACCTGTTGGACATTCGTTAGAATAATGCCCTTTCTGCTTACACCGATAACACGTTACATCCCTTTTGATACATACACCAGTATGCTTTAGATTACATGTCTTGCAGTACGGCACTGGAACTCTGACCATTCCCTGCTGACTGAAGGTTTGGAAACGATTACCTGCCTTCTGTGAACCTTGTCCTATCCTTTTAAAATTCAAATTTGCCCGGGCTTGGAATCCCATCTTTCTGCTGGAGCGATCTGGGAAACTTCCCTGTCCCTTGTCTTGCTGAGATCTTTCACTTTCCCCTTCTATAATCAAAGCTTTCTGAACTACGGCGGTATACGTCGTTAATTCGAAAACTGCAACTTGGCCACGAATCCATGGTCGTAATCCTTCTTGAAACCTTTGAACTAGTTTTTCTTCAGTGTCAACCTGTTCTGGAACAAACCTAGCCAACTCAGTAAATTTGGCTTCATATTCTGCCATGGACATATTTCCCTGCTTCAGTTCTAGAAACTTAATCTGCATTTGATTCTTCACATAGCGAGGAAAATGCTTTTCTAAAAACAACTCTTTAAACCTATCCCATGCAATAACTTCTTCACCCTCTAAGGCCTTTTTAGATTCCCACCAATAATTCGCCTCTCCTTTCAATAAGTAACTAGCAAAATCAGTCTTCTGGTCCTCACCTACCTTCACTAGTGCGAACGCTTTCTCTACTTCTTATAACCAGGTGGTAGCTTTAATAGGATCAGTAGTCCCTTCAAACTCTGGAGGTTTAACTGACTGAAACTGCTTAAAAGTAACAACAGGTAATACTGGTGGTAATTGAAGCTCAGGACGAGGTGGCTGTTGTAACATTTGTTGTTGTATCTGCTGTTGCTGATGCTGCATCTGCTGCTGCATCATTACCATCTGTTGTTGCATCAGATGGAACATTTGGTTCATGGTCTCATTAGTCTGATTTTCAGAATTGCTATTAGAGGTCTCAGCCCTAGTCTTTCTTTTTGGTGCCATCTTCTTCTGATAATAAAACAGGTGATATTTATTTAACAGTTTAATAAACAATCGACAATATGTATGGAAAACAATTTATCCTGTATTCATAACATGGTTTATTTAAAGAAAACAGTTGCTAAGTGTATAGACTGGAAATGTAAACAGTTAAATAAAATAATTGTTTTTTTAACAGGAATTATAATATGAAAAACTGTAAAGTGAAAGTAAATGCTATAAATCTGTAAAGACTGAAATTTAAATAAATAAAAAAAATTTGAAAAAGTTCATCTTATATATATGTGACACCAGCTTCAGGTGTAAATGCTTGATATAAAAAGTCTCGGGCAACTGGTCATCACTACGGCTACAAGTCACACTATCGCTACCAGTTAAACTACTACTACAAGTTAAACTACTGATACACACATACACACTACTCATTAGGTTATACTATGCTGCCTCTATATACACATGCACTCTGGAGTCACCATCTCAAACCCTCTCAGAACCCAGGCGGAATACGCCTAAGCTCCTCTCTAAATGCCTGGACCAAAGTCTGTGCCAAGCGAAAAACCCTGTAGAACTCTACAAAAGAAGGAGGTCCATCATGAGTCAAATCATCCAGCTCCCAAGTAACACTCATCAATACTGACTGTAATCGCTGTCTCATATAATAATCTGGCTGTAGGGCCGCTAACGGTCCTCTGTCCCTCTGATCAAACAGATACATAATCTCCCAACAATGTGCCCGCCAATACTCCACATCATCCCTTATAACTCTATACTCATGGTATGGTACCATATGCGGCTGAGCAACCTGACCTACTGACTCCTGAGAAGGAACCCTTGGAATACCTGCACCCTGCTGGGGTAAACCTAACTTTAGATCCACATCATGCTCTCCCATCCCCTCTACTGGAATTGTCTTAACTATGTCCGGCTCTGGGGCATGCACCGGTATAGGAGGTAACAATGGTGGTGGTGGTAACTCCTGCTCAATACCTAGTATAAACTGGTGCTCAATAGGTAAAGGAACCATCGGCTCAAAGAACTCAAATGGATCAAACATCTCTATGGGATCATGCACTATCCCCTGTACTGGTGGTACCGGCTCCTGTGGCAATGGTGGTGGAGGTGGTATAGGAGGAAACATATGCTCAGATACTGGAGGTATGGCTGGTGCTACTGGCCCAGTGACTGTCCTCTCGGAAGATGCAGAATAACCAGAAGATGCCATCTAATAATATACCAAAGAAAAGAAAAGGTCATTAACAATCCTAAGATTATTTCCCTATTCTAATCTGACCTAAATCCTAACACTATTCATCCTAATTTGACTATCCCTATCTTATGTGATCTCCTTATCCTATCTTAATCCTAATGTTCTTGTTTTCAGGGACCAAACCTACAGCTCTGATACCAAACCTGTAACGCCCTCCAGACCCGGGGTATAAGTCTGGGGGTTACTAGCTAATCACCAAACCTGTACAATTTGATTAACAATTAATAAAGAAATGAAATTAAACCCCTTTAACATTAACCAGGATCTTTTTAGGTTGAAGTATGAAAACAAGAACCACTAACTACTTTTATTACAAACCAACATTCAAAGTCTCACAAACTCTCTTTATTACAAACCATTGTCTAATTCATTTTAAGATAAGTTTAACTTTTATTCAAAGATACACACCTACTATTTATCAACACTCCACCTGCTCGGGCAACTCAAAGCTTTCTTCCTGGATTGGGATCAACACCTTGGGTATAAGAGGATCCCGAGGCTTGACTCGCTTCTTTACCACTCGAGTCCTGATTGGTTTCATATTCCTTCTTAACTGAAAACAATAAGGTGAATAACAACAAAAGGGGTGAGCCAAAAGTTGCTCAACAAGTCCACAAACATATAAACAGTGTTAAAGCATTTTAAATGAATCCGCCATCCCAGGTATATCTGCCAAGATATAACCTCACGAGAATAGAAAGAAGGCCATTACTGGCGAGTACAAATAAACTAAACTGGACACAAGTTCGCTTCTATATTCTGCTGATCAGTCAGAATATAATGCAGATCCATATCTCAGTATATAGATCCAGTCGGGAACCCAGGCACTACGGCCCACGTCGAGGCACCAGTCATCCTGATCCTCAGGATTAAGACACACTCAATCCCAAAATATCCTTATCCAGTCCATTGCTTAGCAACCGGGACAATCGGTATGCTTTGATATATTCCAAACACTAGAATATATCAATCTCCATGTGTTACCAACAGAATATGAATCAAGAATCCAAAGAAACGGAGAAATCAAGAATTGAAATGAAATATGAACAAAGGAATAGGGATTGTATATTAGTGATCAAAAACAATAATCAAGAGAATGTAAATGTGATAAATATTTGAATCAATATCACTATTCCGAAAGTAGAATATAGGAAAAACTTGCCTTCTGCGCGACTTACTGCAATTGAATCACTTATGTCTATCACCTTGGACTATTACCGACTCAACTGGCCTGGCTGGCTTAGCTTATGTTGGCAAAACAGACTGGTTAAGTCACGTCGTACTTTATTTGCATCTTGAATCGACTTCAAACTGATCCTAACATCTACCCATGCGCTTATGACTGACTCATGTATTACATATAAGCAAGTAAGACTCGATTAACCACGTAATACACATAAGCACATAAGCACATAATCATTTTTATGGTTAAAATAATTTTTAAAACTAAAATCGACTCGCTGATCGCTCAACTGATTGTTATCTGACTCGTTTCCCATTTTTCCGGAATTTTTCGGACTCGTCTCGACACGTAACTTGACTGATAATCAAACAAATCACAAAATCAACTAACTTCTAAAAAAACTAAGCTTTGATATTATTTTTAATGAAAAGGATTCATTTTTCTGAGTTAACATGCTTTCGTTTCACGCAAAACGGACTAACGGTTGAATTATTATTAATTAAATACTGATAATTTCATTTATTAATCATTATAAATAATTATTACTAATTTTTAAAACCCAAAAATAATTTTTAAATCATTATTTAAGAAAATCAGAATTAAAAATAATTTTTCTATAATTTTTAAAATTAAAATGAATTTATTATGATTTACTGAAAATTATTTTATTAATTATCAAAATAATTAATCACTTTTAAGTAATTAATAAGTAATAAATAAATAATAAATAATTAAGAAAATAATTCAATCTGATTTTTAGAAAATAATTCAGAATTATTTATAATATAAATTAATTAATTAAATAATTAATTAATTAATCAATTTACAAAATAAATAAAACTGATTTTTAAAATTAATAAAAATAAAAAGTAAAAAAAATAATTTCAAGAAACATATGTCAGAAAACAGACATCTGACAAGGTGGATCAAAACCGGGTTCTGGAAACGGGTCAACCGGGTTGGATTCCGGGTCTGTGAAGAACACCACCGGAATCTGGGTTTAAACCCAGAATCCGGCGACTTCACCGGACTCCGGCGAGTCCAATTCCTGGCCAAACGGACACCGTTTGGTTCCGTTTTTTATCCCAAAACATCCCAAACTACTTCCCCAATCTGTTTCAGGCCAAAATCGACCAGAAACATCCCTGGATATCATTCTCCGATCAAAATTATCAAGAACTCCAGCCAAAAATCCAAATCACTCATTTGTACATATACAATCAAAGCCCTAACATTACAAGAACCAAATATTCACAGAAATCATCGAGTTGTGTTTTGAAAATTCGACCTAAACCCTATAAATCGTGAATCATTATCCAAGCATCGTTTGTTCAATTAAACACCATAAATCGACTGTAAATCATCTAACAAAGCTATATCATTCATCAAAACCTCACAATAACCCTAGAATCTAAAAGCCCTAATTCGAACATAAACCCTAGAAATCAAAAATTAAAAACGATGGAATAAAACGTGAAATTGATGCAAGAAACAGAAAGAACGGATCAAAACCTTCGATTTGAGTACTTGAATCAAACGATTTGATGCTGTAATCAGTGAGAAATCACGACTTGATTCTTCGACCCGAACCTGTTCTTCCCGACCCGATTTCAGAGAATTTTTGGTAATTTTGCAGATTTTAATGATTAATTATAATTAATTAAATAAAAATTAGGCTATTTATAGTAGTAAAAATAATACTCCTAATTAAAATTAAGGGGCTAATTATACATTAAATAAAAATATTGGGCCCTAATTTTTATAATTTTTGAGTATTAAAATTTAATTTATAAATATTTTATATATGCAATATATATGCCAAAAATTCCCAAAAATTGTGAATAATGCAAAAATGCAAAGAAATAATATAAATGAAAGTCCTATAATTTTATAAAAATAAAAATGTGATTTTTGTGGGGTTTTTGACACCCAATGGGGCCTGGAAAAATCATTTTTTCGCAAAACGAGAAAATTTATAAATTATCTAGATGTTCAGAACAAGGCGAGTGTAAAAGCCATTTGATGAAAAATAAGGCCCATTATTTTATTTGAAATACTGGCTTTAAAATCATCGTTTGGGTCATAAAACGTTTGAAATAAAATTTATAAATGCATAATAAAATATCTGAAAAATACCTTAAAATACAGAAATGACATGGAATACACGTATCACGTAACAGTTAGGGTTTATCAGATAATCACACATAAATGACACATTAATTCACAAATTTTATTATAATCATGATATAATATAAACGTAAAGTTCCCAGTCGTTACAGTGCACACCAATGACATGGTCAAAACTCACTCTAAACCTCAGGGTGCTATACTGATTTTTCTGCAGAAACTATAACGCTCATTTTCCAAGGTTTTGACTTGACAAACTCAACTACCAACAACTCAATACTTAAACCAAGACTTATACATGGTAATCTATTGAACTAACTCCCTTATTCTCAAAATAAACTTGGGTGAGATCATCCATGCCCAAAAACAACAACATGCAACTAAATATATAACATGCAACTCATGGAAAGCACATAACAAGATTTCGGCTAGGCATAAAGTTTTAAATGCTTGCAAAATCGACTTGCACCTAATATTCATCCTTAATAATCATGAAATATAACTTCTTTTAAGTATTAATAAGAAATTTATCATGAAAACAATCTATTTTAAGCACACATATTTCAAATTTATAGATTTTTAAACATAACTAAATGATTTCGAAAAGAGTAGCATGCAAAACATGGTTGATCATCACTTTAATGTCTTAAAACTAACATGCATGGCTAAACATAAATATATAATGAAATTTCAGTAGCATGCAAAGGATTTTAAAGCATGCTATCTCCATAAAACACTTAGTTAGCACATATACATAATATATCTCATAGAGAGCTCTTGAATTCATAAGAATCAAGAGTTTCTCTTTGGAGATCATATAAGAACTACACATGCATCCATGGAACTTCAACTTCCAAGTCACAAAACACTTGGAAAGTATATAAGATGAATGTAGGTAAAATATTTACACTTGGGAAGATGAAGAATGAATTGAAAAATGAAAGGGGGGTGGGGAATTGGCCTTCGGCCGAGAGCAATGTGGGAGGGGGAGGAGAGAAAATTTGTGGGGTGTTGGAGTGTGGAATGAGAATGACCTCTCCCACTTTGATTTCTTTGTTTTATGCTATTTGGTTTACAAATGATGAGTGGAAGTGAGAACTTACAAAAATGTCCCTTGGTTAAAGTTAGGCCATTTTGCATGCAAGGCTAAGGTAGTAATTTGGTAATAATCAATTGAGTTAGTGGGGTTGGAAAAGTCTTGTTTGCCCTTTGAGAGAATAGAAGGGTGATTTGCATGCATGGTCTCTTATGTAATTTGATAAATATGACAACTAAAATTTATAATGATTTATTTTTATAAAATAAAATATAAGTTCAAAAATTATAAAATTTATATCATAAAATAACTTGGATTTTTAGAGACTTTATAAAATCATTTTCAAAATTTGTGAACAAAATACCTTTTAAAAGAAAATTTTTCCAAAGCTTAGAATATTCCTTATAAATCAAAAATAAAGAAATTAAATAAACTCTTGCTTTGAAAAATCATATACTACACAAAGCAAATTTATAATGCAGAAACTTTCACTCACACTAGCGTATAATCATTGAATATATTTTCATTTGACTTTAATATTATACCCAATCCACAAATAATATTACATAAAATGCCGGTCGTAACAGGCCAGAGGTGAAAGACAAGAATCGTAGGCGGAAATTACTGAAACAAGAAGGGCGGCCGGAAAAAAAGTACCGAAAACGGAGCTCGAATAGGAGGGAAGAGCAAGAACATAGGAATTGCAGGAAGCAGAAAAACGAAGAGTAGAGGAGGAGGAGAGACTGAGATAAAGAGAGAAAGACCGAGAGATTGTTTGAGAGAGAGACAGGATCGAGAGGAAATAAAAAGAAATGCCAAATTTTTAGACTGCAGACACGTATCCAACAATTGTGATACATGTCGTTTTTGTTTTTAACCGACTGCAATTACGTGTTTTGTTGCGCCCCGAATTCATAATTTATGAACCAAATTGTGTATAAAATAATTCCAGAAATTTACTAAAATAACCTTAAAAGGTTACAAATATCCCTAACTTAAATAAAACATACATTTCATAATTTTAAAATTGTAACACCCCCAGATCCGGGGTCGGGGATCCGGGTCGTCACGAGTTCCACTTCCCTTAACAACACCCAATCTCATTAAACAATCAACTACTCTTTACTGTGACCCCGCAATATACACACACACACCACAAGTTATAGTCTCAGAGATGAATATCCAAAAATAATCACAAGTCGTTTTATTCCACAATTAAGTCAATACACCTTAAAAAGGTTTCTGAATAAATTTACATTTCTTTGCCATTATTACAATTCATAATATACATAAGTCTAGTACATTACTAGTTGAAAACTTAGCCTATTGGTAATTTCTACCTCAGCTACAGCGGCCTGAACGCTTCCGGAAAGCTGCGGAACGTTTCCTATCCGCTTGCGAATTGGGAGCTTGGTCCTGTTCATCTTATCTATCTGATGTTGTGTGATGAAAGAAGAAAGCAAGGGTGAGCAGCAAGCCCACCAAAATAATATGTATAATGATTAACAATATATGAGCCTACTCATAATACTCATGAAAGTCTTGGTCCAAAGGAATGAACCAAGTTTGATATCTTAATGCGATGAAGTCGCAAAATATTCAGTATATATACATATATACTTTTCAAAATATTGGAAGTCCTCTTCCATGCATAATATGCACAAAGTCCCAGTGTATAACTGTATAAAAAAATATCGTTGCAAGGTGATCTCATATATCTAACCTTGTCTCAACGTTTTTCTGAAAATCTTTGTCATTCATAAGACAATTATTAATTAGATATAAGTTGAAAAGATGAAGTTACAAGATACTCCAATATACTTATATCCTTTCCAAATACTACTTGAACTACCACCGTTCAAGTTATAATTAGTTCAAAAGTTCATCACATAGATGAGACTACAAGATAATACTTGAATAGATTCAACCTTTAAAATATCATCAAAATAAAATGAAGTTATGAGATACTTCATTTGATGCAAACATCATTTTGAAAACTTGACCCTGCCAACACTCAACAATCGCCCAACCGTAGCCTTTCTATCGAAGTGCTCTGGGTAGTGTTGCAGAAATATCCAATTGGATGATGAACTCATTACGGGAGTTTGCCGCGCCAGGAAGACCACTTACGATGATCAGTCGTAGTAGTGCAACCCCACCATTTTCTACATGTAGAGGAGAACCTGTCGGATTTACTTGTCAACCGAACACTGAACTCCTAAGGAATGGACCGCCTTAGCGGAACTTCCAGGCCATTTGGGCCAATATAATAAGGCTGGGCCGGCGCTACTCGGCCACTTACGCCACTCCTAGTTCAGATGAAATCCATGACTCTGAAACGTAAAGCTCGTTTCCCCCTTTCCCCAAGTAGAAACTTGTTGATACGGCTCCACCAAGAAGTCGTACCTAGTTGGAAAGGAAAACTCACCGATATTTCCCAGGCGATGCCTGTTAATGGATTAACTTGTTCCAAGAATTTTACTTCCCGAATATTGGGTAAGTAATCAAAAACTCTTTTACCAAGACAGCAACCTTGTTGTGAATATAAAACACACCACCGAGCCGGATCCCCCAGGTTATGAGCGAGTATTTAAATCCCCTTTTTAAAAGGAAGATCTTAAATATAAAAATAGTTTTGGGATCCGCTCTAACTTTTGAAAATCATTTTAAAGACTCGAAAACACTTTAAAGAGTGTTTGGAGTAAAACTGATTTAATGAAGTAAATCAGTCCCCAGAATATTTAGAAAATGTCTGAATATTATTATTTAAATAATATTCCCATAAAAAGAATAATCTTTATAAAATAATTGAAGTAGAAGTATTAAAACTTATACTTGAAATGAATAGCAAATAATCAAAGATATACTTATACGAAAGTAATATCTTTATTTGAATAATCAAAAATAAGTTTGATTATCGACACCTTATTCTTTAATAAAATAAAGAATATATCTCAGCAAATAATCGGAGTCATAGATCCTCAAATGAATATTCAAATAATATTCAATAAATGAAATAAGCTGAGTCATAATACCTCGAATGAATATTATAAATAATATTCATTAAATAAAATAAAGGAGTCATACATCCTCAAATGAATGTCCAAGTAATATCCAATAAATAATGTAAAGGAGTCATACGCCTTCGAATAATATTCGAAATAATATTCAATAATAAAATAAAGTTAAAGTTATCGAATAAACCTTATTCGATTAATAGTTTTAAAAACTATATCCATATATATATATATAAATAAATATATATATATATATAATATACTCGGGAACATCGACTCCCGGTTTAGAAATATGTTCACCCTTTTATCCCCTATACTAAGGGTATACGCAACTACTTGCTTATTTCTAGCATAGGTATTATGCAACTATAAGCATTGAAATCAACAGATAGATAACCAGATTATGAAACAGACATGCATATATACCATATTAGCATGCTCCAATATATCGCAAAATTTGCTAATAACAATCATGCAATATCACAAGATAATGCATATACATATATTTACATCACAACAACAGTATAACGGGTAGAAAACTTGCCTGAGCGACTGGGGTTACGAATGGCTCGGGACGAGTCTGGTAACCTATAAACAACAAGTAAGTTGGAATTAAACCAAAATCACTTGTAAATCTTTACTTTAACTAACTTAGACTCTAACGCTTGTTTTGCGCTCACTGATTTGCTTAAGTCACTCGGGTACCCTCGGCTCCACCATTTTTAATAATTTAACCTTTACGAGTTTTAAAGCGATTCCTTCGCGAGTGTCTTACCAACTGCCTAACACACTTACCATAAATGTTTCATACATTAATTAACCCTTTTTGGTCTTTAATCTATGTTTCAAAGTAAGGCGAGGGAAAAAGTTTCGTTCGCGAAACGCCGTTACTTGAAACGGTCGTTTCTTCTAAACCGTGCATCGGAATCGAACGAACTACATATCAAAACGAAGCTCGTAACATGAGCTATCTAATCATGGCAGTGGTCATAATCTAGCAGGGGGTTCTCGGGTCCTAATGTTATGCACAAAAACAGTCTAAAGAAAATCGGACGTTACGACGGCTATGTTTACGCGTTTTCCCAATTTTAAACCATTCAATACCAACCACAAATCAACCCCAAATCAATCATACAACCAATATCCCTCCAAACCACATCATAACAGCCCCAACAAATCCACATTAACCATTTATACTTATTCCTCACATGAACTAAAAGCTTTACTTAGGTTCTTTAACTAATTACCAAGATCTACAACTCCAACAATGCAACAAAACCAACTAATCTCTACAAACTCAACCAAACTTCAACCAATCAAGCATCATGCTTCACATATGCTATATCAAACACATTCAATCCTAATTACTCAAAACTAAAGCTAGGGTTTGTAGTTTATACCTTCCTTGGAGAGTGGAGAATCAAGAGGATGGCTTGGAATCACCTTTAAAGCCCTTATCCAAGCTTAATCTAAACAAAACTTCAAGAACACAAATTTTAGTTCTTGAAAACACTATTCACCATCTTCTTTGATGATTTATAGTAAAAGATTGGCTTGGAATTAGAAGCTTAAACTTATAGGAAGTATGTAACTTAACTAGGAGAAACTAGGATAATTACCTTGGAAAATAACAAGTGGAGGAGCTTGGACTTTCAAAATTTAAGAAAAGAACCCGAGAGGTTTATGAAGAAGAAGAGAGAATTTTGTGTTTTGCCTTGTCTTGATCTTTTGGTTGGTTGATTTGGTTTTGTTTTTGATTTAGTAAAGTACCTTCTTGCCCTTGGATTTGTGTGGTTACAAAGCCACCACACCTCCTCCTTCCCATGTCATGCTTATCTCATCCACATGATGTCATCCTTCCTTCCTTGTCTTCTTTCTATTGGTTGGATGACATCGTTCCCATTAATCCCTTTGATTAACTTCCTAATCGTTTGCCTAATGACCGCTGATCTGCTATACGGTTCGCTTAACTTTCGTTCTCGTTTATCGTTTGAAGGATCATACCCGGGATCTTATTACTTAGGTTCCCTTAACCTTTCTCAATACATTGTATTCCTTTTATGATCCTCTCTTATAATCCTTTAATTTAAATCCTTTTTATCCTGTTACCTTATACTCAATTCTCTCCGTATATTGTGGATTTCCGGGAAAAACCAAAGTGTTCGGAATTGGATTCTGACGATCTTTACATACACTTATATACTTCATAGAGTACTAATAATATCCCATAAGATCAATAACAGAACCCCTACATAGCGTGGCATGAAAAGTTTTCTCGTTCAGCAAAAACACTATTCATAAGGGTTTCAAAATTTCTCAAAAATTGGGGTTATTACAGTCTCCCCTCCTTAAAAGGATTCCGTCCCGGAATCGGATAGAAATAAATAGGGATACTTTCTTAGTATTGCACTTTCTAACTCTCAGGTCAATTTTCCCACATTGTGGTTCTACCATCAAACTCTTACTAGTTTGATAACCCTTCTCCTAAACACTCGTTCCTTTTCACTCTATAACCCTTCCTGGTTGCTCCATATAGGTTACGTCGGGTTGCATATCTATGTGCTCATATGCCCCTATTTATCTGGCATCTGAATTACACTTCCTTAACATTGATACGTGAAATGCGTTATGACTAGCTACATGTTCTGGGTTAGGGCTAGCTCATATGCTAACTTCCCAAACGTCTTAATATATCCAAGGGTCCAACAAATTGTAGACTTAGCTTTCCTTTCTTTCCGAACCTCATCAATCCTTTCCAAGGGATACCTATAACATTACTAGGTCCCCTATTTCATACTCTTTATCCTTTCGTGTCAAATCAACATACTTATCATGACCATCTTGGGCTACTACCAGCCGTCCTCTGATTAGATCTATCATATCCTTGGTCCTTTGGACTACTGCGGGTCCGAGCATCTTGCGCTCTACAACTTCATCCTAACATAAGGGAGATCGACATTGTCTTCCCTCAATGATCTCATAAGGCGACATCTCGATAATGACATATGATCTATTGTCGTAAGATAACTCAATCCGAGTTAAGTGATCATTCCAAATTCTTTCAAGTCTATTACACAGACTCTCATTATTGCTTTTAACATTAGAGCTTCTGCTTCTCAATACCCATTCTTTTCCAGTTCGTAATCGCTACTACCTTCCGTTCCTAATATTATACTGGTTATACTTTTGCTCGTTAGCGTTCTATAACCTTTTAATAACCACGTCAACCTTAGTATCACGAATGTGTTCCCATTCCGCATACTACCACCACTTTATTACTCCTTTTTCAGTTGCTTCTATTTTCCAAAATTTGATCAATCAAATAGGAGTAAAGGAATTTGTTGAGAGATCACTAAGATCATGAACACTTGTTATATCGCATAGTTAGTACAGAAGGTGGCCAGCCTTTAGTACTTGACAAGCAATTAAACAATAGCTGGTATCCTACTAGGCTTCTATCACACAGATAGATAGTCATTCGGCAATACCTCCCCTTTCTGGAAGGGTTGTTCTTCTCAGCTTACATGAAATGAAAAGAAGAGAAAAGAACGAACTGAAGAGAATTGTATATATGAAAAAAAAATATACTGCCACAAAATATCTGGCTTGGAATCTACCTCTGAACTATAGAGGTTTGTCATAGGAGAACAAAACATATATGTATTTATATCAACATCAAGTATTATAGCATCGTATTTCACGTGCCTAAATATTTTCGTTATCCCGTCCATCATTCTATGGACCCATGCTCTTCCTCGAGCTTATACACAATTACCTTTGAAACTCCCTCGACATCGAAAATCGAATCTGGGATCTCATTCTAGACATCATCGTTGCTCGAATTCTATGCTTGCACCGCAACCTTCCTCGTATAATAATACGACTCTCTATTGATAAGAAAGAATAATAATTCACTATGTAGATACTCTACTTAATTAGTCTATTAATGATGACTTATACACTACCACGACCCGATTAGTGGTACTCAATCTCAACACCCATTCCAATACAACTCTCACGGTTGTAATCAGCTCAATACTCGCAGAATCATTGCTGCCTCACTATGGTCCACCACTGACCTACTCTCGTCATTCATTTTCCATGAAGTCTTAATAGCTAACCATACGGAGTCCATACAGGTCGTATCTAATTCTCCTAAGGAGTTAACATAACCACCAATCACAATTCATGAAGAACACTCGTGATCCTGACATACATACATGACATGAAGCAAATAAAAGTGCAGAAGAGTTTCGCTCAAAGCAACGATAGCAGGCTAATACCATTTTTAATCATATGCCTTCGATAGAAGACTTAACTCAAAGGTTCGTTTAGTCCTTTTGGAAACATGGTCCTGGCTTATCCCCAGATAGGACCTCCTAAGATAGATAGCCCGTTCATGGCGATTACACGAATGAAACCTTTACCTACTACTATTACGGTTGGGTATTGCACCGTCATCAGAAGGAATGTCAATCTTCCAAACCATAATTCAACCTTCATATTTCTAACCATCATCACTGTATTCTTTTGGCACACGCGCCTATAATTATCCACTTACCTCTAAAGTGTCGGCCACCTCTTTGGCCTTTCCTGATAGTAAAATTTCCTTACAGTCAATGTCTTTTTAACCACCTCCAAATAAATTTTCTACCTTATTTCCGATCACTGCTTGAGTGAAGATGTTTTCCTTAATATCTGATGAGTAAAAAAAAAAATCACCATTTTTCCATAAGTTATTGCCTCAGTCTTTAGAGGTTAATCACTGTCACGACTGACTCTCAATCATACTTAGAACATCTTTTATCCTAGGCCCTAATTGCCCTGAACAATTTCGACCATTACTGGTTCGATCCATACTTTCTCGTGGTTTAACACGTGCCCCACTTGGCAACATCATAATTACGTCATATTTCCTTTATCAACATTTCTATTCTTGAGAATTTCGAATATTACCTTTCTCCCTGTAAAACCTCTAAGGTTATCCTTCAATCGTTCCTCCTGTATTCCCTAGATACAGGGCATATCAAAATACCATTTACTAATACTAGAACCATTGTCTATATACTTCTGAAAAATTTCTCCACTGATTCTTAAAGGTTGTTGCTACCTTAACCCTTTCCCAATCATACTGTCAAAACTCATACTGTCCCTCTTAAGGGTGAAATGCCAACCTTTATGCATTCCCCTAGGATTCATTTTAAGTTACCGATGTTCTATCCTTAATTCCATCTTTAAAAGGTACCTGCATCCTTCCATGGATAAATCAAGTCATATATCCCTGATAAGGGTATCTTATTCAATCATTACCACCTTGATAGTACATGTCTAATTTCACAATAACGTCTGTATTCAAAATGAGGTTAATAAATATGGCCTCCAAAAGATAACAACGGTTATCCGCTTGTCTTGCCTAATTTGGTAACGATAACAAGGATGTTCTGGAAGATATTGGTCGTGTTCAACATGAACTTCTTCTTAATAATTCCTTATTTACTTTTGTTGTTTATCTCAACAGTCACCTCAATGTTGGGATATCTCTCATACCTGGCGTCTCCCTTTCTGGGTATCAAGCCACTGGTCTTACACTTCACATTCTTGAAGGTCACTTCCTTCATCCAATTTTCCTAATTTCTTACTTCCTTGTCTCCTCAGTCTATCCGCGTCTCATTATTTATCCTTCAAACTATCTCAAGGTTTCCTCAAATCCCCCCAACTTACAGGGGTAAACTATATATATCTCTTATGCCTTCCACCATCAATTTTAACTCATGGTGAATCACCCTCATCCTTACGAATGCATACTTTTCTATATCTATTGCTACGAGTCTTTAGGGTTTCCTTATACCCAACTCCCTTATCATTACTTCATGAACAAACACAACATAAGCATTGATTTCAAATATCCCGTCATTCTGGATTCGTGCCCTCAGAACGAATCTTGACAACTTTTTACAACTTAGATTCATAATTCATCATACTCGTCCGCCTTTGATCTGGCTCTAACGCTTTTACACTATCTCCATAACCTTGGGAATTACCTTCCCGAAAATAATTGGCTAAACTTTAATCAGTTTATTATAATCTCTGGCTCCATGCCTTTCTTGGTCTTTCACCAGCGGGTGGTCTCTCCCTTAGGAGGGTAAGTGACAAAAACACTCTTTTGTGATTCGTCAATCATTCAGAATCTCAAATGATTCCCTATATTTCCTTTAGCCGGGCTCTTGCCTCGACTGGGTCAGCTTGTTCCTTGGAACTCTGAGAGCTTAGCGACTTAAAGGTCCTGAAAGAATTTCCTATCGCATTGTTTCCTCAAGGTGGTGGTTGGGAATAAAGTATAAGTTCTGTTTAGATAGGTCCATGAATTTCCGTATAGGAGTACCGCCTCGGGTCCCCTTATCTCGCTCGACTTCTGCTTCTCTTTTTTTTTTTTTTTTTTTTTTTTTTTTTTTTTGTCTAAATATTTCTTCCTACTCCCCATAATTGGGGTCATCTTTTAATTTAAAATCCTCATTTTCCACTTTATTATAATCTGGGTTCCTTATATCTTAATTGCGACCTCCCTGATTATCACATTCAAGGTTTGCCCCTAATCTTATTCCTTGTGGGGCATATTACTTGGAAAATTTTGAGAGTCTCTGGATATTTGTCTTACTTACTTTGCTTAAGTCTTCCCCTCGTTTAGTCCTTGCACGATTGCAAATTATGAATTCTTAAGTTCGATAAACTTCATGACACTCTCTTAAGTGTTAATAGAGCAATTAACAATGTGATTTATCACAATCAAACTGATCTGAACTGAAATTAACGAATATATACATAACCATTTGTTCGAGGGTACAACAACTGAACATATTAAAGAGGATTACATCATATGAACTTATCGCTCCTATCCCAAAAGTACTACCATAAATAGTCATCTCGTCATTAATACTAATCATTCATAACTTAGGCTAATCATCCAAAAGCGGTGCTACATGAGACCCTTGTTTGATTGCTCTGGCTCTGCACACTACCATGGATTAAGAGGTGTGAGCACGCACAACATCCCTAACCTGTTCCATCATAGAGGTGATGAGGTCTAAGATAGTCGCAAGTAGAGCTGGATCAACCTGACCCTCAAGATGGCCTCTAGCTGTAACACGGGTGGTAGCCTCAATCCTTTCCATGCTATACGCTAATCCTGCCGGAAGTATCCCACCCTCAATCCTTGGTGCAGTAAGTCGATCCAACAGATCACTCCTAACATTCCGGGCCTCTGACAGGCCACCCAAAGTCATATGATAATCAGCGATAAGAGATGCCTGAGTGGTAGCATCTAGCAGTCCATGGGGAACAGGTGGTGCAGACCCAGGAGATCCAAATGGATAACCAAGCACGGTATCAGGTGACAATGGTGCAGGGGATAAAGGTGGCATTTCCTCAGTATGTGCTGGGCTCTGTACAGGGGAGGGAACAGGAATTGGTGGAACCTCATGGAGGTCTACAGGAGCCTCTGGAAGAGGGTCTGATACTGGTATAATTGGGGTCGTGGAAGGCCCCACTCCTTCTGCCCTCATTAACTTTTGTGCCCTTGGTAACTCTTCATTCTCTAGGGCCACCCTCGCGGCCATTCTTGCTCTGGTAGTCGCCCTGACTGCGGTCATCTGTTCCTCAACGGTCCTCTCTTCATTCTCATCAGGATCCTCCATGAGATCCTCCTCAGCCACAATCCTTTCCGGAATCACATCCTCAACCGCAGCATTCTCTATCTGAACCTCATCCGGTCCCTCATTAGGGTACTCCATCGGATTCACAATTTGATCTCCAACTTGTAATAAAACATCCTCATGCTGATGCTCCTGAACCTCAAGGTTTGGTGCCCCGCTGCCCTATACGAGAACAAACTATGTTACTATCACGATACCCATAAGGGTTCCCATAAGGGTTTTAACTGTCAGTGCTACGTTAGGTAGCCCGACTATGAACTTGGCAAGAGTTCTTATTATCTTAGTGAACTTATTATCTTAACGTCCCATCATCTCTGAGGTTTATAACGCTTAGCTCTGATACCATTTCTGTAACACCCCCAGATCCGGGGTCGGGGATCCGGGTCGTCACGAGTTCCACTTCCCTTAACAACACCCAATCTCATTAAACAATCAACTACTCTTTACTGTGACCCCGCAATATACACACACACACCACAAGTTATAGTCTCAGAGATGAATATCCAAAAATAATCACAAGTCGTTTTATTCCACAATTAAGTCAATACACCTTAAAAAGGTTTCTGAATAAATTTACATTTCTTTGCCATTATTACAATTCATAATATACATAAGTCTAGTACATTACTAGTTGAAAACTTAGCCTATTGGTAATTTCTACCTCAGCTACAGCGGCCTGAACGCTTCCGGAAAGCTGCGGAACGTTTCCTATCCGCTTGCGAATTGGGAGCTTGGTCCTGTTCATCTTATCTATCTGATGTTGTGTGATGAAAGAAGAAAGCAAGGGTGAGCAGCAAGCCCACCAAAATAATATGTATAATGATTAACAATATATGAGCCTACTCATAATACTCATGAAAGTCTTGGTCCAAAGGAATGAACCAAGTTTGATATCTTAATGCGATGAAGTCGCAAAATATTCAGTATATATACATATATACTTTTCAAAATATTGGAAGTCCTCTTCCATGCATAATATGCACAAAGTCCCAGTGTATAACTGTATAAAAAAATATCGTTGCAAGGTGATCTCATATATCTAACCTTGTCTCAACGTTTTTCTGAAAATCTTTGTCATTCATAAGACAATTATTAATTAGATATAAGTTGAAAAGATGAAGTTACAAGATACTCCAATATACTTATATCCTTTCCAAATACTACTTGAACTACCACCGTTCAAGTTATAATTAGTTCAAAAGTTCATCACATAGATGAGACTACAAGATAATACTTGAATAGATTCAACCTTTAAAATATCATCAAAATAAAATGAAGTTATGAGATACTTCATTTGATGCAAACATCATTTTGAAAACTTGACCCTGCCAACACTCAACAATCGCCCAACCGTAGCCTTTCTATCGAAGTGCTCTGGGTAGTGTTGCAGAAATATCCAATTGGATGATGAACTCATTACGGGAGTTTGCCGCGCCAGGAAGACCACTTACGATGATCAGTCGTAGTAGTGCAACCCCACCATTTTCTACATGTAGAGGAGAACCTGTCGGATTTACTTGTCAACCGAACACTGAACTCCTAAGGAATGGACCGCCTTAGCGGAACTTCCAGGCCATTTGGGCCAATATAATAAGGCTGGGCCGGCGCTACTCGGCCACTTACGCCACTCCTAGTTCAGATGAAATCCATGACTCTGAAACGTAAAGCTCGTTTCCCCCTTTCCCCAAGTAGAAACTTGTTGATACGGCTCCACCAAGAAGTCGTACCTAGTTGGAAAGGAAAACTCACCGATATTTCCCAGGCGATGCCTGTTAATGGATTAACTTGTTCCAAGAATTTTACTTCCCGAATATTGGGTAAGTAATCAAAAACTCTTTTACCAAGACAGCAACCTTGTTGTGAATATAAAACACACCACCGAGCCGGATCCCCCAGGTTATGAGCGAGTATTTAAATCCCCTTTTTAAAAGGAAGATCTTAAATATAAAAATAGTTTTGGGATCCGCTCTAACTTTTGAAAATCATTTTAAAGACTCGAAAACACTTTAAAGAGTGTTTGGAGTAAAACTGATTTAATGAAGTAAATCAGTCCCCAGAATATTTAGAAAATGTCTGAATATTATTATTTAAATAATATTCCCATAAAAAAATAATCTTTATAAAATAATTGAAGTAGAAGTATTAAAACTTATACTTGAAATGAATAGCAAATAATCAAAGATATACTTATACGAAAGTAATATCTTTATTTGAATAATCAAAAATAAGTTTGATTATCGACACCTTATTCTTTAATAAAATAAAGAATATATCTCAGCAAATAATCGGAGTCATAGATCCTCAAATGAATATTCAAATAATATTCAATAAATGAAATAAGCTGAGTCATAATACCTCGAATGAATATTATAAATAATATTCATTAAATAAAATAAAGGAGTCATACATCCTCAAATGAATGTCCAAGTAATATCCAATAAATAATGTAAAGGAGTCATACGCCTTCGAATAATATTCGAAATAATATTCAATAATAAAATAAAGTTAAAGTTATCGAATAAACCTTATTCGATTAATAGTTTTAAAAACTATATCCATATATATATATATAAATAAATATATATATATATATAATATACTCGGGAACATCGACTCCCGGTTTAGAAATATGTTCACCCTTTTATCCCCTATACTAAGGGTATACGCAACTACTTGCTTATTTCTAGCATAGGTATTATGCAACTATAAGCATTGAAATCAACAGATAGATAACCAGATTATGAAACAGACATGCATATATACCATATTAGCATGCTCCAATATATCGCAAAATTTGCTAATAACAATCATGCAATATCACAAGATAATGCATATACATATATTTACATCACAACAACAGTATAACGGGTAGAAAACTTGCCTGAGCGACTGGGGTTACGAATGGCTCGGGACGAGTCTGGTAACCTATAAACAACAAGTAAGTTGGAATTAAACCAAAATCACTTGTAAATCTTTACTTTAACTAACTTAGACTCTAACGCTTGTTTTGCGCTCACTGATTTGCTTAAGTCACTCGGGTACCCTCGGCTCCACCATTTTTAATAATTTAACCTTTACGAGTTTTAAAGCGATTCCTTCGCGAGTGTCTTACCAACTGCCTAACACACTTACCATAAATGTTTCATACATTAATTAACCCTTTTTGGTCTTTAATCTATGTTTCAAAGTAAGGCGAGGGAAAAAGTTTCGTTCGCGAAACGCCGTTACTTGAAACGGTCGTTTCTCCTAAACCGTGCATCGGAATCGAACGAACTACATATCAAAACGAAGCTCGTAACATGAGCTATCTAATCATGGCAGTGGTCATAATCTAGCAGGGGGTTCTCGGGTCCTAATGTTATGCACAAAAACAGTCTAAAGAAAATCGGACGTTACGACGGCTATGTTTACGCGTTTTCCCAATTTTAAACCATTCAATACCAACCACAAATCAACCCCAAATCAATCATACAACCAATATCCCTCCAAACCACATCATAACAGCCCCAACAAATCCACATTAACCATTTATACTTATTCCTCACATGAACTAAAAGCTTTACTTAGGTTCTTTAACTAATTACCAAGATCTACAACTCCAACAATGCAACAAAACCAACTAATCTCTACAAACTCAACCAAACTTCAACCAATCAAGCATCATGCTTCACATATGCTATATCAAACACATTCAATCCTAATTACTCAAAACTAAAGCTAGGGTTTGTAGTTTATACCTTCCTTGGAGAGTGGAGAATCAAGAGGATGGCTTGGAATCACCTTTAAAGCCCTTATCCAAGCTTAATCTAAACAAAACTTCAAGAACACAAATTTTAGTTCTTGAAAACACTATTCACCATCTTCTTTGATGATTTATAGTAAAAGATTGGCTTGGAATTAGAAGCTTAAACTTATAGGAAGTATGTAACTTAACTAGGAGAAACTAGGATAATTACCTTGGAAAATAACAAGTGGAGGAGCTTGGACTTTCAAAATTTAAGAAAAGAACCCGAGAGGTTTATGAAGAAGAAGAGAGAATTTTGTGTTTTGCCTTGTCTTGATCTTTTGGTTGGTTGATTTGGTTTTGTTTTTGATTTAGTAAAGTACCTTCTTGCCCTTGGATTTGTGTGGTTACAAAGCCACCACACCTCCTCCTTCCCATGTCATGCTTATCTCATCCACATGATGTCATCCTTCCTTCCTTGTCTTCTTTCTATTGGTTGGATGACATCGTTCCCATTAATCCCTTTGATTAACTTCCTAATCGTTTGCCTAATGACCGCTGATCTGCTATACGGTTCGCTTAACTTTCGTTCTCGTTTATCGTTTGAAGGATCATACCCGGGATCTTATTACTTAGGTTCCCTTAACCTTTCTCAATACATTGTATTCCTTTTATGATCCTCTCTTATAATCCTTTAATTTAAATCCTTTTTATCCTGTTACCTTATACTCAATTCTCTCCGTATATTGTGGATTTCCGGGAAAAACCAAAGTGTTCGGAATTGGATTCTGACGATCTTTACATACACTTATATACTTCATAGAGTACTAATAATATCCCATAAGATCAATAACAGAACCCCTACATAGCGTGGCATGAAAAGTTTTCTCGTTCAGCAAAAACACTATTCATAAGGGTTTCAAAATTTCTCAAAAATTGGGGTTATTACAAAAATAATTTTTGAAATGCAATTTATACCCGATTTTAGCAAATAAACGAATCGACGCGCGGGTTGAATTAATCCCTAAAATTTCCAAAATAATTTTAAAATTCTCGAAATATTCCAAACATAAATAAATATGAGTTTCATAATTTTTGAAGAATTCTAGAATTAACTATGGATTTTATAAATTAAAGTAATCAGAAAATCATTTAAAGATAAATAATCAATAAAATATTGATTTCTCAATTTTATAAAATCCTAAAAATAATCATTGTAATTATAAAATCATAAAAACCATTTTAGAGACACTTCAAATATTTATACAAATAAATTTGCGTTAAATCCACTTTAAAAGTGAAACCATTTAATACAATTCCTTAATTAATCACGCGGACAACCTGATACATCATAAATCACAAATAGATAATAATCAAACAACCCATAGCGGTCAAAACTAATGCACATATTTTATTTAATAATTTCCATAATAATCACATATTTAAATAATTCAAAAATATACGAGTCGTTATATCATTCCCCCTTAAAAAGATTCTGTCCTCAGAATCTGATCTAATTACACAAGTGAGGATATTTGTCAAGCATATCTGACTCTAGTTTCCAAGTAGACTCTTCTACTCAGGGATTTCAAACGTACTTACTATAGATATACACTCATTTCCAATGACTCGCCTTTAATGATCAAGAATTTGGATTGATCACTATGTGCAAAACAAACTTGGACAAGAGCCCCATTAGCTCCTGATCAATCACTTAATTCAAATCAAATACTTATTGCTTTAACTTTGACAGGCCAACCACATTATATGTACACACTGTTGTGACGGTAACATCAACTCATGAACAACTTTATCTATATTTATCAATATTTCAAAAATGGTTCACTAATTTTAGGACTTAACCTGTCCCTTCTACTTAGACTTATCCAGTCTCTTTCAAGATTAAACTTGTACTAACACTACTGGTCCTATTTCTATACTCATATTCTCTCTCGATACAATTTCGCCTTCTTTCTTTGTCTACTCTGAGCTGCTTCAACCAATATTCCTACGCTCTTGGTGTGCTGAATTAACTTAGAATTTAACAACTTTCTTTCTCCCACTTTATCTCAATAAAAATAGGGACCTACACTTGTGTTCACATGAAGCTTGTTAAAATGGCATTCTAAAGCTGACATCGATGATAAATGATCATTCTAGTGTTTCCTTAAAACTCAACCTCTCAACATATCTTACATTTCCTAAATCACTTCCGTATTTTGACTCTCCGCATAAGGATGTTAGGCGGTGCTCGTTTTCAACTTGGTTTCTAAACATTTAAACATCTCTTACTCTTTTTCATCAGTTAAAGTTGAAAAGTAGTCTCATATATCCACGTATTATCACCTTTAAGTATTTAAACTTCATATTCCACTCTTTCCAATTCGTCTATTAACTCCTCGGTGGTCTTAATTACATCCAATCTTCTCTGTCGCCATAATGCATCTGTTACCATATAGCTTTGCTTAGGTAGTTGTTCATGGGTCAATTTAGAATCTTTTGTTAACCTTAGTCAAAACTTCATTCTTGAAAACTCAATGTATAGTTGCTTTCCTTCTGATCTTTGGAGAAAAATCCTTGGGCATTCCACGCAAACTTTCTTATTCTTTGAGTAGCTGAGGATGTTATCAATAAATACAGTTTGCTTATTTGAGTACTCCTTATACACCATGTTCCTTAATTCTTTATAGTCAACTGATACACTTGTTATTTCACATAATATCCCCGGGGCTGGTAATGCTCATAACTCATTTTAAATCGTAATCTCTATTATGTTCTCAAGTCAGATCTTAAGTTAATTCCCGAGACATAACACACTTCTTGAATTAGGTCTCGTAAGTAATCAATTCTTTATAGGGGTCACTTATTCTTAGTCGTTGTTTTATTAAACTCCCGCTAATTAGTACACAATCTCATAATTTTATCCCTTTTCTCCAACAACATCACTGATATATTTTACGATTCGATTTTTGTAAAACTACTCCTTGGTCTGTCTTGTCCACTAGACCTCCGATACTCCGCCTTAATTTTTTTTTGACATGTCCAACACTTCTTAATCCATTTCGAAATTTCCTTTTTATACCTGGTTATCACTATTTTTCTTTGAAATTTCCCGTATATCTAGGCATTTCTTAAGTAAATCAAATACTTTATATTGTGAATTCTCTGTAGGATCTCATTTCTTAGTTCGTTTGCTTGTAGCATCCAAGTGCTAGAAGAAAACCTAAGAATATCGTGATCATTCTCCTGGGCGGATAGATTTCCTCTTACTAACTGCTACCATCGTGATTCATTATCTTTTCTTGACATCTCCTTATCTTTCCCTTAACAACTTCGACTGAAAGGTCATATAATCCATCCTTGCTTTTTTTTTGATTATGAACTCTGACTTCCAATTCCAACTTCAAAAATTCTATAGATAATTTTTCTAGTGCAGTTTCTATGTTCGTTCTCTCTATTTTGCTTCTCGCTTGCCATTACATTTGCTTTCCTAAAGGCGTCCGGAGACAGTCCGAGCTCAAGTTCCTCGTGAATACATACTTCAAACTCTTATGGTTCGTATAGATCTTACACCTTTCTCCATACCTATCATGTTTTCCAATCTTTCAAAGTGAATATTATTATTGCTAATCCCAAATTATGAGTAGGATACTTATGCTCATAAGGTTTCGGTTGTCTGGGTGCATATACAATAACTTTATTGTGATGCATCAACACACATCCTACTCTCTTATAAGAAGCATCACTATCAATTACCAAATCTCCTTGATTCCTTTAAAGTGATGGAGCAGGTGCCGTAACCATTCTTTCATTTATCTCCGCAAAACTTTCTTCACCCTTCTCCATTTCATATAACTTCTTGCTTTTCCTGGTTAGCTTCGTCCAAGATATTGCAAATTTCAAGAAATCTTGCACAAATTTCCGATAGTAACCGGTCCATGATAAAACTTTTTACTTTTGTTGGTGTTTCTGGTTTCTTTTCATTCATAATATCTTTAATTTCTGCTGAATCTCTTTTGATCTTCTCCCAATTGACTATATATGCTAAGAACTATATTTCATACAACTTTTTTCTTCTCCAACTTCCCGGTTATCATTAAATGCTTTGCATGGTTCTGCGTTGACTTTAAGTGTTACACTCCAGCTTATCCAGATATTCCTTAAAGATTCTATCCATCAAGTTCAAATATTACTGGTATACTGGTTAATCCCAAATGGCAATACAAGAACAATACTTAGTTCTGAAAATTATCTTTGGTATATCCATAGGTTTAATCTTCAATTGGTGAAATACCAAGTCTTAAATCAATCTTATAAAAGTACTTTGCTTCTTTCGTTTGATCAAACAAATCATTGGATTGCGATAACAGATACTTGCTCTTGATTGTAGACTTGTTGAGCTTCTGCTAGTTGACGCATAATCTCCTACTTCCATCTTTCTTATTAATAATTAATATCGGTGCACTTTATGGGGTACACTAGGTCTAATTGCTCCTTCTTCTAACATCTCTTACATCTGCTTTGCTAGTTTCCTCATTTTAACGGGTGCCATTTTGTGGAAGGCCTTGGTCACTGGCTTCGTTTCAAGTGTTAAGTCAATCGCGAGCTTCATTTCCCCATCTGGAGAACATTTTGGTAATTCGTCTGGAAGTATATATTCAAACTATAAAATCTTCAAATTTTTTTTACTCCTGACTTCTATACATAATCACCATAGTGCTTACCTCTTGGTCACCGTAATCATTGCTAACAAATTCTTTACTCTCCTTCGTCCTTCACACCTCATCATATTCTCATTTGACGTCTTCAGGACTATCTTTTCATTACGACGGTTTGTCTGGGCATCACGCTTAATAGTTAATTCATTCCTTAGAATACTATCAAATCCTCACAAACTTATTGTCAGAATTCTCACTTTCATCATTGGTACTTACTTACTTAACAAATACACGTTCTTGAATTTGCTAGTCCTTTAATCATAATTTTATCAATTCAACGAGGTAAATCATCTTATGAACAATACCTTGGGGAATAAACAATCAAGTTGCTTCCATATCTTCCGATACTTTAACGCATAAGGTATTCACAATAATCATCCAGGTCATCACGTCCGTATTCTGAATAACATACTTTACAGATAACTCATAAACTCTCGTTCTGGGAGACGTATTCCCTATTAGAGTAGATTCCCTTGGCTCTTAGTGGATCATTCACTGGGGCTAGTGATTGCAATCCTTGCCATATGCCCTGGTCTCCTTTCCGTGTATAAGAGGTAGCTGGAACTTTGTCCGCTTGGTTCATAATATGTTGATTTGTTTGAAAAACTTTTTCAAAGAATGATGGTATAACGAAATAACTAGAAGGATTCATAGTTCAATAAACTTGAAGTTGAAAAGAAAGAAGAAATAATGATTTGGATATGAATGAGACAACCACATTGATACTAAAGATGGCCAGTCTTTTATATCATATGGCATACATCACATGATTAGGTGGCGTCCCACCCGACTCTTCGTCATCCCGACAAAGCGTCTCACCATAACACTGTTTGTCCCAATCAAAGAGCAAAATTTGAGGGGAATAATTAAATTTGAAAGGAATGCAAAATCCTCCTTTTTGATATCATCATAAGGAGTTTATTTAAAAAAAAGTTCATACATCTTTAGGAATTAAAAAGGAATATACGCTGTAATATTGAAAACAAGAATGATATCATTGGTCATCATCCACATTTCACTTGTATTCATCTTTCGAGCTTGTTCAATCATATCCCAATTGTGTCATATAACAACTTTAGGAAGTACGCTGAAATGCCTTCGCAAATCAAGCATTATAATGAATTCTTACTTATTAAGTCTTGCATCTTTAACATCGCACTTACACATATAATAATTTAACAATTCGATCATAATGGCGTCCTACCAGATAACTTTGAGTTTCCTCTTTTAATTTAGAATAACCATGAACCATTCAACATAACGATCCTTTTATTGATAATATTCTTTTTTTTAGAAAGGTCTGGAACTCTTCCCAATCTTCTTCGATCATGCCCAGGCTCCTTCTATATCAACGAATTCTTTAAACCTTAATGGTCTCTGCCACTGGCTGAATAATTACTCCGTACGCGGATTCTGTTATTAACCTGGTCAAACCGTTAGGAATAATCAGCTTCTTCATAATCGCGGGTTACTTTGTTCTCTAAATAAACAATATTAAGTCTGAAACAAACATCCTTCTAGGTAATCCGGGTCTTTTAACAAACAAGAAACTCAAGTGGTAACTTGACAACCAAGATTTAAAACTTATTTATTCAAAAAGGCTTTTAGAAATTTTGTAAGGGAAAAATCTTTTTCGAAAACTTGTTTAAAGAATTTTGAAAATCACAAATCTGGTTGTCCTTACTATATGAGTTGGTTGTTTCCCTTCCTACCTATCACAAGGTACCAAATTAAAGAAACAATCACATAAAGGTCCGTTCACTTCAATCTACCTTTCTCCTTCATCGTGTCCATTTGCCTTCCTTAATCGACGAAACTTCAATTATCGTTGTATATTATCTTATTCGTAGCTTCACATCAAGGCTCTCATACTGGTAATACTTCCATCATCAACTTTGCAATCGTTAAGTGGAACAGACTATCCAATAGTCAACAAGTCTATTTCATAGAACCAAAATTTGCTCATATCACATCACATCACTACTTTACATATCACATTTATCATAGCACCATCATTTAATTCTATAAATATTCCAGATTTATACTTTTCTCTCTAACTTTTTCATAATTCATCTAATCCATCCTACAACCAATCACGGGTGGCCTATTTACTAGTAGCTCCATTTAATCTGGTAACAGCTATCCTCCGAGACACGTGAATCTTCTTCCTAAACTCCTTCTCACTTTTACTTATATCTCAAATACTCACCATTTACTGTAACTCCCGAATTCATCCTCGTAGGTACAATTGCTTCATAGGACAAGTTTTAAACTGGGGTATAGAACAGGGTGTAGGGTAAACTGAAGAGATACACTTGCAATTGAATGTCCAGTAAAACAAAAATAAGCAGATAGAGGTTCTTAAATAGATAGTCTTGTATCAAGAGGTGATAAAATAGCGCAGAATAGCTTGAAGAGGTGCAACTGCCATAACAGAAGGTAGTACTGTTAATACGAATGGAGGAACAAGGTGCAAATCAAATCCGAGAGAAGATGACGGTCCTTGAACGGAAAGCCCCAAACGATCGGATGGTACAAGGAAATCAGGATCTGCCATTGTCGTTGTCTGGAAATCATGTCGCAAGCTAAAAATCCCAAATTGCAACACGAACCGTGCCGGAGATCTACTATATAGTCGCACTCATCCTCACGACATCTTATCTTTCTATTTCCTAATCCTAATCCTAACCCTCTACCCAATCCCGACAATCTAGGCTTGTTTCAGTGACTTATAACCTGTAGCTCTGATACCAACTTGTGGCACCCTCCGAACCCGGGTCAGAAGTTTGGGGTCCACCACACATACACAATATATGAACCTGTATATAAGATACTATTTGCAATGACCCTGCTTTACACAACCACGGATCGCAACAGGTTAAAGTATGAAAACAAGCCACAACCTTAACTTTTATTACAACGTACCAAATCCCAACTAATTTAACTTACAACTGATAATAAAATTATTCTTACTATCTTACTATCTTTCTACTGAATGAAGCTCTTGCTAGCTCGATCCAACTCAACTGGAACCTTAGCCCGCACTCTGGACTGAGGAACTTCACTTCATCCATATCTTTTTCAACTGTAAAATATATAAAAAGATTCGCAAGAGTGAGCTAACTAGCTCAGCAAGTCATAATTACGATAACTGGGGCTAGACAATGATCAAATGAGATAATTCAGGGGAATCAAGTTTCTTTCCAACTAATCATTAGAATTGGATATTCATTTTTAAGTTTTAAAAACCAAGGTTAGGCTGCTGATCAGTCACGCACTAACCCCGAGCGAAGCACACAGCTCTGATCTACGAACTGGATCCAAGGCACACATTGGCCTAATTCGACCACGAATTTGGTTCACAAAGAGAAAACTATCCAATTCTAAAACAATTTAGTATAATAAACAATGTAATTCAATAAGCAAGATCATAATCAACAGCGATAGAGCATTGGTATAAAAGCGTAATGCAATTCTTGAGTATCACAAGGGTATATCAGTGTATGTATAAGAAACAGTTTCCAGTTTGTAAATGATCAGGTATTAGACCAGTGATGATTTCTTAAGGTATAATTCTTTGATGTTATAAAGAATGGTTAGAGTATAAAAGTTTTTGTGTTTTCAAATAATTTTGTTCCAGTGTTTGGTAGTTATACATTTGGGGAGTGGTATCATATTTGTGTGATTTGGTATCTGAGGATCAACAAAGGATGGTTTACAAAGAACAAGGCTTACGGCTCAAGATCAAGAAAATTAGGGTTCAAGGGTAAATAGTTTAAAGCACTTGCAATATAATCAAGAGTTATTTTGAATAAGAGCGATATGTTATGAAAAAATTCGAAAATAATTGCGATATATCTTGAAGAAAAGTTTGAAAGTATTTGCCTTACAGGGCTTTACAACTATTATTGATCAAATCTGAGCCGATTCTGCCGCTCAGGCTCTAACGTCCAATCACTAGATCACATTGGATTCGACTTTGATATTCAAGTTTCTCTGTTGAAACTCTACTGAGCTCGTCGACTGGCTACTAGGTCATCTTTAGTCCATCATCCACTTTCGGTTTCCCGACTAGAACCTACAGGGTCGAAATACCCTACGTTAGACATCTAGGTATGCTTGACATATCCTCGATACCAATTTTACCCAACCATATTCAAACCCGACTCGTAATTATTTATATCATAATAACACACACAACAAGTAGGGTTCACAATCTCCAAAATCGATTTGGTGTTCATTTTCGGAAAAATACATATACTCTTTATTTTACGAAATCAGGGTTATCGATTGGCAAAATATTTCATCACATCGTACTACCAAGTTTGTATAAAACACCCACATATATATGTATAGTCTCTCGACGTCCCGATATTCATCAGATACGTTCCCGTATTTACGTAATTCAGTTTCCCAGAAATCGGGCAGCGTCTCCTTTGTTTATCGAACTACCCGTCGAAACATCAATCGACGTCAATTCAATAACAACAATCCAATTTAAAACACGACAACCAATCACAACTCGTCAACTAAATTGCGTACTCAACTTTAATGTAAAAATCTAATTCTCGTTTCAAAGATAATTTCACGAATTAATTTATTTATTTATATTAGGACTCAGAACCGCGTCATCACAGTCCACCGTCGGCTCGCCGAGGCTCATCGCCGACGGCGGTAAAATCTAGAGGTTCCCCAAGTCGGGATTCCGATCGCAGATCTCACCGATAAATTTTATGAATAATTAGTACCGATAATTTAATTAATCACAAAATTTATTCGAATTTATTGATTCATGACATCACGAAAATAATCATCGAATTGAATCGAAATCACAAACCAAGTCTTTGAATTCTGTAATCACAACAGCACAAACGGAATAACGAAACCGAGGATACAGAGAGCAACGCCGAGCACGCGCCACCTCTTCGCCGGAAAATAGCGAAGGGCGGCGGCTGGGCATGGAGAAACAGACAGCATCCATACACAGCAACATCACCCACACAAAACACACACAACACATGCACAGTATAACACATACACAAACCACCTCTCCGGAGAGAAGTCCGGCGGCGGCCAGAGGTGAAAGACAAGAATCGTAGGCGGTAATTACCGAAACAAGAAGGGCGGCCGGAAAAAAAGTACCGAAAACGGAGCTCGACCAGGAGGGAAGAGCAAAAATATAGGAATTGCAGGAAGCAGAAAAATGAAGAGTAGAGGAGGAGGAGAGACTGAGATAAAGAGAGAAAGACCGAGAGATTGTTTGAGAGAGAGACAGGATCGAGAGGAAAGAAAAAGAAATGCCAAATTTTTAGACTGCAGATACATATCCAACAATTGTGATACGTGTCATTTTTTGTTTTTAACCGACTGCAATTACGTGTTTTGTTCCACCCCGAATTCATAATTTATTAACCAAATTGTGTATAAAATAATTCCAGAAATTTAATAAAATAACCTTAAAAGGTTACAAATATCCCTAACTTAAATAAACATACAATTCATAATTTTAAAATAATTTCTGAAACGCAATTTACACCCGATTTTAGCAATTAAATGAATCGACGCGCGGGTGGAATTAATCCCTAAAATTTCCAAAATGATTTTAAAATTCTCGAAATATTCCAAACATAAATAAATATGAGTTTCATAATTTTTGAAGAATTCTAGAATTAACTATGGATTTTACAAATTAAAGTAATCAGAAAATCATTTAAAGATAAATAATCAATAAAATATTGATTTCTCAATTTTATAAAATCCTAAAAATAATCATTGTAATTATAAAATCATAAAAACCATTTTAGAGACACTTCAAATATTTATACAAATAAATTTGCGTTAAATCCACTTTAAAAGTGGAACCATTTAATACAGTTCCTTAATTAATCACGCGGACAACCTGATACATCATAAATCACAAATAGATAATAATCAAATAACCCATAGCGGTCAAAACCAATGCACATATTTTATTTAATAATTTCCATAATAATCACATATTTAAATAATTCAAAAATATACGAGTCGTTATAATAGTAACCTAGTTAAGGAGAATAATGACCTAGCTAAAGAGAATAGTAACCTAATATGGTGAATAGTAGCAAGAATAGTAAAAGTAGTACTTGGATAAGGTATAGGATTTGATAAATTTCCATGCTTCTCGAGTACTACAAGATATATACATATCTAAGTACACAAAATAAATTAAACACACTTGATCACAAAGCAAACAAGCTAAGTTCTCTTTCTTTTTCTTCAACCCGTCCAAACTGGGAACAACAGCTTAGAAAAGTTTTATCTCCTTCATTTCTCACTCCAAAATTACGTTCTATAGCTCGTTACAAAGGTCGTGAGATGATATACACTTCGTATCTCACACGACTTTTCCATTTAATAAGATTAAGGCCCTCATTTTTCCAGGTATTGGCAGAGATGTATAGAAACTGCCCAGCGGAAACCACCAAGAAAGAAAAATACATATCTCGAGTTATAGGCATTCGAAAATCTCTAAGTTTTAACCATATCTTCCTTATATCATGTACAAGGTACTTTAAAATTTTCATGGTCATTGGATTAGTGTACCATAGTCAAATTCTTGCTCAAAGTTGGTGATGAATAGTACATCCGAAAATTAACTTTGTTTTCTTGGCTTAGGTTCTGAAGGATCTACCCACTATAAGCATAATCCAAGCCATACAAGCCCTACAAAACATATTTCTAGCATCCCTTGTACTCAAGAAGGTATAAAATCATACTTTAAAAGACGTCTTGGATGGATTTTGTGATTGATGTTGAGATGAGTGTTGTTGTGTTGAGTTCTTGAAAGTTTAGTACACTTAAGATGGAATCTTGATGAGTAATGCTTATTTCTAATATGTGACTTTTGGATGTTGATTAATATGGACTGAAATACATTTTAATGGATGGATATTGGTGAGTTTGAGTGTTGGTATGAGACTGAGGTATTAAAACCAAGGATTTGATGTTGTTGTGAATTTGAGACTTTGATTGAACATGAACTGGTTAGACAGAAGGTTTAGGCCATATAAGTTTTGAAAGTAAAATCCACTGTACATGTCAAGCTAACCCATATAAGATGCAATACCGTAACCCAAGCCTAGGTGGTGGGTTTTACCATTAAGGTATTTGCAGACTAATAAGTCAATCAAAGAATTCTTTTAAAAAGAGGTGTGTATCACTAAGAAAAATTACTCTGAATAAATATATATCCTTATACAGATTAATATAATTTCTTTAAGAGTCTTTTCATACTGTTGATTATTATGACTGAGCATTATTGCTCACTCTTGCTTTCTTTTAAATGTCATGACACAACAGATTACCAGTATGTTGGTGTGGGACTTAGTCAATTGAAATCGTGGGGAGAATCCCTTGCATCTTTGTCTCAGGTGGACCAGAGTATTCAGATAGGTATAAGATGTTAGTAGTAATTATTATAACTTCATGTAGAGGTTACGAATAATTGTTTAAGATCCTGTAAAGTACATTTGAGTTATAATAAAAGAAGATTACATTGTGTACATCATTACTAAGGCTATAACTTGTGTTTGTGTATGTGTGAGATTAGGGTTCTATGATATAGAGTCATTGGATTATTGAGTTAATACAGGTTACACTTGATTGAAGGATTGCGTAACGACCAAGATTCCTGACCCCGAATTTGGGGGCGTTACAGAAATGGTATCAGAGCAATAAGTTATAGTACTCAGAGATGAGAGTGTTAGGAGTCTTTCTAGATGCGAGATTGCGTAAGAGCTCATATTGAGTTCATCATTGAACTACCAGATGTAGCCCCAATGTGTAGGTTAGGATAAGTGTATATTTGAGGTATTAAAGTATGGCTAATGGAACCATTGGATATTATCAGAATGATGAAAAGAAAAATTAGAATCATATATGATTTGGCAAGGATGTGGATGTAGAACTCGGAGCTAAGTCTCCAAGGCATTTGGGGTAAAGACGGTATTACCAACACCATATGTTCATTTCGATAACACGAGCTTGGTTACTCTTAGTTCCTTATAGGTTTCCTATGAGGGGGCATCACATGTGAGAACCATGAAGTCTAATTATTAATATACAATTGAGCTTATTGACCCAAACTAGTTGAAGGTATCATTTTACCAATGAGGATTTGAATATCGTATTAATAACCAATTCAGCAGAGATAGTGTCCAATATACCCTTAAGGATTTTATTTTCTGTTAAGGAAGATTTGAATGTAATATAAGAATGTTATCGCAAGACGATTACACTACATGATATTATTAATGTGCTTAACATATAAGTTTATGATGGTTTAGCTTAGAGATCGAGAGCGTCAAGAATTGATGGCATTTCTATAATTAAATGGCATAAGATTACAACAAGTGATGGTTCGATCTTAGAACCTTCTAAAAAGATAGGCCAATGAGTCTAGAGCAAAATTCTTTGGTAGAAATGATGTCAGAGACTACGTATATATACTCGTAGACCTCTATCATATTCGGTAATGTATGTTCACTTACACACATATGCCACCAAACTTATGGACTACATTGAGATTCCCGAGAGATTTCTTTTATATGTTCCAAGGGGAATTGGCCACTTGTAATTAGTAACAAGTGCGTGTAGCAGGCCCCTATCGGCTTAACAGATGCTTTTGGAAAATTTCAGAGAAAGGTCTTCGAGGTAAAACACCGGAATGACAGATATACTTGCAAAAGTCAAGTTATTAAGTGACTTTAAAATGATGTTGAGGTGGACACTAGTTGAAACATGGAATTACGAATATGTAGAGATGGTATCATCCTCGGATGGATAATAACGAGGGATAAAATAATCAGTGAATTATTTTGGCATCTATTCACTGTCAAACTACTCCCTCCAAATTGTTGATCATTCGAATTGCCTTGATAAGTCATATCAGGAAATCCTTTTAGTTCTCTACTTTGAAATTCTGATATGACAAACAACCCAAATAATTTTCTCCGGATAAGGACTTATCCAAAGTATTTTATTGATCCATGAACTTTTATTCAAAGATTATGATCTTCTTGTTCGGCTCAGAGATATTTATACTTTATTTCAATTATTCAAGGAAATTTTATTAAATTTTCCTCAATTCATCGACGAATATTCATAATGAATATCTTCATTTGATTATTCTTTCATACTTACTCTTCTCAATTGAGATAGTAAATATTTAACAAATTGTTAAAGACATGGATGATCTAATATCCATAGATTTCTCGGGAATCCTTTCCTTCTATTCGGGATGAAATTGTATATTGAACTTTGAAATCATAGTAAGAGTACCAATTTGATATTGGTATTCCGAATTCAATTTTTATGAGAATCTGATAAAGTATGTGAACGAGGGCACCTGTAAGTGTACCATTTTATTGGCAAGAAATATTTGATGAACGGCTATAGATTGTTTCAATGCCAAGACCACTCGATTCAGAGTTATATTTGTCTTTATCGGGCAAAATTTGAAAACTATTTATTTCAAAATCGGCATTCAGGTAGCCACATATTTCTTCAATGGTTATGATGTTGAGATTTTTACGAACAAACTGAAATATGCTTAGTTGCATATGTTCTCATGAACGACTAGTTAATGTCTTAACTAGTCAAAATTTTAATTAATATGATGGAAACCTAGCTAGTGCTACGTGCCAAACCAATTGAGCTGGCCATTTTCTTAGCCGGTTAATAATATTGCTTGATATGGACTAGTTATTATTTTTCTATTTCTACTTCCAATCAATTTTTTTGCACGATGCATTATATGCAAGATTAATTGTTAATAAAATTTCCAAAGAATGATTTAATTGAGACCTAACTAGGTCGCCCACTCAAACGAGAATTCATATTCAGTTTTATGAAATATTTTATTTACGAAATGTTCTATTCTTTGATTTATCTAACGAATATCCAATTAAAATTATAAAGTGACTGAAGAACAATATACTTCCTTATTTGTTAATCATTGAATAAAATTCCTTCTTTCAAAATAGCATCATTTTGAAACTCAATTGTTAACCTTTGGTTGGGGATGTTATTCAAAATTTCTTTCATTATTCGAAAAGAAAAGTATTCTTTCAATGGGGAAATCTTACAAGTATCATTTGTATGACGTTATTATTCAGCAATCATTGCTTTCAAGGGATATTCTCTAGAATATCATTATATAAAATTATAAGGACATTGAAGGATAATCCTTATTGTATCATTTCTTCCAAGTTATAAATCTTTTGAGTGTTGCGATTATTTTATTTAGAGCTCATTATTTCTTCAGATATTAGATTTTGAAATCTTGTTATGATTGTCTAAATTACATCAATATTGTGAAAATCATTCTTCCGAGGCTGATTGCCTTCAACAAAGAGGGGTATAGTTGAGAACTGATTGTTGTAATATGAAACTAAAAACTCAGTGCTATGATGGTGCAATCGGAACATCGTGATGAGTAAGTTGTTTTAAAAAGGGAATACCATATTATTATCATAAGGATCTTTAACAGGGTTATAAAAAAATGATAATAAAGATATCAACGTGATTAGTGAGGTACGTTTCTATGAAACATTATCGGGATAGGTACTAATGAATTCGGAAAGACCAAGCATGTATGTCTTCAAGGAATAGGATTTTCAAAAAGTGAAGGTAAGATTAGTAATAACCCCATGTTAGCAATACTCGACGATAAAAACAGGATTTCGTGTGAAGTGTAATGATACATCTACACAGCTTAAGGACCGTGACATAAGGCATCCTAATAATGATCTAGAATAATCGTGATAAGGTTCGCACTGAAAGGGATAAAAAGTTTAAATTATGAGGAAAATTTGGAATTTTTTTTTATTTTTTAAGTGTATACCTACACTGGACACGAGGTATAAGTTTTAGCCAAATTGATCAAGCGCTATGATTGAGAAATTTATTATCATCAAAGAAGGCCAATGTGGCGGTCGACACTTTAAGTAAGAAAAGATATATTGAGGATGAAAAATTTCAGAACAACTGATGAAAAGGATCACATGAATGAATTTTGAAGTTGAGACAATGTGAAGAGAACCCTTTATTACGTAACAGGAAGACTTAAAGATGCCTAAAAACATAAGAAGATATTAGTCATGACCAAATATGAAAAGGATGTCATTGAGTAGGCAAGTAAGTACTTGACATGGTTGAAAATGAAAACGACACGGTGAGGATTAAAATTTCGGTGATTGCGACTAGTAAACAACCCGAATGGGAGTAAGAGTTTATTATAATAAAATTTTGATGGATGATTATCAGGAACTAAGTAATCCATCATGCTATTTGGGGATTTTGAGTTATAGGTTAAATAAGACCACTTATTGTATTATGCAAACGATAGGTCTCCACCCGATGAAATTGTAATAAACACGGAAGAGAAAATGGGTAAAAGAGAGACCCCGTGGAAATTGTGCCAGGAAAGAACCGAAGATTTAATTTCACAACTGGATTAATTCCCAAGGCATTTTATGAAAAAAATGAATAGAGGCATGAATTAGAGTTCTCAAATTGACAAGAAGGACGAGAGAACTATCTAGACCATTGAAGATACCTCTAGCGGCTTAACTTTTATTTGGAACGGTTAGGAGAATCGCCTATCGTTGACAAAATTATTCTTGTAGATATACTTACCACGCTAGCATAAGGAAAATAACTGTTGATATCCCTTACGAAGGAAAACATGGAAGAATGAAGGATGCCATTATTAGAGCTGACAGAAGGCAAAGAAGATCGTACACGCCCTTTGAAGGCCACTGGTAGCAGTTCCCAATAAACGCGAATACGTCTAAGGCGCTAACAAGAATAACGAATATGACCTGGAAGGTATCGTAGTATTATAAATATTATACGAGAAATGATTAAAGAAGTCTAGCCGATAACGGAAGCTGAGTGTTCCACGATTCTAAAGCGTATCAATCAATTGCATATGAAATATTGCTTCCTTCAAGATGGCAACAGGACCATGATGTGCCTTACATTACTACATGAAAAAAATTTAAATCTGACGCTAAGTGTGTAACATGAGACGAGCGTGTAGAAATGCAATGAGAACTTCTTACATAAAATAATCGATAAAGATGATGCGCCGAAATGAACAAACATTAAGGAACGATACTCTAGCACCAATAAGAGTGATATAGGGGAACAAATAAGTTGAAGGACCATTCCAAACACCAGAAGATGCGATAATAGTCCATATTATAGATTTTTTAGGAAGATGAAGTGACCAGTTGACGTTAATTGAATCACCGACAATAACAAGTTATCATGCGGGCATTGGAATGGCTATAAAGCTTTGTACGTAAGAAAAAATCGTTCTCCCTTAGGATGGGAAGAAGTTGGTAAGTGGAGGATACTTGGACCATAGCTGAGTTAACAGACCAAAGAAATTTATAAAACTTATCAGAACCCGTCTAGTGGCATCCCAGGATGAAAAATAGAGATATTCGGACCAGAACTATAAGGACAGAGAGTACGAAGTAACAGACCAAGTATTGTTGAGATTCAAAAGGGAAAGAAATGTTGAACCCAAGGTTTATTGGACCGGTTGAAATCTTTAAAGACTAAAAAAATGGCTAATAAATTAGCACCATCCTCGAACACTCGCCATGTTCATGACGAGTACCATGAATCGATATTAGGAAATTTAACCGTCAGCACGAGACATATGATTAAAAATGAGCTAATAAACTTGCATCCAGACTTAGCGTATGTGGAGAAACATGTAGAGATCATATGTATACAAGAACTAGTATCATAAATATATTTGAGGGAGGAGTGGAAATTTTATGAAGAGATTAAATATTGCGAAGTCAACGTGAGAACTCGAGGTTGTCATGTGAGAAGCATATCCCCGCCTGCTTCTAAACTGATTCCGGGACGGAATCCTGTTAAGGGGGAAGATTGTAAAAATGCAAATTTTTGATATCGGTAAAAGACCTTTATTAATACTAACCTTGTGGTTTAATAAAAACTTTTGCGACCACACCGTATATGAGTTTTTAATTTAAGATTCTGAGCTGATATTATGATTATACGTAGCAAATGAGTGTATGTAAAAACAATTCATTTTCGGAGAAAATGAACATTATAAAATGTCCTTATCTTACGGACTATCGAGGAATACGAAAATCACATTATGATTAAGAATTTAGAATTCTACAAATTAAAATCCAAGTACAAGGTTTCAAAGCATAAAGGATTTATAAGAAAGGATTTACCCCGCGATTCTCTTACGGAGATTTATTACGAAAACAAATAAACAACCAAGCGAATACGTAAGCAAATAAATAAAATATATCAAGCCATGCAAACTAACTAGAAAGAATGTAATCATGGATTGGAAATCAAATAGTATTAACCAAGGGGTATAGTAGCCTAGTTAAGGAGAATAGTAACCTAGCTAAGGAGAATAGTAACCTAGTATGGTAAATAGTAGCAAGAATAGTAAAAGTAGTACATGGTTAAGGTATAGGCTTTGACAAATTACCATGATTCTTAAGTACTACAAGATATATACATATCTAAGTACAAAAATCAATTCAACACACTTGATCACCCAGGAAAGCAAGCTAAGTTCTCTTTCTTTTTCTTCATCCCGAACAAACTGGGAACAACAACTTAGAAAAGCTGTATCACCTTTATTTCTCACTCTAAAATTGTGTTCTATAGCTCATTAGAAAGGTCATGAGACGAAATACACTTCTTATTTCACATGATCTTTCCATTTAAGTAGAGTAAGGCATTCATTTTTCCAGGTATTTGCAGAGATGTACGGAAACTACCCTGCAGAAACCACCAAGAAAGAAAAATACATATCTCGAGTTCTAGGCATTCAAAAATCATCAAGTTTTAACCAAAGCTTCCACATATCATATAAAATGTACATTAAAAAATTCATGGCCATTGTATTAGTTTAGCATAGTCAAATCCTTGCTCAAAGTTGGTGATGAATAGTACATCCGAAAATTAACTTTGTTTTCTTGGCTTAGGTTTTGAAGGATCTACCCACTATAGGCATCTTCCAAACCATACAATCCCTAGACAACATATTTATAGCATCCCTTGTACTTAAGAAGGTATCAAATATTCCTTTTAAATATTTATTGGATTGATTTTGTGATTGATGTTGAGATGAGTGTTGTTGTGTTGAGTTCTTGAAAGTTTAGTACACTTAAGATGAAATCTTGATGAGTAATGCTTATTTTGAAGATGTGACTTTTGGATGTTGATTAATATGAACTGAAATAGATGTTAATGGATGAATATTGGTGAGTTTAAGTGTTGATATGAGATTGAGGGATGAAAACCTTTAGGATTTGATGTTGTTGTGGATTTGAGACTTTAATTGCACATGAACTGGTTAAAAAGACGTTTTAGGCCATATAAGTTATGTAAAGTGAAATCCACTGGAAATGTTAAGCTATCCCTTAATTTTTAGTTTATGTACATATAAAGAAAGCGTCAAGGCGATTTACGATTTAGGAGATATGACCATTTTCGTAAAACACTTATACAAAAGCAAACTGCAGAAAATAGGTCTAAGAGTTGGATGTTTTTGGAACTCTTAAAAAAATTCCAAGACTTTGGAAAAATTGGACAAACTAGCTAAGATAGTAAGGAAAACGGTCTAAAATGAATCGGGATAAATTTAAATTTTTTGATTTTATAAAAATGTTCGAGTGAAAAGCGCGCAAATAGAAAACCCGTAAAAGGATGCTTGTTAGGTAATGAATACAATACAAGGGGGGTGAATGTGTTTTGGTTATTTTTAATACTTTTTTATTTTCTTTAACTTGGTGATCAAAGTAGATAATAAATGTAACAATATTATGCTAACTGAAATAAAGACAGTGCACACAATATTTCAAAACTCACTTAATTTTATATAAAAATCAAACTAGTGTTTTGCTACAAATTCTGGGTTCTTTGTATGTTAAGAACTCAGCTTCTTCCTTGAGAAAGTTATAAGTAAATCTAGATATATTTTTCATATATATAAAAAATCAAAGGACCAGTGTTTACTTTATAGATTAGTAAACATAGGTTTACATAGCATGCAATAGAATGTACTAAACCCTACTTTAATTTAACTTTTAAGTTTTCCATTTTTGGCTTATTGTATCTTTGCAAATCCTATGAATCTGTGACTTTTCTTTGTCAGTTAATATTGGCCTTTGATCTTGCACTCTTCAAGATGCTATTATAGACTTTTCAATCTAACTGATTAGATCGTTTGTTGATTGATAATCCTGAATACTAACTTGTCTATTTTCTGTACTTGAGCTTCATATCGAGATCTCCAGTTTGTTGTATAGAGAACTGACATCTCGATAAGTATAATGGATTATCGAGATCTCTTTGTTCTTGACTAGTGTTTTGACTTATCGAGGTCTCTGAGTTATCTAATGTGAACTTGACTTGTCGAGGTCTCTGAGTTCTTGAATGAGAACTTGACTTGTCGAGGCCTCCAAGTCTCTGCATGTAGAATTGACCTGTCGATATCTCTGAGTACTCGAATGTAGGAATGACTTGTCAATATCTCTAATCTTCATATCTTCATTTTTCTTGTCAATATCTCTGAGACTCCTCGATAAGTTATCCTTGATTTCTCGATAAGTCATTAGGGAGTTCTCGAATGACTTTTCTATATGCCTTGATCTGAGACTTGTAGATTTCTTGACTTCGAATGTTTTTCCCAAAACAGATTTATTCAACTCCAAGTTTCTTCACAATTTCTCTGAGGCGTGATCTTCTTGATCTTCTTCCAGAGTTTATTCTTAGGCTTGAGCCTGTTTATAGAAAAATACTCCAGTCTAATCTTTGACATTTTTACAGACTCAAGAAATATAATACTGAATACAAATAAAGATTATCATACAACTAATTCTTAGGGTTATCAATTTGACTTTTCTTGTTATAGTACAGGCATGTCTTGCATATTAACTTCCCCCAATTTGTGAGAAGATTGCTTATCACAAATTCATGTCTGATAACAAGACTAACCCCAAGATTTAAAGAAACAGTACAAATTTCATGAACATTGACAGAAATATAAGTACAACATTTATCTATTGAGTGATTGTATGAGTTTGATTAATATATTCATTACATGAAATTCTCATAGCCTGGCTCTTTTCTAATGAGGTCCTTAAGCTTTACTAGTACTTGAAGTTCTTCAATGATTTCAGTATCTCTTAAAGCTTCCACAATCTTGACCCACTCATCTAATGAATAACCATTCAGATACTCAGCTCTAAATCTAGTAAATCTACCAACCTTTATATTCAGAAAGTGTCCATATTTAGAAAGTCTGCACAACCCCTTATCATATAGCTCATTTGATCTTTGTTCCATTCTTGCAAGTTCTTCTGCATACTTTTTATCATTTTCTTCCTTGTCATCCTTTGTAATTCCAGATAGCCCTTTCATTAACTTGCAATTTATTTGGTTTTCTTCTAACAGATTTGTAATGAGTTTTCACAGGTGGCTTGAATGAGGGTAGGTTTGAGATTTTCTTTCGGGTGGATTGGCTGAATATGATTGGTATTTTGAGTAAGGTGTATGCAGTTGGTTTGTACAAGAACTTAGGCTTTAAAGTCAAGGATAGTTGATGGTTTGAGCTTATAGGTTTATTGACATGAGCAGATTAGATTTGGATTGATTGGACATTTCTTTTGGTTCTTGGATCATCCTCCTTCTTCTTTCTTCTGTTCTCATCCCCTCTCTTCTTATCATCTCCCTTCTTCTCATCTTGTTTCTTCTCTTTGTTGCCAGTTGCCTTGGAAGAGTGACTTGGATTTGAGCCAGAGAGTTTTTGATCATCTTTCTTCTGCTCACCATCATCCAAGTTATTCCTATTGAATTGTGTTTTGGGAAACTTGGCTTCATGATCTCTTAAGTATCTCCTCAATATCTTTATCATCTCTATATCTTCTTCTGTCTTGTTCTTCTTGGTCTTCAAGGTAGTTTCTAGGGTCATTATCAGCCTTTTGTGTGCCATGACACAATGTTTGGGAACAAGAAAATTCTTGAGTTCCTTGGTGTTTGGACATATGTAGGCCACTCCTTGTGAGGATAAAGATATGCTTCTGGGAAAGCAGCTTCTTGAGCTTTTTTTTAATTCCCTCAACAAAAGAGTGTCTTCATCAATTATTGTATTGACTTTCTCAATGAAGATGTCCAATTCAGATGCCCTTCTTGATATAAGAAAATTATGGGACACTTGCATACCTCTGTCTACACCTGAGTCATTGATATTTATCACCACTCTCTTTTCTTAAAAATTTCCTTTGGTCAGTAAGATCACTCTTACGAAGTTAATGGTCTTGTTCAAAGCCCTCTTGTAGGTGATGAAATTGTTATTGAGAGAAGCCTTGAGAGCCTTTAGCAAATCTTTAAATTCCTTGCTAAGACTAGGTCCCTCAGTTGCTTTGATAAGCCTCTCCATTCCAACATCAGATTCAACAACTTGAGATTTGCCTTTATTGGTGGCTTGAGCTTGACCACATGTGGATGTTTGAGATGATCTTACTAGCCTATCCTCTATCTCCCCTATAGGCTTCTTGGCAGGCATGATAAGAGGTGTTGGAATTTTAGGCCTCAGCTCCTGGAAGTACATGCAGTGGAATGTTGAGTGCCCCTAAGATGGCTCCCAAAAACACAGAATTTTGCATTTTTAAATGCTTGTGAGAGTCCACCAAGGTCTGGATATCATCCTGTTGACTTGCTACCATTACTGTGAGTTGGGATACTTGAGATGTTAAAGACTCATTGGCTGATTGAAGAGTAGAGACTTGATTTTACAGAGTTTGATTTTGTAAATTTGTTGATGTAGAGATGGGTTATTGAGATCTTGAAGGAAGAGAGGTGCCAAAAGTGTCTTTCACAGCCTGCTTGATGCCTTCCATCAAAAGAGCAGATGGCTCATACCTGCTTTGATGAAGTTGGTCTAGCTTTAGTCTCGTGTCATTAGATTTAGCAATATGCTGTTGAACCACTTCATGCAAGGCCACAAAATATTGCCTGAAATTTTTGACATTTATTTCAACTGAAGTCAGATCAAATCTTTCCATTTGGTCAGCAAAATGTTGGAATCTTGACTGAATCTTGACTTGTGAGGGAATGAAATCATCCAACTTGTCTCTTACCATCTTCTTGATCTTTTCTTGATGACCAGTTAAAGTCACTTCTAGTGCTTTATCGAATAGGTGAAAAGCTTGGATCTGATACGTGTAGACTTTATTGATTGCATCCTACACTTCCTGTGGAGTCAATACCTTGGCATTGCTCCCCAAAATTGTGACATACTCCTCCCTGAATTTTTCCAAAACTTGATCCATCTCCAATATGAAGTCTTTAGAGAGCCAAACATCTACGTTTCCATCTTGCTCAGCTTCATTGACTATTTTCTGCTTCTTCTTCTCAACTTCTTCATTGTAGGTAAGCAGAATTGATTGATAGTCATGATTTGTCATTTTCGAAGTGAGCAGATGCTGTGAGATGTTAGCAAGACCTGATATTTGATCAAATAGAAGATCATCCACAGTGCTTGGTTGAGATTGAACATTTTATAGCCACTATTGGATTGGATGAGATGGTTGTTGTGAAGAATTAGATGTTGAAGGAATAGTATCAGCAGAACCACCTGTGACAGATATCACAGTTTGACTAACAGGTTGAGCTGTAGTTATAACAGTTTCTTGTTCGTTATTTGTGGTTGGAACCTCCATTGAAATTGGGAGGAGTTAGATAGGTT
Organism: Apium graveolens; assembly: GCF_009905375.1. Classification (NCBI taxonomy): domain Eukaryota; kingdom Viridiplantae; phylum Streptophyta; class Magnoliopsida; order Apiales; family Apiaceae; genus Apium; species Apium graveolens. Next base: position 201,741,092 of record NC_133649.1, read on the forward strand.
ATAGGCATGTACTCTAGCCTCAAACCCTTGCTCATTTTGTAGTGAGCTTGCACTTGAATATGCTAATCTTGCCTCCCCTATGGCGGGAGCATTGACAATTGAACTCCTAGCTTCAACTGTGATTGCAATCTCAGCTAGGATTTTGAGGGGAGTTGTTCCCACAAGAGGAACCTCCAATTGAATTGGAGAGGATTTAGATAGCTCCCCCTCAGGAGTACAACCCTCAAACCTTATAACCTGTAAAGGTTGATTTGCACATGAAGGTGAATTTGTGACCACCACGGGCTCTTTAGTAAAAACTGATGAAACCCATATGGTTTTATTGGTGTCATCACGGTCTATCCCAGCATGTAGCTTCTCACCAACTGAATGTGGATCCTGGGTGGTGAGCACAGTTTCTAGAACCATATCACTTGATGTTGGTAACACTTGAGAGTTAGATTCAAGTGTTTGATTATAGGATGGAGAAATTTTAGAAATCGGACTTTGAATCTTAGATTGGAGTGTTGGCAGCCCCCTCTGAGTAGAAGAGGGAGCTTCAAGTGATGTGTTCTCCTTGTGTGTGCCATCCTTATGTCTCCTTTTATACACTTGAATTTGTTCAAGTGATGGTGCAGACTCTGTACAGGGTGCATTAGGGTGGATGTTTTGTTCAATAGAGACACCCTGATGGGAGAATACCCCTATAGTATGTTTTTGTCCCTCTTTTTCAACTACATCCTTTTGAGAGGATGCAGAGGTGTCTTGAGTGGTCAGCTCAGATTTTTTAGCCTTCTTTGTCTTTTTGACCAGGGGTGACTCTTGTTCAGTTTGTTACTAACCAATCTCATTTATTACTGCTAAGGGTGCTTGCTTTCTCTTCTTTTTACTAACTTCACCCTTTTGAGATGATGAACTGTTTGGTTTCCTAGATTTTATTGGTATAGAAGAAGTGGTCTCATCTTGGGAAGGCCCCTATTGTTTGTCCTGTGTTTGTACTTCTACAGGGATATGAGCCATTACTGAACTAGAATTAACATTAGTTCTTATTTCAGGCGTAGGATAAGGGTAAGTCTTAAATCTCTCCAACATAAATGGAGAGATTGTGAGACTCACACTTACCTTGTTCTTTGTAGTAAGTGAACCGAATAAAATTTTGGACACTTGCTTATAATTGCCTATTATTGTCCTATCTACACTATCAAGTAAGTGAATATCTGCAACTTTATGGAAAGAAAATTTCCTTACCTTTTGAAGAATAATGCATAGTTAGCCTTGTGCTGAGCTTTTATAGAATTAGCATCCCGCATTGATGTGTCTGTTGTGAGCCATGGAGAATACTAATTTCTGAACTACACTGGAAATGTTATCATACCCTGTATTTCTGCATGTAAATGCTCTCACGAGTCAAACAAGAATGACCATTCCTTCCTCAGATTCTTCTTGTTAATACTGGCCAAGTTGACCCTTTCACTGTAGTTGATGAAGTCCATAAATTTTGCTAGTTCATCCTGAGTACGAACCTCCATCAAATTTGCAGTGGGAATTCCCAAGGCTATATTCACATCAGTTTCTGAAAATTCAACTTGTTGAACCTTAATAGATCAATTAACCACCATGGAAGCAGTTTGGTCCTCATGCACTACTGTCCTTATCACGACTGTATTCCATAAATCCCCTAGAACATCCAAGTACAAAACTGGATTTGCTGCCAGAGCACCTGCAAAATAAGTTTCAGAAAGAAACTTCACAAAACTCTTGAAAGAGTTAGGAGCCTAGTTTGCATCAGTAAAAGCTAGGTAATTGGTTCCCTCCTTTAGGATGAAAGGTTTAACTGTGTTTGATTCCATTGAAATAGTCTGAATTTGAGTTGGTGAGAAATAATAGATAGAAAGAGTTTGAAACGAGAGAGAGCGGTTGAGAATTGGGAAAATTAGGTTACTTAGAGATCTCGAAGGCGTAAAGAGGTGTATGTCGAGATGTCTAGATATTTATAGTAAAAGGTAAATGACTTATTAAGAACTCAAAATAATGTTTGGAATTTGCTTGTCGAGAAGCCATATTGAGAATAAGTACATATCGATATGTCATTTTCCTGATTCTTATCGAGAACTAGAAAATGACTTGTCGAGATGTCAAATAAATACCAAGTTTGTCCTGATTGAAATGAATTGTTCCCAAATTTTATTTGAATAAATCAAAATAAAATCAGAATGAATTTTATCAAAAGTATCATACTGAAAATAATTTATTAAATAAAATTATTTCAGTTTGAGTTAAAGATAAGTTTAAATTAAACTTGTAGAGAACTCATACTAGATTACTCGTGAACTCTACAGTACTTATCGAGAAGTCATAAAGTGACTTATCGAGATGTCCATTCGAGAAGTCTAGTAATGACCTTATTCGAGAAGTCAATCGAGAAGTCATAATAACTTATCGAGATGTCCATGAGAAGTCTAATAAAGACTTACCGAGAACTCTATCGAGAAGTCAAAATAACTTATCGAGATGTCTTACTCGAGAAGTCCAAGACTGACTTATCGAGAACTACTTCGAGAAGTCTTAAAATGACTTATCGATAAGTCATTTATACTTATGAAGAACTCAGTTCTCTACATACTTTTTCTGCTTTTGAGATCTATCATTTATTAACTGCATATATTGAAAATATGAATAAACAAACATACTGTTTACTTAGAATTTTATCAAATTCCAAGTTCGATAATAGGTAAAATGAAAAATAAATATGCAGAGAAATTTGAAATATTTATTATTCATATTTCAGCTAATTTCCAGTTAGATCAAATCAATTTTGATTTACTAGAAATTAATCTGCTGCAAAACATATAGCTGAGTTCTTGCCTTTAGGATGAAAAATTTAACATACCAATTTCACCTACAAGTCTAGTGAAAGTTTCTTAATCCAAAGGTTTAGTAAAAATGTCAGCTAATTATTTTTCTGTTGGAACAAAAATTAGCTCAATGGTACCATTTGCAGCATGTTCTATAATAAAATGGTACCTTATATCAATGTGCTTTGTTCTAGAATAATTAACTGGATTAGCCACAATAGATATAGCACTAGTATTGTCACACATAATTGGAATTTTGTGTAACACTAGGCCATAATCCATTAACTGATTTACAATCCAAAAAACTTGGGCACAGCAACTTCCGGCGGCTATGTATTTAGCCTCAGCTGTGGAAGTTGACATAGATTGTTGTTTCTTGCTATACCAGGATACAACTTCCACTTGTACTCTTTCTGTCAACCCTGCATCCAGCAAAATCTGCATCTGTGTATCCAACAGCTTTAAAACCTGTTCCCTTAGGATACCATAATCCCAAGTTTAGAGTCCCCTTCAAATATCTGAAAATTCTCTTCACAGCCATCAAGTGTGATTCCTTTGGATTGGCTTGAAATCTTCCACACAGACATGTTGCAAATATTATATCTGGTCTACTAGCAGTTAAATACAGCAAAGATCCAATCATTCCTCTATAACCTGAAATGTCTACACTTTTTCCTTTCTTATCTTCATCCAACTTAGTAGCTGTAGACACAGGTGTAGATGCATGTGAAAAATCTACCATACCAAACTTCTTCAATAAATCATTGACATATTTAGTTTGGCTGATAAAAATCCCATCACTTCTTTAACTGACTTGAAGTCCAAGAAAGTAACTAAGTTCTCCCATCATGCTCATTTCATATTCACTCTTCATGAGTTTAGAGAATCTTTGACATAGTTTTTCATTAGTAGAACCAAATATGATATCATCCGCATAGATCTCAACTAGGATCATATCATTGTACCTCTAGTGAATCCATGTTTAATTAAAAAATTTGACTGTGTGTCATACTAGGCTCTAGGTGCTTGTTTTAGTCCACATAGAGCCTTGAGCAACTTGTATACAAAATCTGGAAATTATGGATCTTCAAAGCCAGGTGGAGGTTACACATAAACTTCTTTTTCGAACTCACCAATAAGAAAGACACTGTTCACATCCATTTGATATACCTTGAATTTGAATGTGCAGCAAATGCAAGAAAGATCCTTATTGCTTTAAGTCTTGCAACAGGAGCAAAAGTTTCATCATAGTCAATTCCTTCCTCCTGTGAGTAGCCTTTTATAACCAACCTTGCTTTATTTCTGGTGACAATCCCATTTTCATCCATTTTGTTTCTGAACACCCACTTAGTACCAATTACACTTCTGTTCTTTGGTGCAGCAACCAATTGCCAAACTTTATTTCTTTTGAAACTGATTTAGCTCCTCTTGCATAACAGATATCCAATCAGGTTCAAGTAGAGCTTCTTCAGTTTTTTTTGGCTCTACTTGTGAAATAAAACATGCATGTAGACATTCATTTGCATTTGCACTTCTAGTCCAAACTCCAACAGTTGGATCACCAATAATTGTTTCTCTAGTGTGGTTTCTATCCCACTTTCTGGTGTGAGTTTGTTGACTTGAGCTTTCTGTATTTCCTTCACCGTTGTCATGACTGGCATAAACTTCTTCTCTTTCTCCCCCTGAGTTTGTGCTATCAAATTCAGGTCCATGAGATGAGCTTCCATTCTCATGATTCACTTGTTCAGTTGACTCTTCATCCATTCCGTGATTTGTGTTGATTTCAGCTTCATCCTCAGAATCACTATCAATGTTGAGATTTTCAAATTTCAGGGTCTCAGCTTCATTTTCATCAAGGCATTCCAATCCTGGACACTTGTTATCATCAAAAGTTACATCTGTGCTTTCCATGATTTTCTTTTATTCTAGCACATAGACTTTGTAGGCAATTCTCTCCAATGAATATCCCAGAAAAAATTGCTTCAAAAACTTTAGAGTCAAATTTTTCCACATATTCAGAGTTGTCTTTCAAAACATAACACTTGCTTCCAAACACATGAAGATGCTTCACAGTAGGCCTTCTTTTAGACAAGATTGATTAGGGTGATTTTCCATGATTTTTGTTGATGAGATATATGTTTTGAGTATAGCATGCAGTGTTAACAACTTCTTCCCAAAAACTTGTTGGCAATTTGGTATCTTGCAACATTGTTCTAGCTGCCTCCACTAATGTTCTATTTTTCCTTTCCACAACACCATTTTGTTGAGATATCCTAGCTACTGAGAATTCTTGAACAATGCCCTTCTTTTTGCAGAATTCAGATAGAGTTGCATTTCTAAATTCTGTATCATTGTAACTCCTCAATCTTTTCACACACTTCTGATCTTTAGCCTGTTTCTCAATATTCTTGATGTGTTCAATTATGATGTGTGGAGTTTCATCTTTAGAATACATAAATTATACCCTTGTGTATCTTGAGTAGTCATCCACCATCACAAGTGCATATTTCTTTCTTGAAATTGTTAAGACATTAACTGGTCCAAATAAGTCCATGTGAATAAGTTGCAAAGGTGCACTTATAGAATTCACAGTTTTACTCTTGTGACTTGATCTCTTCATTTTTCCCTTTTTGACAAGCCTCACAGACTTCATTATGAATAAACTCCGGATTTGGCATGTCTCTCACTAACTCCTTTTTGACAAGAGTGTTGATTGCTTTGTAATTCAAGTGAGAGTGATTTTTATGCCATAAATTTCTTTGTTCTTCAGATGCCTTGGTGTAGAAGCAAAAAATTCCATCCTTATTTACTGGGTCTAAGTCTGCAACAAGTAGGCTACCTTTCTTAATCCTTTCAGAGCAACTTTATTAGTCTTTTTGCTAATGATTAAGCATTCTGCTTAGTCAAATTTTACATTGAATCCTGTATCTATCAACTGACTAACACTTATGAGATTTACTTTCAAACCAGCAACTAATGATACATCTTCTATGACAACATTTCCAGAAATCAATTTACCATATCCCATTATAAAGCCTTTGTTGTTGTCTCTAAAAGTCACTAATGGGCCAACCATCTCCTCAAACTGTGATAGCAGGGCCATATTACCTGTTATATGTCTTGAGCATCCACTGTCTATGATCCATATGACTTTCTTCATTTTTCCATTTTTCTTTAATGAGGATGACTCTCCTTGCTCCAAATCCATGAGTGCATAGTTTCTAAACTCCTCATCTTCATCTTTGTCAGAATCATCCCAACTCTTTCCTTCTGCAATATAAGTTTTACCATGTTGCTTTCTTAGAAGAGCTTCATACTTTGCTTCCAATTCAAAATAAGCCTTGTCCTTTTTCACTTTCTTTGGCTTCCTGCATTCTGTAGCAAATTGGCCTAATTCATCACAATGAAAATATCTTATTTTTGATCAGTCCACAGATCCAGTTTTGTATCCACTTTTACCACCAGAGTTGTACTATGCTTTTCCTTTGTAGCTGGTGTCCTTGTTGGATGTGTCCCTTATTTTTGAAGAACTTTGGCTCCTTTACTATAATGTTCGAGAATTTCCTTCTAAGTAAGCCATAGACTGGTCTAGCTCATCCAGTTCATCTAAGGTGTAAAATTCATCCTCTTCAAGTTCAAGAATAACTTAATTCTGTGGTTCCTTGTCTTTTGCTCATTGCTTGAAACAACTGGAGTCTGGATTTCTTGTTCATCATCATATGACTGGTTGTCATTAACAACTAGAGCACTTGAGCCATCAATAATATGCCCATAACCAGCTCTTAAAGACTTTCTTTGAATCATTTCCAGTTCATAGGTTTTTAAGATACCATATAAAACCTCCAGTGTCATCCTGCTCCAGTCTCTCCCTTCTCTTATAGCTGAGATCTTATGTTCTAAATGATCAGGAAGGGTGAGCAAAAACTTCATGTTAACCTCCTCAGCTTCATAGTATTTATCAAGAAGCTTCAAGTCATTAATCAGCTTATTGAATCTTTTAAAAACATCAGTTATACTCTACTTTGGTTTAGCCATAAAACCCTCATACTAAGATACCAAAATTCTCCTTTGGTTTGACCTAACTTCCTTTGTCCCCTCACATAGAATCTATATTTCTCCCAGATCTGTTTGGTTGTTTCATAGTTGATAATGTTATTGTACATTACATTGTCAAGTGACTATCAAAATCAGTTGCAAGCCTCTATCTAGAGAGACTTTCTCCTTTTCAGGTTCAATATACTTTAAGGGATCTTTAGGAGCATAATGAGCTTGAATGATCATGTCTCCATCTGTAGATTCCTCAACTCTTTCCATGGGGGTGAAAGGGCCATTCTTGAGAATCTGAACATATAATGGATTGGCCATCTTTATAAACAGCAACATTTTCTTTTTCCATAATATGTAATTACATCTGTCAAAAGCAGAAATCTTGATACTGCTAATCTTCTGTGTATTAATTCTTCCAAGATATTTCATTTGTTTGCTTTCAGATTTTGCCCTAATACCACTTGTTAGGTAATGAATACAACACAGAGGGGGTAAATATGTTTTGGTTAGTTTTAAGGCTTTTTGATTTTCTTTAACTTGGTGATCAAAGTAGATAAGAAATGTAACAATATTATGATAATGAAGACAGTGCACACAATATTTCAAAACTCACTTAATTTTATATAAAAATTAGGGTAGTGTTTTGCTATAAATTCAGGGTTCTTTGTATGTTAAGAACTCAGCTTCTTCCTTGAGAGAGTTATAATTAAATCAAGATCTATTTTTTTCATATATAAGAAAATCAAAGGACCGGTGTTTACTTTATAGATTAGTAAACACAGGTTTACACAACATGCAATAGAATGTACTCAACCCTACTTTAAGTTAACTCTAAAGTTTTCCATTTTCAGCTTAGTGTATCATTGCAAATCCTGTGAATCTGTGACTTTCCTTTGTCAGTTAATCTTGGCCTTTGATCTTGCACTCTTCAAGCTACTTTTTAGAATTTTCAATCTAACTCATTAGATCGTTTGTTGATTGATAATCCTGAATACTAACTTGTCTATTTTCTGTACTTGAGCTTCATATCGAGATCTCTAATTTGTTATATAGAGAACTGACATCTCGATAAGTATAATGGCTTATCGAGATCTCTTACTTCTCGACTAGTGTTTTGACTTATCGAGGTCTCTGAGTTCTCTAATGTGAACTTGACTTGTCGAGGTATCTGAGTTCTTGAATGAGAACTTGACTTGTCGAGGTCTCCAAGTCTCTGCATGTAGAATTGACCTGTCAATATCTCTGAGTACTCGAATGCAGAAATGACTTGTCGATATCTCTAATCTTCATATCTTCATTTGTCTTGTCGATATCTCTGAGACTCCTCGATAAGTTATCCTTTATTTCTCGATAAGTCATTCTGGAGTTCTCGAATGACTTCTCTATATGCCTTGATCTGAGACTTATAGATTTCTTGACTTCAAATATTTTTCCCAAAACGGATTTATTCAACTCCAAGCTTCTTCACAATTTCTCTAAGGCTTGATCTTCTTTCAGAGTTTATTCTTAGGCTTGAGACTGTTTACAGAAAAATACTCCAATCTAATCTTTGACATTTTTATAGACTCAAGAAATACAATACAGAATACAAATAAAGATTATCATACAACTAATTCTTAGGGCTGTCAATTTGGCTTAGTCTTGTTATAATACAGGCATGTCTTGCACAACAATGCTTTGACGCGTGTTTTCTCACGCGTACACTTAAGACTCGAGATGGACTTTATAAAATGAACGAGCGATAAGAAAACCCGTCAAGGTCGTAAGTTATTGTTTAAGTGCCAAGTATGGGTAAAATGGAAATTAGTTGCATTTACGTGTTTACGGAAGTTAATATTTAAACCGGGATGTTAGTCGGGTGCTAACCTAGAACCTGACCTTTGTTATAGGTTGTCATCCGAGAAACCGAGGCCATGCACTCCCTAGCACCAAGGAAAGTTTACAAACCCTAAACTTTCAAAAATTTTGTGTTGTGTTTGTTATTGAATAACTGCAATATATGCATGATATCGCTTAAACTATTTTACCGAACAAGATATGTTGTTGCGAGTAATTGTTAATAATATTTATATAGTAAAATACTGGATTTGAAATGATATATATATTTAAAACGAGAGTCGGTTGGTGTAAGTTTATAAAAACTCGGAAGTATTCCGAAGGTGTTTATATTTGAGAATATTTACGCTAGCGAGTAGCGTGGTATTATATATTATAGACCGAGAGTCGGTCAATATAATTTATTTAAAAACCCGGAAGCATTCCAGAGATGTTTTGGAAGAGTAAAGTCCATATCTATTTTATTCCAAGGGACTCGATGTCCTCTTACGATTTATTAATTACCTCGAATTTTATTTAAAAATGATTTCTAAAGATCGTATTCCCTCAACTCTATTTAATTTCTCGAGCAATAAATATTACTTCAGATATTCATTTAAAAAGGGAGAAGTATTCTCCAACGTTTATTTTATTTTAAAACCAATTAATTTATATTTATTAAGGATTAATTTAAATTCTTATACATTAATTAGTTGAGGAATACTATTTCAGTTATTCTTCTAAAAAAGAACTATTTGAGGTTTAATTATTTAAAAAATTATTATTTAATTATTAAATATTTATTAAATGATTTATATAATTTAAAAATCACAAAACCTACTCTTAAATATTTTCTGAGTTTCAAAAAATCATACCAATACTTTTGGATCGTCGAAGAATATTATCTCGACATATTTTAAATATTTTGACTATAGTGTCAAAAGAAACCCTCCCTTAAATACTTATTTGTTGACAACGGTCAACTCATATTATCTTAGTGCTTCCTCCGAAAATTCTCGGACGTACATATATATACAAATATGAGATGAGATGTGCCTATCAACAAGCAAAACGCTTGGGAACTTCGTTGTGGTTCGAGTTCTCGGGATATGATAGAATTCTTCCAAGGAATAGGATGGGTTAGACTCTAGTACTATAAGTACTAGAGAGTTTATCAACGGTACCGCGGGCAAAGGTACTCTGTGTACTCAGGAACCTGTGAAGTGTGTGCATACCCGAAATGGGACACATAGCCCGAATGGGACCAGTGTGAAAATCAGGATACGAAGGTGTCGTCCTTCTACTAGTAGAAAAGGTTACAGATTTCCATATTACCACTGATCATCATATGCGGTGGCTCTGGTGAATGTCCTATTCTTCCAATTGGAATTGAGATGCAATACCGTAACCCAAGCCTAGGTGCTAGGTCAATCAAAGAATTGTTTTGAAAAGAGGTGTGTATCACCAAGAAAAACTACTCTGAATAAATATATATCCTTATACGGACTAATATAATTTCTTTAACAGTCTTTTTATATTGTTGATTATTATGGCTGAGCATTATTGATCACTCTTGCTTTCTTTTAAATTTCACGACACAACAGATTACCAGTATGCTGGTGTGGGACTTAGTGACTTAAAATCGTGGGGATAATCCCTTGCAGCTTTGTCTCAGTTGGACCCGAGTATTCAGATAGGTATAAGATGTTAGTAATAATTATTGTAACTTCATGTAGAGGTTGTGAATAATTATTTAAGATCCTGTAAAGTAGATTTAAGTTGTAATAAAAGAAGATTACATTATGTACATCATTTCTAAGGCTATGACTTATGCGGTATGTGTGAGATTGGGGGCCTGTGATATAGAGTCATTGGATTATTGAGTTAATACAGGTTACACATGATTGAAGGATTGCGTGACAACCCAGATTCTTGACCCCGGATTTGGGGGCGTTACAGAAAGGATCATGAAAAGAAAATGAAGTTAATGAGTACGTGTTCCTTATTAAAATGATAAGAGTAAAGCGAGTCGTGTAAATTGATTATAAGTATTGTGTATTTATCGAGTGACGATAAATACGATTAGAATCTAATGGAACAATAATGTTCTTGATTTTAGATTTTCGGACGAACTCTCGAGCACCCTCCACCTCGAAACACCCAGGCAAGTTTACGAACTCTGCTCAATATACTGTTGTGTTATGAAGATTGTTTTACCGTCTTTCGTATAAATGCCATGTTTTCTATGATAGTAAAATATGATTTTTATGTTTCAATAACAATTGAGTTTATGATGAATACATCGTAGAATATTTTAAACACTATGGTAGAGCATAATGTATAAGTTGTAAAAGCGGAGAGTCGGTCGGCTTTTATAAAGTATAAAACCCGGGAATCATCCCAGAGATGTTTTGGACGATTAAAAGTCCGTAGCTATTTTATTCAAAGGGAATCGATGTCCTTTTGCGAAATATTAAATTACCTTGAATATATCTAAAACGATTTACAAAGATCGTATTCCCTCAACTATATTTAATTACTCGAACAATGAATATTATTTCAGATATTTATTTAAATAGGAGAAGTATTATCCAACGATTATTTTATTTTTAAATTCAATTATTTAATATTATTATAAATTTATTTAATTCTTAAACATAAATTAGTTGAGGAATATTATTTCAAATATTCTTTTAAAAATTGAATTGTTCGAGGTTTAATTATTTAATAATTATTATTTAACTATCAAATATTTATTTAATGATTTAATATAATTTAAAAGTCCAAAGATCTACTTTTAAAATATTTTTTGAACTCTAGAAAATCAGTTTAACACTTTCATATCGTAGAAAAATATTATCTCGATGTATTTTAAATATTTTCACTAGAATGTCAAAAGAAACCATCCCTTAAATACTTATCTGTACATATATACACAAATACGAGATAAGATATGTCTATCAACAAGCAAAATGCTTGGGGAACTTTGATGTGGTTCGAGTTCTTATGATATGATAGGATTATTCCAAGGACTAGGAGGGATAGACTCTAGTACTATAAGTACTAGGGAGACTATTAAAGGTACCGCTGGCGAAGGTACTCTGTGTACTCAAGAACCTGTGAAGTGTTTGCATACGCGAAATGGGAAACATAGCCCGAATTCGGCCAGGGTGATACCGGGATACAAAGATGTCATCCTTCTACTAGTTGAAAAGGTTGCAGATTTCCATATTACGATTGATCATCATATGCGATGGCTCCGGTGAATGTCCTATTCTTCCAATATGAATTGAGATGTGATACTGTTAGTCCCTAACAATGCAGCAAGAATTACAGAAGGGGGGTTGAATGTAATTCTAGTAAACTTTTTCTTGAACTATAAAATATTCTAACTCAAACTATATATATATATATGTGTGTGTTTTGATTTGCAAGGTATGGAATTACAAGTTAAATAAATCAAAAACACAAAGTAATAAAAACACAAGTCTTTAAAACTTTCTGGTGGATTTGAAAGTATCCACCAGATATATATATATATATATATATATATATATATATATATATATATATATATATATATATATATCGAACTAAGAACTCTGTGAAGAACAAATTGTCTCACAGCTGCTTTACAAGTGAACAAACAAACTATAGAGAAATTCTTAACAGTTACAGCTTTTTCTATTTCTCTTCTAAAAGTGTTTGCTTAGTTATTTGTTCTACTAGCTACACTTGGTTTATATACCACCAAGTTTACATGGTAATAAGACAGGATAATAAAACAAAACTATCAAGTCAAACTCCATGTTACTTCACTACTCTATTCCAGCACCTTTGAAAATCTTCTTAACTTGCATGAAAATGGTAATGCTTCTTTGTTCTTAATTTCCTGTTAAACCGGCTGCCATATTCATTTTGTAAACACCCAACGCATGTGACTGTGTTGTCGCTGTCAACAGACATTTGAATTGATGATCCATCGAGTACATGCTTGTCATCCGTCAGGTAGCTTTGTTGATCATCCGTCGGGTAGATTTGTTGATCATCCGTCGGGTAGCTATTTGACACTTGACTTTATTTCACTTATGCATAATTACAAGACATCTTATATTTACAATTAATCAACCTATTCTGCATATCTAATAAGAGTCAACATGACTTATATGCTACTACAAAATCTATATAAAGTTGTTTGCATAAATGAGTTATAATACTTATTATTACATAAGCTACTCACTCGATGGATGTCAAATCATCATCTGTTGGGACTATATTTGAGTCATCCGTCAGGACTATATTTGATTATCCGTCGAGTGCTACATATTTCACTAACTTAAATCTACTAAAGTGTTTTGTTAATGTAATTATCAAGTCCACAACATATTCCCAACAATCTCCCCCAATTTATGCCTACTAGAATTGTAGCCATAAATTAAGAGAAACTTGATGATAACAAAACACCCTAATAATACAAATTTAAAAGGTAGTAGATAAAACTAAAAAGTGTTGCAATAACTATTGAAGAATTTACAAGACAAAGTGTACAAAGATTTGCTCACAGTCATTTTCAAGGTGCTCCTCTAGTCTAAGCAGATTGATCCATTTCCTTGATGGTCTGGATTTCTTTCCAAGCTTCCTGTTGTGTTTCTTCTATCTGATTTTGGAGCTGTCTGTGGAATTCAAGTTCATCAGCTTCTGACAGATCTAGCATTTCTTGCATTTCCAGTAGAGTCTCATTGCTAGAGATGCTCAGCTGGTCCTCTAGTCTGAAGAATCTTATAACTCCCTTATCATCCAAGAATTCCATCAGCCAGTAGGGCCTTAGATGCACTCTACTTCCTGTGTAAGGAATAGTTAAAGTCTTTGGGAGTGCATCTTTGGCTCTAATACTCCTCAGTTCTCCAATCTTCTTTAGAACTAGTCTTCTAGCTGTCACATTAAATCCAAAGTTCTTCTTGAAAGATGAATAGACTTTTATCAGTATAGATTGGCTCTCTTGAAGAATCCTGTGAAGTGGCCATGTCATTTCCCTTCCTCCCTTGTACTTGAATACTAGCCTTTAGGTAGATTCCTGTAAGCATCAATCCCTCTAACTTCTTCCAGTTCATCTAGATAGAGGTTTAGATCAGAGAATTCCTTGATGTCACAGATGTACATGACATCTCCTTTGTTGACCTTGGTTTGAGCTTTGGTTAGGGACTTGGATCTGAGAGTTGAGGGCTTCACTTTCTTGACTGCTCGGGTCTTTATTTTCATTGGCGTCATGAAATGAGGTAGATTGAGTTCAGGAATTGGTAGACTATCCCAGTCTATTGGTTCATCCTTTGGAATGATAGGTTTACCATGCAATTTCTTGGATGGATCTATCTTGAATTCTTCATGTGCCACAGAGGGCATGGATGTTTGAGTTGTTGTAGAAGTAGAAACTTTGGGAAAGTAGTCTTCCATCTCCTCATCACTGAAATCCAATTTTCTCTTAGAAGGAAGCTTGTATCTGAATTTTCTTTTCTTTTGAGGTGCTTCTTGCATTTCCTGATCTTTAGATTCAGTACTTTCAGATGGTTGTTCAGGAATTTGTTGTGTGGGTTTCACAGCTTGCAACTTGGCCAAGATAGCAGCTTGCTCCTTCTTTAGTTTGAGCTTTTTAGCATCTAGAGCAGCTTGCTTCTTTTCTTGCTTCAATCTTGCCTTTTCTTCCCCTTTTGCTTCAACAAATTGAGGGTGTCCAGCCACCACACAAATTTCCTTACCATTTCTGAAAACCTTGGCAATTCTACTTTTTAGAGCTGAATCTGCAGGATCTTTGTAGAATGCTATAGACCTGGCCAACAGCTTCCTCTCATCAGGCTTTGATGTGTCATACACTATGTCCAAAGGGTTCTTGAGTGAAGACTTTGGGTAGTTCACCTTTGGCTTCATGATTAGATCTGCCTTTGGGGATTTGATGCAGGATGTCTGGCCTCTCTCCAGATAGTTCATGCTTATATCATTCACAAAAATTAGCCTGAATTGGAGTGATGAATGACTGATCTTTCTGGCTTCTTTGCTAGACCAAATTTCTTTTGAATATCCTCATCAATTTTCTCCCAGTTGATTGGACTCAACTACTTCTTCTCAGCTGCTCTCAAAGTGGCTGCTGCTTCATTTATCAGATCATTGTTATCTTTAGCTGGTGGCTTTGTGAAAGCAATTGTTGGCATAATTGCTTTACTCACTTGAATGTTAAGCACTTTTTTCTCCCCCTCACTCCTAGAACTCTCTTTCTCCCCCTTTTTGTTATCAGCAAGTTGAGTAGAGGAGGAGGTCTGTGCAGCCACCAGTTTCTGAAGCAAGTCTGTTTGTTGAGGTTGGTGTAGATGGATTGTTGTAAGAGAAGCTTCCATAGCAACCTTTCTTTTGTCCAAGGAATCCACCTTGGTTGCAAGATCAGAGTTTTTCCTGAGCTGTCTTTTGATGTCTGTCATTGTTGTCTCTGGAAGTTTAGAATCTAATCTTTCAAAAATGTCCCTTTTTATTTGATCAATTTCACCTTTGATAGTAGTGACATCCTGAGTATGTTGAAGACCTTGGATTTGTTATAATTGCAGAGAAGCAAGGTGTGCTTGCAGAAGCTTCTTGGTGCTAGCATTTGTGGTTGATTGAAGTGCAGACTGTGTTTGGCTGATAAGTTGGATGAGTGTGGTCTTGAAATGGTGATCATCACATTTCTTGGAGAAGGCCCATGATGGTATGCTTGATGTGGAACTAGGACCTACTTCTCCCCCTATGTCCAATGGCTCTTCTTCACTATCTCCACCCTCACCTCCAAAGAATTTTTCTGAACCACCAGTCTCATAATCAACATCACCAGCTGTTGAGGGCAAAGTTGTGATGGCATCCTTAGCTCTTTACATGGACTATGTGGTGTGCACCAAATTGAGCATTCTTTCTGCATTGTCATTGCCCTGTCCAGCTAGAAGTTGATATGCTGGAATAGGGTGAGTAAATGTCTCAGCATCCAAGGAGGTAAAATCTATAACAGCTTAAGTTTGCTGAGATAGTCCCTCCCTGTCTGCATCCTAGACATTCATTAACTCACTTACAATGACATCCACCCTTATATCTCCAGTACCTGTATTTCATTCATTTTCTCTCTTTTCTTGCATCAAGGTCTCACCTTGGCTCCCCACCCTCACACCCCCACCTTCACCATCTAAGGTGGGACTCCTCACACTCACTTTTGCCAGACTTAAAGAAATGGACTATATTGGATCACTCTTTTCCTCTCCTTTTTCATGGGAGCAACCCAGACTCTCACTCAAGTCATTACCTTCCCTCAATCTTAATAGTGATTGCACAATTACTAAGTCATCTGCACTTGTAACTATAGTTGAACTTTGGAGTTGTGCAGAGACACCCGACGGATGAGAAATATCCATCGGGTTAGTAATTTGACTATCCGACGGATGACTGCTGTTAGGCACATCCGTCAGGATACAATCACTACTCGACGGATGAAAAATATCCATCAAGTGAGTAGAAATGAATGAGTGTGGAGTGGAGACTATTGTAGACTCTGTGTAGATTGATGAAAATTTTGGCACAGATGTCTCAACAGTCTCAGAAAGAAATGGCAAGTGAGCCAACAAATCATCTAGAAGATGATGCTCGCTTGCATGGATTTTTGGCTTCTCCAATAGAGTTAAAGATGGAGAATATGGTTGAGATGTTTGAATCATGTCAACATCCAAAGAGTGTGTGGTAGAATTTGGTGTTTGAGGTGTTTCAATTTGTTCAGATTTTGGCTGTGACTCCATATTTGTTGGAGCCACATCAATTTGACTTTGAGATGGTGCAGTGACTGGGTCTTTAGCTCCAGTTTGCACTGTGTGTGTACCCTGTGCATCCCCAAGGGTTTTAGTTTTCTTCTTTCTTGGGTAAGTTTATGGTGAACTGTGCTCCTGGTTGAGAGCTTGTTTCAATAGTTACATCCTTTTGGGAGGATGAAACTAGAATTGAGCTTTTTTCTTTATTAACAACCACAGTTTGTTGGGAAACTGTGGTGTGGCTTGGTTTGGGTACACTTTGCTCACCATCCTTATTTTTAGGGCTTCTTTGATTTTCACCTTGTCCCTCACCTGTCTTTCCCACCATCACACTCCCCTCTTTGTGTTTAGTGGATTTTACAACTAGCATCTTTTGAGAGACACCATAGGGGGCTTTCTTTGTCTTTATTTTTGAGACTTTGGTTTTGGTAGCTTGGGTAGGCATCTGTCTGGTCATTGACATAGATGCCACTGCTACACTAGAAGGCAAAGAAATGTTTGAGGTTGGACGAGTAGAGATAGTTGAAATTACTTCACTTACCTGAGGTGCCTCCATTACTGGAAAGTACAAGAGTGGCACCTCTTTGTGGTGATCTTCTCTATTAAGATCTACAATAATTCTTCTTTATTTAACCCAACAATTTAACTTTTTGGTTGGGTTCTCAATCACAATGTCCTCAGAGAGGTGGTAAGCAAGCATCATAAAAAATCTAGCATAAAAAACACTCTTACCCCTCTTATTAAGCTCCCCTAACTTAAACCCCAACTCAAACAAGACAAGATCACTAAAATTGAAGTATTTATCAGTTACTAGCATGTAAAGCATGTTGATCATGGAGATATTAACAGAATCAAAATTGCTAATTTTACCAGAAAATACTTTAGTAACTACATCACACAGGTAACTCCATTCTTTCCTAAGATCCAATCTCCTAATTTCACTTAATTTAGAGATGGTGAGTGCATAACCCATGGAGTTTAACATGTTAACAATATCATTGTCTGTGTGTGGAGTAGTGACAGTATTATCAGGAATCCTAAAGCATGCTTTAACAATGTCACTATTAACACATAATTTCTTACCTTTAATAGTGAAAGTGATGGTCTTGTCAGTTGAGTTGTACACTGCAATTTTCCATATCTCCTCCACAACCTCACAGTAGATAGTGGGAGACTCTAGCATGGCATAGTTAAGCTTACATCATTGCAAAACTCCATCATTTTGTGGTAGTCGCCAGACTGTTGAATCCCATTATTCACTAGAGCTGTGAAATTGTTCTTCTCATAGATAAAGCCAGTTTGAGACATGATTTTGACGATTGTTGCAATTGATAGAGAGTAAAAATTACAGAGAGAGGGTAATTGCTTTTAATAAAGAAAGAAGTTAGAGCAGATGAATTGAGAATGATAAAAGAAAAGTAATGAAAATGAATTTTGCTTTTATATTCTCTCAAAAATAAACAGACAAATGTAATAAAAAACCAATCAAATTTGGCCAAAATTGTGGTGCCCTCCAAACCCGGGTCAGAAGTTTGGGGTCCACACACACACACCTTATTAATAACCTACTTATACCAATGATAAAGATAATAATAAAATGCAGTGACCCTACTTACCAACTACCACAGACCGCAACAGGTTAAAATATGCACACAAGCCAAACACACCTACTTATATTACAAATGTTCAAATCCCAACTATTCCAAACTCAGAACTGAGTATTAAACATTATTACAAACTTTTTACAAACTTAAATTATTCCAAAAGAAGCCTACTAGCTCAACTCGATCAACCTGAACCCCTAGCTCTCGCGCTGGACTGGGGATCCTCGGTACCAACCGGTTCCTTTTTAACTGGAAAGAACATAAACAACATCGCACAAATGAGCTAACTAGCTCAACAAGTCACAATGATAAAACTGAGAATAATGATCATCAAGTAAATATGGTTATGATATCAAGTGAACAATGGATTATGATTTAGAATTGGATATTATATTTTCATTTTAAAAACCAAGGTTAGGCTGCTGATCAGTCACGCACTAACCCCGAGCAAAACACACAACACTGCTCTAACAACTGGATCTAAGGCACACATTGGCCTAACTTGACCATTATATGGTCTGACCACGAATCTCGTCCACAATTTTATAAAAACAATCCAATTCTACCATAATAACAGAATAAGCAGTAATAAACCATGAACAGGATCATTAACAACAGTGGACGTTCAATAATGAAAATGGTTCCAATCTGTATAAGGATCAATATGGCATTTCCAAAGCTTGGCTGTTAGGTAGTAAAAGAATTGGATAACAAAGGAATCAACATTTCAGGGTTCCAAGGATTTGATTTTTCAAAGCATAAGGTACAATGGTTTGAATGTGTAAGCAATTTGGTTCAGTGTTTAATATTTAGTTTGTATGTATTTATGGAGTAATATCGTATATTTGAGGTTCGTATTTGGGTATACAATAATCAATGGTCTAGAAAGAATCAGGTTTACGGCTCAAGATCAATAACTGGAATCAAGGTTTACGGTTCAGTGCTTGAAAGCACTTGCAATGTAAAACAACAATATCAATCAATACAATATCTCGAGAAAGTTCAGAACACTTTCCTGGTACTAGCTTACTATACTACACTCGCTTCCAATCACAACCGTCTTATTCCTCAACTACCTGTTTCCCTTTCCTACGTCTTGCCTCTTCTGCTCACATATCATAAGCATCTATCAATATTTAACTCATACGATTCTATTCAACACATACTTCTATTTACCCTTCGTTTCACCCAAATCCGATTAATGGATTGAAAGTTATGCAATAAACAAGTAAATATCGAATATACAGACCGACAGTCAATCAACAAGTCACATATAACACATAACACGTCACATAATCAATAATATATCATTTATAAATAAGTCTCGGGCCATAAACAAGCTTTCTGGTATTTAAAATGATTTTTAAAACATTTTTCGGAACTAAAACGGTTCGTTGGATCAATTTCGGAATAATAAACAGGGTTCGGTTGGCCAATTCTGGCTTTGAAACAATTTTATAATAATTATCGAGCCTTAGAAACAATTTAAAATAACATTTTAAAGCTCGAAACTATTTTTCAGAATTTTTAAATCATTTTTAAATAATTAAATCTAATTAAATAATTAATTAAAATCAATTAATAATTAATTAAATCAATTAATCAATTAATTTTCGAATTAATTGACTAATTAATCAATTAAAATTTAACTGAAATTAATTAACTAATTAATTCAGATTTATTTTTGAATTAAAAATAATGTTTGAAATTAAAATAATAATTTTTGAAATTTTCAGAAATCAAAATCAAATTTTTATAATTAAAATAAATAAGAAATATGATTTTTAAATATTTTTAAAACAGGAATCCAAAATTTGCATGTTCTGGAAACCTCAGGGACCTAACTGTTTCGTTTTCAAAACCTCAGGGACTGAAATGCAATTTTGCAAGGTTCACCATCGAACTTAGCCGGAAAATACCCTGTCTCGCCGGAGAAGGCGATCCAGGTACAGTCACACCACCACAAGCTCCAGAATTAAATTACATATCACCAGGAATCTATACATGCAATCAAAACACATTAATAACACCAGACTTGGCCGGAAATTGGCCAAGAACATCGCCGGTTTCCGGCGAACTTCGGAAATTTTCAAAACACAACTCCCTTCGATTCAGACATCCTCTCTTAACGAGCTATATACCAATCGATTGCAAATTTCATAAGGAACATAATCTACTATAAATCACCAGCTAATAACCCCTAAATCAAAAATCCCCAAATTTCAATTGAAAACATTCATACGGGTTATAAACCCTAATTTCAAAATTCGAAAATCAAACTCAATTTTGAACATGTTATTGAACTCCAAATCAGACGTATGACATATGAAAATCATCAGGAAAACAAGCTCTACAACATGCAATCATCAAATCATACAAACAATCATCTGAACAAAAATTTATATTTTTAATAAAAATAATTCGAAAATAAGTAAATTTTCAGAAAATAAACCTTGATTTCTGCAGTGATTTGGAACACAGAATCTGATAGAACACCTCAAGAACTTTGGATTGAGTACTTGAGCTTTGAAAACAGATATCAATAACACCTTCGTTTTGCTGTTTGATTCTTGGAAGATTATATGATATAGGGTTTTTCTCTGGAAAATTATATAATTAACTGTCTGCAAATGATTTTGTTACGAAATAAAATACGGGGAAAGGCTATTTATAATTACAGAAAATTAGTATCCCGTTGGATCATTCCGGATATAAAATGGTACATTTATTTGTAAAAACTGATCCATACGGTATCGGTTTTTGGGACAGTTATCCAGATCAGTACAATTTGTACTGCGGTCTTGGTCTCAGCGCCCGGTTACACGTATTATGAGGTGATAATTGGGATAGTTTAATAAAAAGCTCCCGTTCATCGAAAATACGAGTTTTATTGATTTACCGAAACGAATATTGTATCGAAAATGTTGCGCCGGGACCCGCGCAGGACAAACCGTACGCCGAATCGAAAAAGTCGAAACATGGAATATGCTCGGAATATTACAATTAGGTTAGGAAGCAGTTCTCGGAAGAGTTTCGGGTTCCAAAAATGTAACAACGGATGACGTCGGTTGGTTCCCGTTTTTATAAAATAGATTTTAAATACTCGGAAAAAGATTTTATAAATTTCCTATGATCCTTATAAATCCATAAATCAACATAAAAATAATTAGGAAGATATGACAATTATCTAAATTTTATTTTGGACATATAAAAATTAAAATACTCAGTTAATAATATTTTTAAACATCCAAACACATTTTACATTTAACAATTAGTTCACAGAATAGATACTGAATACATATATTAAGCAAAAATAATTAGACGATATATCCCAGATATTACATCCTTCCCCCCTTAAAAGGATTTTGTCCTCAGATTTTCCTAAGAAAATAAATGAGGGTACTTTTCTCTCATATCACTTTCCAATTCCCAGGTTGACTCTTCAACCTTTGGGTTTTTCCATGACACTCTTTCTAACTTCACCACTTTATTTCTCAATACCTTCTCTCTTTTCTCTAAAATCTCTATCGGACTCTCTACATATTAAAAATCTGCCTGAAGCTCTATTGGCTCATATTCTATTACATGCCTGGAGTTTGGATTATATTTCTTAAGCATTGATACGTGAAAAACATTGTGAATGTGCTCCATGTGCGGAGGTAACGCCAATTCGTAAGCTACTTTGCCAACGCGCTTTAGAATCTCTAAAGGTCCAACATATCTTGGACTCAGCTTTCCTTTCTTTCCAAACCTCGTTAGTCCTTTCCACGGTGATATTTTCAGTAATACCAAGTTTCCTTCTTCAAATTCCATGTATTTCCTTGACTGGTCTGCATATTTCCTTTGACGGTCTTGTGCTGCTATCAATCTTTTCTGGATTACTTCAACAACTTCCTTTGTCTGCTGTACCAATTCAGGTCCAAGTATTTTACGTTCTCCTACCTCGTCCCAATATACTGGAGATCTACATTTGCGTCCATAAAGGGCTTCATAGGGTGGCATCCCAATACTGGCCTGATAACTGTTGTTATAAGCAAACTCTACGAGAGGTAAATACTCGTCCCAACTTCCTTTGAAATCAATAGCACAAACACGTAACATATCCTCGATTGTTTGAATTGTTCTTTCACTTTGGCCGTCCGTCTGGGGTGATAAGCCGTACTCATATTCAATCTCGTTCCAAAACATTCTTGAAAACTCTTCCAAAATCTTGAATTAAATCTTGGATCTCGATCAGATATGATTGACACAGGAACTCCATGACGAACTACAATTTCCTTTAGGTACATATGGACCAACTTGTTGAGCGAAAATCTTTCATTTATAGGCAGAAAATGAGCTGACTTGGTAAGTCTGTCCACTATAATCCAAATGGCATCATGATTAGCTCTTGTCCTTGGTAATCCAACTACGAAATCCATGGCAATATGTTCCCACTTCCACTCTGGAATTTCCAATGGCTGTAGTAATCCACTTGGTCTCTAATGCTCTGCTTTAACTTTCTGACATGTATAACATTTGCTAACCCATTCCGCAATTTCCCTCTTCGTGTCTGGCCACCAATAATTCTCTTTTAAATCTCTGTACATCTTGGTACTTCCTGGATGGATTGAATACCTTGAATTATGAGCTTCGTGTAAAATTTCATTCTTCAGCTCCGTCACCGGTGGAATCCAAATTCTTGAAGAAAACCTAAGAATACCTTGATCGTCCTTTTGCGTGCACAATTCTTCACCTACCAAATGATTTATATCTTGATCCATTACATTTTCTTGACACTTCTTTATTTTCTCTAACAACTCCGGCTGGAAAGTCATACTGTACATTTTTGCTTCATCAGGCTTGCAAACTTTAATCTCCAATTTCAGTTTCTGAAATTCCTTATATATCTCTTCATGTACTGATAACACATTTAACTTTTCCTTCCGACTTAACGCGTCTGCTACAATGTTCGCTTTACCGGGATGATAATTAATCGAGCAGTTGTAATCCTTGATCAATTCTAACCATCTCCTTTGCCTCATATTAAGTTCCTTTTGTGTAAATATATATTTCAAACTTTTGTGATCTGTGTAAATCTCGCACTTTTCTCCATACAGATAATGTCTCCAAATTTTCAAAGCGAAAACTATAGCTGCTAGCTCCAAATCATGAGTAGGATATTTCTGTTCGTGTGGTTTCAATTGCCTTGACGCATACGCAATCACCTTATCGTGCTGCATTAGAACACATCCTAGTCCTTTGTGAGAAGCATCGCTATAAATTACGAAATTCCCTTGATCATCTGGAAGTGACAAAACGGGTGCGGTGATTAATCGTTGCTTTAGTTTCTGAAAACTTTCTTCGCACTTGTCATTCCATATAAACTTTTCACTCTTCCGTGTAAGCTTTGTCAATGGTGTTGCAATCCTTGAAAAATTTTGAACAAATCGACGATAATATCCGGCTAATCCCAAGAAACTTCTTATCTCGGTGGGTGTTCTCGGTCTTTCCCAATTTGTAATTGCCTCGATCTTTGCTAGGTCCACTTTGATCCCTTCGTTACTAACTATGTGTCTTAAGAACTGAACCTCCTGTAACCAAAACTCACACTTCGAGAATTTAACATATAATTTCTTTTTCCTTAAAATCTCCAAAGCTATTCTCAAATGTTCCGCATGATCCTCTTCCGTTATTGAATAAATTAAAATATCGTCTATAAACACAATAATGAACTTGTCCAGATACTCCTTGAAAATTCTATTCATCAGGTCCATAAACGCTGTCGGGGCATTGGTCAATCCAAAAGACATTACTAAAAATTCATAATGTCCATACCTTGTTCTGAAAGCTGTCTTTGGTATATCTTCTGGCTTGATCTTCAGTTGATGATATCCCGATCTTAAATCAATCTTGGAGAAGTACTTGGCTCCCTTCAGTTGATCACACAAATCATCAATTCTGGGTAACGGATACTTGTTCTTAATTGTAAGCTTGTTGAGCTCCCTATAGTCGATACACAGTCTCATGCTTCCATCTTTCTTCTTGACAAATAATACCGGGGCTCCCCACGGGGATATACTGGGTCTGATTACTCCTTTCTCTAATAATTCTTGCAATTGCTTCGCTAGCTCTTTCATTTCAACGGACGCCATTCTGTACGGGGCCTTGGATACTGGTTCTGTTGCAGGTGCTAAATCGATTGCAAACTCAATTTCTCTATCTGGAGGAAGTCCTGGTAACTCGTCGGGAAACACGTCTGGAAATTCATTCACTACTGGAATATCTTCAAGTTTTGTTGGCTCCTGACTTCTGTCAATCACATATGCCACGAAATGTTCGCATCCTTTCCGTAGTAACTTCTTGGCTTGAATCATCGTTAAGAACTTCTTTACTTGTTTCTGACCCTTGAATGTTACTATTTTTTTGTCTGGCGTTTTCACCATTACCTTCTTATTTCGAAAATCTATCTGGGCATCGTGCTTAAATAACCAATCCATACCTAAGATAACGTCAAATTCTCTTAACTTAAATGGTATCAAATCTACACAAAATTTACTACCAGAAATCTCAATCTCACAACTCCCATAAACTTGATTAACAGATACTCATTCTTGATTTGCCAATTCCACAGTCATTATTTCATTTAAATACTCAACTAGACAATTTAACTTACTAACAAAATCTTGTGAAACAAACGATCGAGTTGCTCCCGAATCTATTAACACTTTGGCACATAAAGAATTCACATTAAGCGTACCTGCGACGACTTCCGTATCTTGGATAGCATCCTTCACAGACATGTCAAAAACTCTAGCCCTTGGAGTCTCATTTACTGCTGGGGTAGATCCCATAATCCTCAATGCATTACTGACTGGGGATGGTGTCTTGCAATCCCTGGCTACATGTCCGGGCTTTCCACATTTAAAGCACGTAAATCCATTGGCTGGAACCTTCACTGCTGGATTCCGGATAGGCTGGTCCTTACTTGCTGGTTCTTTTGCTGGCTGATTTCGGCACTCCCTCGAATAGTGCCCTTTCTGATTGCACTTGAAACAAACTATATTCAACTTATTACAAATTCCCCCATGCTTTTTCCCACATACTTGACAATCTGGAAAAGTTAATCTCAATTGATTTGGCTGATTCACATTAACTGGACGGTTGCCCTGGCTTCCGTCGCTTGCATTTTGTCTCCTGAAATTAAAATTCCTCCCTGATTGAAACTTACCCTTCTTAAAATTTAGAAACTTCCCTAGTTGTGACTGACCTTCACTCCCTTCAAATTTCCTTTTCTTGCTTTCTTTCTCCTTCTGTGACATCTCACTATCTGTCTCTGTGATCATAGCCTTCTATACAACTCCTGCATAGGTATCCAATTTAAAAATGGCTACTTTCCCTCTGATCCATGGCTTCAAACCTTGTTGGATTCTTTTAGCCTTCTTCCTGTCAGTATCCACATACGACGGCACGTACCTTCACAATTCCTCAAATTTGCTCTCATAATCTGTCACCGACATATTTCCTTGCTTTAGTTCTAAAAACTTCAACTCCATCTGATCCTGGACAAACTGAGGAAAATACTTTTCTAAAAACAATTCCTTAAACCTTTCCCAAGTAATAATATCTGTACATTCTAACGTCTTCACCATCTCCCACCAATAGGAGGCCTCATTTTTCAAATAATAACTTGCAAACTCAACCTTTTGTTCGTCCTTTACTTTTATTAAGGCAAATGCCTTCTCTATCTCCTTTAACCAAACATTTGCTTCAATCGGTTCTAAGGAACCCTTGAATTCTGGTGGGTTTACTGCCTGAAAAGTTTTAAAAGTTACCTGGGGATTGGTCTGTCTTTGTTGTTATTGTGCCAGGTGAACTGTTTGTTGGGCCAAGATTTGAAAAATCTGGGTTATTGCTGGGTCTATAGGTACTGGGTTTGCATCCTGATTTGTATCATCTTGGTTGTTATTATTGTTGTTGTTGGTTTCTTCATTCTGGGTGTTGGTGCGGGTATTTCTTCTGGAAGGCATTTTCTGTAA
Organism: Apium graveolens; assembly: GCF_009905375.1. Taxonomy (NCBI): domain Eukaryota; kingdom Viridiplantae; phylum Streptophyta; class Magnoliopsida; order Apiales; family Apiaceae; genus Apium; species Apium graveolens. Next base: position 201,767,218 of record NC_133649.1, read on the forward strand.
AGAATCAAACAACTTATTTAGCTTTTAAATCAAATTTTTTGTAGAAAAGAAAAGTTTTGTAAAACAGAAATATCTCCTTTTTGAAAACAGTTATAACTAAGTAAATTGCATGCTTCTTTACAGAATATAAACAGTTATGAAAAACAGGGTACATGGTATCACAGGGGTATAACTGGTGCAATAAATAAGGTAAAGTAAAACAGGTGCAGTAAAATGAATGACAATACTGGAAAGGAAAGGTGCTGATATATAGATCAAAAGTTTTGGGTAGTACAAGCGTAAAGACGCTTCAAAAGTAAAAGTAAAAAGGGTAAAACAACCTACTCACTAGTCAACATAGCTAGTCTATAAATACAACTCAAAAGTCTACTAATACACACTACACACTACTGTACATACTACACAACCATAATAACACTGCTCAGCATCTCCATCTCTGGATCTCTGACTCAACTCCAAGGAGACTCTGGTCTTGCCAGCCTGTCAAAGTCCTCCATCACCTCAGTAGCCCAGCCCATCAGTGCATCAGGGCCTCTTCCAGGTAGTGTAGCTTCATGTAGCCTAGCCTCAAGAACCCTCCGTGTCACATGAATCTCCTCTCGAAGCTCCCTCATACCATGATCAACATCAGTAGTCCTAATAATATGCTGTAGCTCTCTGATCTGGGCCAACAAGGAATCACGCTCCAATAGAAGAGCCTCATTCCGGTAGTAAGGAACTGGGGGCAATGTAGACTGGAATGGGGCACTCGCAACTGAATGCCCAGTGGAATCTTAATCAGCTGGTGGGGGTCCTCTGATAGGTGGCCTCATACGTGGGGGTGGAATAGCCTGTAATGGTACGTGCTACAACACTGGGGAAACAATAGGACATGGATCCGAAGACGGTACTCCAACTGAAGGCTCTGAGTGATCAGCTGATATGGGGATAAAAGAGTCGGCCATCGCTGCTATTTGAAATCATATCGCACTATAAGAATCTCGAACCATAACGCGAATTACACTAATACCTGTTATACCGAAGCACTCAACCTCTCAGCGTTCTATCTTTCTATTCCTTACTTCTAATCCTAACCCTCTACCCATTCCCGTCAACCTAGGCTTGTGTCAGTGACTTATAATCTGTAGCTCTGATACCAAACCTGTGGTGCCCTCCAAACCTGGGTCAGAAGTTTGGGGTCCACACACACACACCTTATTAATAACCTGCTTATACCAATGATAAAGATAATAATAATATGCAGTGAACCAACTTACCAACTACCACGGACCGCAACAGGTTAAAGGATGCACACAAGCCAAACTCACCTACTTATATTACAAACGTTCAAATCCCAACTATTCCAAACTCAGAACTGAGTATTAAACATTATTACAAACTTTTTACAAACTTAAATTATTCCAAAAGAAGCTTACTAGCTCAACTCGATCAACCTGAACCCCTAGCTCTCGCGCTGGACTGGGGATCCTCGGTACCAACCGGTTCCTTTTTAACTAGAAAGAACATAAATAACATTGTACAAATGAGCTAACTAGCTCAGCAAGTCACAATGACAAAACTGAGAATAATGATCATCAAGTAAATATGGTTATGATATCAAGTGAACAATGGATTATGATTTAGAATTGGATATTATATTTTCATTTTAAACACCAAGGTTAGGCTGTTGATCAGTCACGCACTAACCCCGAGCAAAGCATACAGCACTGCTCTAACAACTGGATCCAAGGCACACATTGGCCTAACTTGACCATTATATGGTCTGACCACGAATCTGGTCCACAATTTTATAAAAACAATCCAATTCTACCATAATAACAGAATAAGCGGTAATAAACCATGAACAAGATCATTAACAACAGTGGACGTTCAATAATGAAAAATGGCTCCAATCTGTATAAGGATCTATATGGCATTTCCAAAGCTTGGTTGTTAGGTAGTAAAAGAATTGGATAACAAAGGAATCAACATTTCAGGGTTCCAAGGATTTGATTTTTCAAAGCATAAGATACAATGGTTTGAATGTGTAAGCAATTTGGTTTAGTGTTTAATATTTAGTTTGTATGTATTTGTGGAGTAATATCGTATATTTAAGGTTCGTATTTGGGTATATAATAATCAATGGTCTAGAAAGAATCAGGTTTACGGCTCAAGATCTATAACTGGAATCAAGGTTTAGGGTTCAGTGCTTCAAAGCACTTGCAATGTAAAACAACAATATCAATCAATACAATATCTCGAGAAAGTTCAGAACACTTGCTTGGTACTAGCTTACAACACTGCACTCGCTTCCAATCACAACCGTCTTATTCCACAACTACCTGTTTCCCTTTCCTACGTCTTGCCTCTTCTGCTCATATATCATAAGCATCTATCAATATTTAACTCATACGATTCTATTCAACACATACTTTTATTTACCCTTCGTTTCACCCAAATCCGATTAATGGATTGAAAGTTACGCAATAAACAAGTAAATATCGAATATACAGACCGACAGTCAATCAACAAGTCACATATAACACATAGCACGTCACATAATCAATAATATATCATTTATAAATAAGTCTCGGGTCATAAACAAGCTTTCTGATATTTAAAATGATTTTTAAAACATTTTTCGGAACTAAAACGGGTCGTTGGATGAATTTCGGAATAATAAACAGGGTTCAGTTGGCCAATTCTGGCTTTGAAACAATTTTATAATAATTATCGAGCCATGGAAACAATTTAAAATAATATTTTAAAGCTCGAAACTATTTTTCGGAATTTTTAAATCATTTTTAAATAATTAAATCTAATTAAATAATTAATTAAAATCAATTAATAATTAATTAAATCAATTAATTTTCGAATTAATTGACTAATTAATCAATTAAAATTTAACTGAAATTAATTAACTAATTAATTCAGATTTATTTTTGAATTAAAAATAATTTTTGAAATTAAAATAATAATTTTTGGAATTTTCAGCAATTAAAATCGAATTTTTATAATTAAAATAAATAGGAAATATGATTTTTAAATATTTTTAAAACAGGAATCCAAAATTTGCAAGTTCTGGAAACTTCAGGGACCTAACTGTTTCGTTTTCAAAACCTCAGGGACTGAAATGCAATTTTGCAAAGTTCACCATCGAACTTTGCCGGAAAATACCCTGTCTCGCCGGAGAAGGCGATCCAGGTACAGTCACACCACCACAAGCTCCAGAATTAAACTACATATCACTAGGAATCTATACATGCAATCAAAACACATCAATAACCCCAGACTTGGCCGGAAATTGGCCAAGAACATCGCCGGTTTCCGGCGAACTTCGGAAATTTTCAAAACACAACTCCCTTCGATTTAGACATCCTCTGTTAACGAGCTATATACCAATCGATTGCAAATTTCATAAGGAACATAATCTACTATAAATCAACAGCTAATAACCCCTAAATCAAAAATCCCCAAATTTCAATTGAAAACATTCATACGGGTTATAAACCCTAATTTCAAAATTCGAAAATCAAACTCAATTTTGAACATGTTATTGAACTCCAAATCAGACGTATGACATATGAAAATCATCAGGAAAACAAGCTCTACAACATGCAATCATCAAATCATACAAACAATCATCCGAACAAAAATTCATACTTTTAATAAAAATAATTCGAAAATAAGTAAATTTTCAGAAAATAAACCTTGATTTCTGCAGTGATTTGGAACACAGAATCTGATAGAACACCTCAAGACCTTTGGATTGAGTACTCGAGCTTTGAAAACAGAGATCATTAACACCTTCGTTTTGCTGTTTGATTCTTGGAAGATTATATGAATATAGGGTTTTTCTCTGGAAAATTATATAATTAACTGTCTGCAAATGATTTTGATACGAAATAAAATACGGGGAAAGGCTATTTTTAATTACGGAAAATTAGTATCCCGTTGGATCATTCCAGATATAAAACGGTACATTTATTTGTAAAAACTGATCCAAACGGTATCGGTTTGCGGGACAGTTATCCATATCAGTACAATTTGTACTGCGGTCTTGTTCTCAGCGCCTGGTTACACGTATTACGAGGTGATAATTTGGATAGTTTAATAAAAAGCTCCCGTTTATCGAAAATACAAGTTTTTATGATTTACCGAAATGAATATTATATCGAAAATGTTGCGCCGGGACCCGCGCAAGAAAAACTGTACGCCGGATCGAAAAAGTCGAAACATGGAATATGCTCGGAATATTACAATTAGGTTAGGAAGGAGTTCTCGGAAGAGTTTCGGGTTCCAAAAACGTAACAACGGATGACGTCGGTTGGTTTCCGTTTTTATAAAATAGATTTTAAATACTCGGAAAAAGATTTTATAAATTTCTTATGATCGTTATAAATCCATAAATAAACATAAAAATAATTAGGAAGATATGACAATTATCTATATTTTATTTTGGACTTATAAAAATTATAATACTCAATTAATAATATTTTTAAACATCCAAACACATTTAACACTTAGCAATTAGTTCACAGAATAGATACTGAACACATATATTAAGTAAAAATAATTACACGATATATCCCAGATATTACAAAAATAGCCGTTTAAATTAAATAAACTATCAAAATTCTATCAACCATCCGTAGAAATATACTTACAGACTGTTAGTAAACTCGATGGATGATGTTTAGAGAATTAACGACCATGATTTTAACAACTCGACGGATGAGGATAAAACATTTGATCCGTCGGGTTATTAAAATAATCCGGAAAATAACTGAATTTTAGATATTCTATTCCGACGGATGATCAAACTCGATGGATAATGATCATCCGTCGGGATGTAAATTTTGACTTAGCCAAAATTTCATCCAAGGCATAAAAATCAATTAAATTTCTGGATGCATTACAACTTGCAAAAATATCTGAAATAATTCAAGAATAATTAAGCATACCTAACTCACTTACCTACCTTGAAAAGGTGGATTCATCCAGTGGCTTGGTAAATATATCTGCAAGCTATTTTTCACTTGGAACAAAATGAAGTTCCACGGTACCATTCATCACATGTTCCCTTATGAAATGGTAATTGATGTCTATGTGCTTTGTTCTTGAATGTTGTACTGGATTTTCAGTGATAGAAATTGCACTTGTGTTATCACAGAAAATAGGAATTCTTTCCACTTGCAGACCATAGTCTAGCAATTGGTTTTTTATCCACAAAATCTGTGCACATCAACTGCAAGTAGCAATATATTCAGCTTCTGCTGTAGAAGTAGAAACTGAATTTTGTTTTTTACTGAACCAGAACACAAGGTTGTTTCCTAGAAATTGATAGGTTCTTGTTGTACTTTTTCTATCAATTCTACAACCTGCATAATCTGTATCTGAATAACCAGTTAGATGAAAACCAGAATCTCTAGGGTACCAAATGCCAAGTTTTGGTGTACCTTTGAAATATCTGAAAATTCTCTTAATAGCAATTAAGTGAGATTCTCTTGGATCAATCTGAAATCTAGCACAAAGACAGATAGCAAACATTATATCTGGCCTACTAGCTGTTAAGTATAGAAGTAAGCCAACCATGCATCTATAACTTGAAATATCCACAGACTTTTCAATAGTGTTTAATTCAAGTTTAGTTGAAGTGGCCATGAGAGTTTTTGCAGATGTGCAATCCATTAGTTCAAACTTCTTTAAAAGATCACAAATGTATTCCATCACTAACTTGCTTAACTTGTAAACCAAGAAAGTAAGTTAGGTCTCCCATCATACTCATTTCATAGTTACTTTGCATCAATTTGGCAAACTTTTTGCAAAGTTTTTCATCTGTAGAGCCAAAAATAATGTCATCTACATAAATTTGAACAAGTATGCTAGAGCCATTAACATTTCTAAAGAATAAAGTTTTGTCTACAGTACCTCTAGTGAAGTGATTCTCTAAAAGAAACTTTGACAAAGTGTCATACCAGGCTCTAGGTACATGCTTCAATCCATAGAGTGCTTTCAAAAGATAGTATACATGATCAGGTAGATTTGGATCTTCAAAATGAGGAGGCTGACTGACATAGACTTCCTCCTCCAAATCTCCATTGAGAAAGGCACTTTTGATATCCATTTGATAGACCTTGAAATTGGCATGGGCTGCATAGGCTAAGAAGATTCTGATGGCTTCAACTTGAAAGAGATGTGTCCTAAGTCCAATCATGTATGATGATTTAGGAATAACTTTTATGTAATATGTTTTGATTTCATTGATATTAATAAAAGACTTGTTTTGGTTTTATTGTGGGCTTTATCTATTTAAGTGTTTAAATAAGATATACCATAGTTTAGAGAAATGCTTTTTATGGATTATGATGAGATCATAATAATGAGAACTAAAAGATGATAACTCTAAACTTAAATATTTCCTGGTCGTAGGATTACTAACTGGTAATTAATAATCCGCAAAGATCGGTACATACTATGCTTGCTTCATTATGAAGGATGTCTGTTCTCATTGAAATTTGTGTGGTGACACTATAGCTAGTATGTAGGTTCTTATTATAGAATAAGTTCACTGAGCATGACTCACACAGCTGAACAACTGATGGAGTTCACTCACGTGTCAGCAGTTGTTCATATAGTGATAGTTGTATAAGTATCCTTAGACTGGAGGTCATCATAGTCATCTTGTGTACACTGAACTATGCTTTGGTTTAGTTCTTAGTCTCCAGGGACAATTATAAGGGCTCTACTGGGTATAGGAATTTGTACACGAAGATAGTGAATGATCAATAAAGGATCTACCCCTTCCAGTGAAGGAAGAGAATGTTCAATACTGATCCACTTATGCTAGTTCAGGAATCTCTGGCCAGAGTGAATGAAATTAGAAAGGAGTTTCTAATTTACATTAAATAGAACTAAGCATAGTGAATGGGAAAGCAAATGATTAAATAAGATAGGCTTGACACAAGTTCCATGCCTTGTATTTAATCGTGACATTGCAGGGTGGACGGAATTGATTGTACGGTAACTACTCACTGAATGGGTTCTCGGTATTCTAAGCAGTGAATTCGTATTTTCCGGATAGTCGCGATATGCTGAGAAGTATCCCTCACGATGTAGAATAAATATGATTAATTAATCATATTTAATGAATTAGAGAATTTATATAAATAATGATAAAATAGTTTTATTATTATTTATTTCTACTACCGGCTTAATATTGAACCAACAGGGTCACACCATAAAAGAGAATGATTTAATGGTGGAGGAATTAATTAATAATGGCTGGTAATTATTTATTTGTGAAATAAATAATTAATTACAAAATTTAATAATTGATTAAATGAGATTTAATTAATTATAAATTAATTAAGAAAAAGTTCTTAATATTATTAATTAAGAATTTAATTTTGGAAATTAAATCAAGTGAGAGAATTATTTCTAAAGTGTTTAGAAAAAGGATTAATAATTAAAAGGTGTTTTAATTATTAGTTAATAGGTTAATAAGAATAAAGGGTTAATAATAATAATATTTTATGGGAAAATTTTCAGCTGAAATTTTTTCCTATAAATATACTATTATAAACCCTTATTTTGCCTCAACCTAAAAAGTTAAGAAAATCCTAATTCTCCCACCCGTTCCTCCTCCATTACATTGATCTCTTGGTGGATACCGGTGGAGTGCTTCATACTTGAGGAACAGCTGCTAGGGATCTCCGCTCGTCGTTCTTGGATCTCTATTAAAGACCTCCATCTTTCCATTAACGTAAAGCTTCTTAAGGTAAACATACTGAACTACGAATTAAATATTATTTTTCGCATGGATTCCGCGGAGGGTTTCGGTTTTTTTAAGATTTAAATTTACGTTTTCGTTGCGTTTATGTGCTAAAAACCCTTCAATGGCATCAGAGCTACTTGCGAAAAGTTTTTAATTCATTTATGTGTTTAACTATTTTCGATATATGAGCATGTACGTGATTCGCCATGATTTGATGTTGATATAATATGCTTATATATGTACGGTTTTGAATATATGATATTCATGTGAGTTGTATAATCATAAGATGATTATGTAATCTGTATATATACTGATATATACATGATTTATGTTTGTTCTAATTATGAGAATCATATTAGATACGGATTCTGAATTGGTTGCTGCAGATTTGCTGAAATCTGGGTCTGGTATCCGATTTACGCAAACGAATACCCTATTTCATAGGTAAACGAGCGTCTGAACAAAACTGATAGTTGAAGCTATCAACGACTCGTCTATAAGGCGTTTGACGTCGTTTACTGCCTGTAAATAGTGATTCTTGTTTTTCTGATTTGATTGTGATTTTTCTGATTTTTGTCATATTTTTTTTATGATTAGATCATGGATAATATGATATGTTAAGGTCAGATTATGTGTTTTAACATGATTTTATGTGTTGTATGAGCATGGTGGATGGTTATGGCCTTTCGACCTTAGTGTAATGGTTTTGGTTTTGGTTTTAAATACGACTTGCATGTCATCAATCTTTGTAATCATAAATCTCGAATGTAACTCGAGTTATTCTTGTAAGTTCATTAGATTAGTTTTACTTTCAATCATGTAATGTAATTGAAGACTCAAGAAGGATATCCAATAGAGGTGATACAAAGAAGAAGACGAGCCATACAAGAAGTCTAAACAAAAAAGAAGACTTATGTAATAAGTAGTTGTATTTATTTCTATCACCATATTAGATTGACCTTGATCTTTATCATGAGCTTGATAAAGATCACATAGGATGGGGCCATAACCAAACACATTTACTTTATTGCACTTTACATTTACTTGTTTATTTAATTTTATATATGAGATATATGCCTATGTTTACCATGCGATGATAGATTTAGGTGAACTTAAATCAATATAAGGCGTGCTCTAGAAAGTCTAGAATATGAATCATTTCTTGCCTTAACAATAATATTATGAATACAATCATGAGATTCTTGTGTTTATAAAACACGTAATTAAATATGAATTTTCAATATTGTGAGAAAGGATGATTCTGTCAAAAGCAGATTTTTATCTGTAAGAAAGGGGTATTAAGTGACGCCATTTGACAATGCTCTCCCCGATCTGGGAATCATCTGATTATCGATTATTGATTTGAAATATTTAATTTACAAGGAAGACTCTTTTTATAATATGATTATGATTGTAACATAATATAATCCCTCTAAAATTAAATAATATCAAGTAGTAATTGGCCAATGACACAACGGGCTTGTGTCGGTCAATGCCTTCCAACATGGTAGAAAGTAGTTCTTATTTTTAAATCATTGTCGTTTCGTGCTACAGCCGAGGGCTTTGATTTCGAAATAAGAAATACTTGTCTATTACATAGAGATGTGTACATTGAATTAGAATCTAAAGGTCGTTACGTGCTACAGCCGTGGGCCGTTGGAGACTGATTCAATTGTACGAAATGTTGGGTTAGACTTGACTTGGAATATTGAGTTTGTCATGCTACAATCGTGACTCAATTATTCAAGAGGCTAAAGTTTTATTAGGGAATAACATAAGATGTAATTGACAAGAGTTGTCTGCCTATTGAACATCACATGACGTTTCGTGCTACAGTCGAGGTTGTGTGATGGAATGTATGATCCCTATTCCCACTAGCATTATGAATACTTAATTTTCACTTAGGGGTTGTATAAATTAGATAAACTAGTGGGAGCCACTTATGAATAAAGACCCGATTCATATAGTGTTTTGAAATGAAATTGAATATTTGCTATGTGTTGTTATGTGTTTATCATTTACAGATTTACTATATACGTTATGTCTTCTGCACTATCACTTCGGAGTATACAAGATGCTCACAAGTTAACTGGTCCTAATTTTTCTGACTCGCTTCGAAACTTGAGAATTGTTCTCAGGGTTGTGAAGCTGGAATATACGCTTGACTCACCTAAGCCTACTGAACCTGCTAGCGATGCACATAATGATGAACATGTTATGTATCGTAAGTGGATAGATGATGCAAATGTTGCTCAATGCATCACGCTAGCTTCCATGAACATTGAGCTACATAAACAACATGAGCATATGGATTCTCACACTATCCTTATGCATCTACAAGAGTTGTATGATGTGGCAGGGAGGACAGCTCGATATGAGATATCGAAGGAGCTGTTCGGTTGTAGGATGTCTGAGGGATCATCTGTGAATGACCATGTACTTAAGATAAACAATTTGATCGAATGTCTTGGACAACTTGGTTTTGCCATGGATGGGGAGCTAAGCCAAGACTTGGTCTTGCAATCACTTCCGAGTTCGTTCTCGCAGTTTGTTGTGAACTTTCACATGAATAAGATGGATGTCAGCCTGCCTGAACTCCACAACATGTTGAAGACTGCGGAATCGAATTTCCCCCCTAAGAAGAGTTCTGTTCTTCTAATTGGTGAAGGTTCCAATCCTAAGAATAGGAAGAAGAACCCTTCCAAGAAAAAGAAAGTAGGTGAGAAAAAATCGGTTCCACCAAAAGCTGAAGACCCCAAGAGCAAAGCTGTTTGCTTTCACTGTAACAAGGTGGGGCACTGGAAGAGGAACTGCAAGGTTTATCTTGCAGAATTGAAGAAGAAGAAGGGTAGTGAGACTACCGCTTATGATTCAGGTATGTTCATGATCGAAGTTAATATGTCACTAAGTCAAATTTCTACTTGGGTATAAGATACCTCATGTGGCTCTCATATTTACAATTCGTTACAGGGACTAAGGAGAAGTAGGACTCTTGAAAAAGAGGAGGTGATTCTACGGATGGGAAATGGAGCAAGAGTTGTTGTTGAAGCTGTAGGATCATTTCATTTACATATGCCTACGGGCAAGACTATTGTTCTAAATAATTGTTATTTTGTTCCCTCGATTGTGAGGAATATTATTTCTATTCCATGTTAGACTTGGCTGGATTTTTGTTTGTTATTCAGAATAATAAATGTTCAATTCTTAGAGATAATATTCTTTATGGAAGTGGTATTTTAAACAATGGTCTGTATGTAAGTGACGTAGAGCATAATTTACTACAAATTGAACATACTAATTAAAAAAAGGGATGATCAAGATCTCACTTTCTTGTGGCACTACGGACTTGGTCACATTAGTGAAAATAGACTGCGGACATTACATAAGGAAGGGTTACTTGACCCCTTTGATTTTGAATCATATCCTACATGCGAGTCTTGTCTATTGGGTAAAATGACCAAATCTCCATTTAGTGGACATGGAGAGAGGGCTGCAGGTTTGCTAGGATTGGTACACACAGATGTATGTGGACCAATGTCTACGCAAGCCATGGGTGAATTTTCATACTTCATTACTTTCATAGATGATCGATCTAGATTCGAATATGTGTATTTGATGAAACACAAGTCTGAAGCCTTTGAAAAGTTCAAAGAATATAAGTATAAAGTGGAGAAACAAACCAAACATAGTATTATAACTCTTCGATCAGATCGAGGTGGTGAATTCTTGAATGGAGAGTTTCTAGCTTATCTCAAAGAAAATGGTATAGTCTCCCAGTGGACTCCTCCATATACTCCACAGTTGAATGGGGTATCTGAAAGGAGAAATTGAACTTTGTTAGACATGGTTCGGTCCATGATGAGCTATACGAATCTTCCAGTATTCCTATGGAGTTATGCATTGGAAACCTCAACATATTTACTGAATAAGGTGCCTTCCAAATCTGTTCCTCAAACTCCATATGAGATATGGAAAGAAAGGAAACCGAGTCTCAAACACGTTAAGATTTGGGGATGTCCAGCTTATGTCAAGAAAGTTGACCCAGATAAGCTGGAATCTCGATCTGTAAAATGTAATTTTATGGGATATCCTAAAGAGACTTTAGGGTATTACCTTTACACCGATCATCGGGTGTTTGTCTCCAGACATGCTACCTTCTTGGAAAAGCAGTTTATCCTTGAAGGAAATAGTGGGAGCAAAATTGAACCTGATGAAGTTCAAGAAGCACAAACTACTATGGATCAAGTGGAAACACCTGTTCAGACTGAACAACCTTCTGTGGAACAGCCCATTCGTAGGTCAGGGAGAGTGTCTCGCCAACCTGAGAGGTATTATGGCCTTGTCATTGAGAATGACAATGAGTTGTCAATCATTGATGATGACGAACCTATGACCTATAATGAGGCTATGAGTAGTGTTGACTCAGAGAAATGGCATAGTGCCATGAAATCCGAAATGGAATCTATGTATACCAACCATGTATGGACTCTGGTTGAGGCACCTGAAGGTGTTAAGCCTATTGGGTGCAAGTGGGTATACAAAAGAAATATTGGGGCAGATGGTCAGGTGGAGACCTATAAGGCCAGGCTCGTGGCAAAAGGATTCAAACAAAGGCAAGGGATTCACTTTGATGAAATGTTGTTGCCTGTAGTCCTGTTAAAATCAATTCATATTTTGCTTGCGATTACTGCTTACTACGACTATGAGATCTGACAAATGGACTTGAAAACAGCCTTCCTCAATGGGAAACTTGAAGAGGAAGTGTATATGACACAACCAGAGGGTTTTCTTTCCAAGGGAAATGAACACCTAGTGTGTAAGCTGCTGCGAACCATATATGGTTTAAAGCAAGCTTCTCGTAGATGGAACATCCATTTTGATGAGACAATCAAAGAATTTGGTTTTATCAAAAACATAGATGAACCATGTGTCTACAAGAAGGTTAGTGGGAGCGCGGTAACATTTCTTGTATTGTATGTGGATGACATACTTCTTATAGGAAATGTTTTACGACGCTTTCATCAAATTAGGGAGATTGTTGAAAGAGGAGATGTCAACGTCAAGAGAGTTGACATACATAACAACATAGCAGACCCTTTAACAAAACCACTTTCTCAAAGTCACTTTGATCATCGTAAAGACAAGATGGGTATTAGATACCAGAGTGATTGGCTTTAGTACAAGTGGGAGATTGAAAGAGATGTGTCCTATGTCCAATCATGTATGATGATTTAGGAATAATTTTTAAGTAATCTGTTTTGATTTCATTGATATTAATAAAAGACTTGTTTTGGTTTTATTGCGGGCTTTATCTATTTAAGTGTTTACATAAGATATACCATAGTTTAGAGTAAACCTTTTTATGGATTATGATGAGATCATAATAATGAGACCTAAAAGATGATAACTCTAAACTTAAATATTTTCTGGTCATAGGATTACTAACTGGTAATTAGTAATCCGCAAAGATCGGTAAATACTATACTTGCTTCATTATGAAGGATGTCTGTTCTCATAGACATTTATGTGGTGACACTATAGCTAGTACGTAGGTGCTTATTATAGAATAAGTTCACTGAACATGACTCACACAGCTGAACAACTGATGGAGTTCACTCACGTGTCAGCAGTTGTTCACATAGTGATAGTTGTACAAGTACCCTTAGACTTGAGGTCATCATAGTCATCTTGTGTACACTGAACTATGTTTTGGTTTAGTTCTTAGTCTCCAGGTACAATTATAAGGGCTCTACTGGGTATAGGAATTTGTACACGAAGATAGTGAATGATCAATAAAGGATCTACCCCTTCCAGTAAAGGAAGAGAATGTTCAATACTAATCCACTTATGCTAGTTCAGGAATCTCTGGCCAGAGTGAATGAAATTAGAAAGGAGTTTCTAATTTACATTAAATAGAACTAAGCATAGTGAATGGTAAAGCAAATCATTAAATAAGATAGGCTTGACACAAGTTCCATGCCTTGTATTTAATCGTGACATTGCAGGGTGGAAGGAATTGATTGTACGGTAACTACTCACTAAATGGGTTCTTGGTATTCTAAGCAGTGAATTCCTATTATCCGGATAGTCGCGATATGCTGAGAAGTATCCCTCACGATGTAGAATAAATATGATTAATTAATTAATCATATTTAATGAATTAGAGAATTTATATAAATAATGATAAAATAGTTTTATTATTATTTATTTCTATTACCGGCTTAATATTGAACCTACAGGGTCACACCATAAAAGAGAATGATTTAATGGTGGAGTAATTAATTAATAATGGCTGGTAATTATTTATTTGTGAAATAAATAATTAGTTAGAAAATTTAATAATTGATTAAATGAGATTTAATTAATTATAAATTAATTAAGAAAAAGTTCTTAATATTATTAATTAAGAATTTAATTTTGGAAATTAAATCAAGTGAGAGAATTATTTCTAAAGTGTTTAGAAAAAGGATTAATAATTAAAAAGTGTTTTAATTATTAGTTAAAAGGTTAATAAGAATAATGGGTTAATAATAATAATATTTTATAAACCTTTATTTTGCCTCAACCTAAAAATTTAAGAAAACCCTAATTCTCCCACCCCTTCCTCCTCCATTACATTACATTTGAACATGTTATTGAACTCCAAATCAGACGTATGACATATGAAAATCATCAGGAAAACAAGCTCTACAACATGCAATCATCAAATCATACAAACAATCATCCGAACAAAAATTCATACTTTTAATAAAAATAATTCGAAAATAAGTAAATTTTCAGAAAATAAACCTTGATTTCTGCAGTGATTTGGAACACAGAATCTGATAGAACACCTCAAGACCTTTGGATTGAGTACTCGAGTTTTGAAAACAGAGATCATTAACACCTTCGTTTTGCTGTTTGATTCTTGGAAGATTATACGAATATAGGGTTTTTCTCTGGAAAATTATATAATTAACTGTCTGCAAATGATTTTGATACGAAATAAAATACGAGAAAAGGCTATTTTTAATTACGGAAAATTAGTATCCCGTTGGATCATTCCAGATATAAAACGGTACATTTATTTGTAAAAACTGATCCAAACGGTATCGGTTTGCGGGACAGTTATCCAGATCAGTACAATTTGTACTGCGGTCTTGTTCTCAGCGTTTGGTTACACGTATTACGAGGTGATAATTTGGATAGTTTAATAAAAAGCTCCCGTTTATCGAAAATACGAGTTTTATTGATTTACCGAAATGAATATTGTATCGAAAATGTTGCGCCGGGACCCGCGCAGGACAAACCGTACGCCGGATCGAAAAAGTCGAAACATGGAATATGCTCGGAATATTACAATTAGGTTAGGAAGGAGTTCTCGGAAGAGTTTCGGGTTCCAAAAACGTAACAACGGATGACGTCGGTTGGTTTCCGTTTTTATAAAATAGATTTTAAATACTCGGAAAAAGATTTTATAAATTTCTTATGATCCTTATAAATCCATAAATAAACATAAAAATAATTAGGAAGATATGACAATTATCTATATTTTATTTTGGACTTATAAAAATTATAATACTCAATTAATAATATTTTTAAACATCCAAACACATTTAACACTTAGCAATTAGTTCACAGAATAGATACTGAACAAATATATTAAGCAAAAATAATTACACGATATATCCCAGATATTACAAAAATAGCCGTTTAAATTAAATAAACTGTCAAAATTCTATCAACCATCCGTAGAAATATACTTACAGACTGTAAGTAAACTCGATGGATGATGTTCAGAGAATTAACGGCCATGATTTTGACAACTCGACGGATGAGGATAAAACATTTGATCCGTCGGGTTATTAAAATAATCCGGAAAATAACTGAATTTTAGATATTCTATTCCGACGGATGATCATACTCGATGGATAATGATCATCCGTCGGGATGTAAATTTTGACTTAGCCAAAATTTCATCCAAGGCATAAAAATCAATTAAATTTCTGGCTGCATTACAACTTGCAAAAATATCTGAAATAATTCAAGAATAATTAAGCATACCTAACTCACTTACCTACCTTGAAAAGGTGGATTCATCCAGTGGCTTGGTAAATATATCTGCAAGCTATTTTTCACTTGGAACAAAATGAAGTTCCACGGTACCATTCATCACATGTTCCCTTATGAAATGGTAATTGATGTCTATGTGCTTTGTTCTTGAATGTTGTACTGGATTTTCAGTGATGGAAATTGCACTTGTGTTATCACAGAAAATAGGAATTCTTTCCACTTGCAGACCATAGTCTAGCAATTGGTTTTTTATCCATAAAATCTGTGCACATCAACTACAAGTAGCAATATATTCAGCTTCTGCTGTAGAAGTAGAAACTGAATTTTGTTTTTTACTGAACCAGAACGCAAGCTTGTTTCCTAGAAATTGATAGGTTCTTGTTGTACTTTTTCTATCAATTCTACAACCTGCATAATCTGTATCTGAATAACCAGTTAGATGAAAACCAGAATCTCTAGGGTACCAAATGCCAAGTTTTGGTGTACCTTTGAAATATCTGAAAATTCTCTTAATAGCAATTAAGTGAGATTCTCTTGGATCAATCTGAAATCTAGCACAAAGATAGATAGCAAACATTATATCTGGCCTACTAGCTGTTAAGTATAGAAGTGAGCCAACCATGCATCTATAACTTGAAATATCCACAGACTTTTCAATAGTGTTTAATTCAAGTTTAGTTGAAGTGGCCATGAGAGTTTTTGCAGATGTGCAATCCATTAGTTCAAACTTCTTTAAAAGATCATAAATGTATTCCATCACTAACTTGCTTAACTTGTAAACCAAGAAAGTAATT
Source organism: Apium graveolens (assembly GCF_009905375.1). NCBI lineage: Eukaryota > Viridiplantae > Streptophyta > Magnoliopsida > Apiales > Apiaceae > Apium > Apium graveolens. Next base: position 201,783,820 of record NC_133649.1, read on the forward strand.
TAGTTCTCCCATTATACTCATTTCATAGTTACTTTGCATCAATTTGGCAAACTTTTTGCAAAGTTTTTCATCTGTAGAGCCAAAAATAATGTCATCTACATAAATTTGAACAAGTATGCTAGAGCCATTAACATTTCTAAAGAATAAAGTTTTGTCTACAGTACCTCTAGTGAAGTGATTCTCTAAAAGAAACTTTGACAAAGTGTCATACCAGGCTCTAGGTACTTGCTTCAATCCATAGAGTGCTTTCAAAAGATAGTATACATGATCAGGTAGATTTGGATCTTCAAAATGAGGAGGCTGACTGACATAGACTTCCTCCTCCAAATCTCCATTGAGAAAGGCACTTTTGATATCCATTTGATAGACCTTGAAATTGGCATGGGCTGCATAGGCTAAGAAGATTCTGATGGCTTCAACTTGAAAGAGATGTGTCCTAAGTCCAATCATGTATGATGATTTAGGAATAACTTTTATGTAATATGTTTTGATTTCATTGATATTAATAAAAGACTTATTTTGGTTTTATTGTGGGCTTTATCTATTTAAGTATTTAAATAAGATATACCATAGTTTAGAGAAATGCTTTTTATGGATTATGATGAGATCATAATAATGAGAACTAAAAGATGATAACTCTAAACTTATATATTTCCTGGTCGTAGGATTACTAACTGGTAATTAATAATCCGCAAAGATCGGTACATACTATGCTTGCTTCATTATGAAGGATGTCTATTCTCATTGAAATTTGTGTGGTGACACTATAGCTAGTATGTAGGTTCTTATTATAGAATAAGTTCACTGAGCATGACTCACACAGCTGAACAATTGATGGAGTTCACTCACGTGTTAGCAGTTGTTCACATAGTGATAGTTGTACAAGTATCCTTAGACTTGAGGTCATCATAGTCATCTTGTGTACACTGAACTATGCTTTGGTTTAGTTCTTAGTCTCCAGGGACAATTATAAGGGCTCTACTAGGTATAGGAATTTGTACACGAAGATAGTGAATGATCAATAAAGGATCTACCCCTTCCAGTGAAGGAAGAGAATGTTCAATACTGATCCACTTATGCTAGTTCAGGAATCTCTGGCCAGAGTGAATGAAATTAGAAAGGAGTTTCTAATTTACATTAAATAGAACTAAGCATAGTGAATGGGAAAGCAAATGATTAAATAAGATAGGCTTGACACAAGTTCCATGCCTTGTATTTAATCTTGACATTGCAGGGTGGACGGAATTGATTGTACGGTAACTACTCACTGAATGGGTTCTTGGTATTCTAAGCAGTGAATTCGTATTTTCCGGATAGTCGCGATATGCTGAGAAGTATCCCTCACGATGTAGAATAAATATGATTAATTAATTAATCATATTTAATGAATTAGAGAATTTATATAAATAATGATAAAATAGTTTTATTATTATTTATTTCTACTACCTGGCTTAATATTGAACCAACAGGGTCACACCATAAAAGAGAATGATTTAATGGTGGAGGAATTAATTAATAATGGCTGGTAATTATTTATTTATGAAATAAATAATTAATTAGAAAATTTAATAATTGATTAAATGAGATTTAATTAATTATAAATTAATTAAGAAAAAGTTCTTAATATTATTAATTAAGAATTTAATTTTGAAAATTAAATCAAGTGAGAGAATTATTTCTAAAGTGTTTAGAAAAAGTATTAATAATTAAAAGGTGTTTTAATTATTAGTTAATAGGTTAATAAGAATAAAGGGTTAATAATAATAATATTTTATGGGAAAATTTTCAGCTGAAATTTTTTCCTATAAATATACTATTATAAACCCTTATTTTGCCTCAACCTAAAAAGTTAAGAAAATTCTAATTCTCCCACCCGTTCTTCCTCCATTACATTGATCTCTTGGTGGATACCGGTGGAGTGCTTCATACTTGAGGAACAGCTGCTAGGGATCTCCGCTCGTCATTCTTGGATCTCTATTAAAGACCTCCATCTTTCCATTAACGTAAAGCTTCTTAAGGTAAACATACTGAACTACGAATTAAATATTATTTTTTGCATGGATTCCGCGGAGGGTTTCAGTTTTTTTAAGATTTAAATTTACGTTTTCGTTGCGTTTATGTGCTAAAAACCCTTTAATGGCATCAGAGCTACTTGCAAAAAGTTTTTAATTCATTTATGTGTTTAACTGTTTTCGATATATGAGCATGTACGTGATTCGCCATGATTTGATGTTGATATAATATGCTTATATATGTATGGTTTTGAATATATGATATTCATGTGAGTTGTATAATTATAAGATGATTATGTAATCTGTATATATACTGATATATACATGATTTATGTTTGTTCTAATTATGAGAATCATATTAGATACGGATTCTGAATTGGTTGCTGCAGATTTGCTGAAATCTGGGTCTGGTATCCGATTTACGCAAACGAATACCCTATTTCATAGGTAAACGAGCGTCTGAACAAAACTGATAGTTGAAGCTATCAACGACTCGTCTATAAGGCGTTTGACGTCGTTTACTGCCCGTAAATAGTGATTCTTGTTTTTCTGATTTGATTGTGATTTTTCTAATTTTTGTCATATTTTTTTTATGATTAGATCATGGATAATATGATATGTTAAGGTCAGATTATGTGTTTTAACATGCTTTTATGTGTTGTATGAGCATGGTGGATGGTTATGGCCTTTCAACCTTAGTGTAATGGTTTTGGTTTTAGTTTTAAATACGACTTGCATGTCATCAATCTTTGTAATCATAAATCTCGAATGTAACTCGAGTTATTCTTGTAAGTTCATTAGATTAGTTTTACTTTCAATCATGTAATGTAATTGAAGACTCAAGAAGGATATCCAATGGAGGTGATACAAAGAAGAAGACGAGCCATACAAGAAGTCTAAACAAAAAAGAAGACTTATGTAATAAGTAGTTGTATTTATTTCTATCACCATATTAGATTGACCTTGATCTTTATCATGAGCTTGATAAAGATCATATAGGATGGGGCCATAACCAAACACATTTACTTTATTGCACTTTACATTTACTTGTTTATTTAATTTTATATATGAGATATATGCCTATGTTTACCATGCGATGATAGATTTAGGTGAACTTAAATCAATATAAGGCGTGCTCTAGAAAGTCTAGAATATGAATCGTTTCTTGCCTTAACAATAATATTATGAATACAATCATGAGATTCTTGTGTTTATAAAACACGTAATTAAATATGAATTTTCAATATTGTGAGAAAGGATGATTCTGTCAAAAGCAGATTTTTATCTATAAGAAAGGGGTATTAAGTGACACCATTTGACAATGCTCTCCCCGATCTGGGAATCATCTGATTATCGATTATTGATTTGAAATATTTAATTTACAAGGAAGATTCTTTTTATAATATGATTATGATTGTAACATAATATAATCCCTCTAAAATTAAATAATATCAAGTAGTAATTGGCCAATGACACAACGGGCTTGTGTCGGTCAACGCCTTCCAACATGGTAGAAAGTAGTTCTTATTTTTAAATCATTGTCGTTTCATGCTACAGCCGAGGGCTTTGATTTTGAAATAAGAAATACTTGTCTATTACATAGAGATGTGTACATTGAATTAGAATCTAAAGGTCGTTACGTGCTACAGCCGTGGGCCGTTGGAGACTGATTCAATTGTACGAAATGTTGGGTTAGACTTGACTTGGAATATTGAGTTTGTCGTGCTACAACTGTGACTCAATTATTCAAGAGGCTAAAGTTTTATTAGGGAATAACATAAGATGTAATTGACAAGAGTTGTCTACCTATTGAACATCACATGACGTTTCGTGCTACAGCCGTGGTTGTGTGACGGAATGTACGATCCCTATTCCCACTAGCATTATGAATACTTAATTTTCACTTAGGGGTTGTATAAATTAGATAAACTAGTGGGAGCCACTTATGAATAAAGACCCGATTCATATAGTGTTTTGAAATGAAATTGAATATTTGCTATGTGTTGTTATGTGTTCATCATTTACAGATTTACTATATACATTATGTCTTCTGCACTATCACTTCGGAGTATACAAGATGCTCACAAGTTGACTGGTCCTAATTTTTCTGACTGGCTTCGAAACTTGAGAATTGTTCTCAGGGTTGTGAAGCTGGAATATACGCTTGACTCACCTAAGCCTACTGAACCTGCTAGCGATGCACATAATGATGAACATGTTATATATCGTAAGTGGATAGATGATGCAAATGTTGCTCAATGCATCATGCTAGCTTCCATGAATATTGAGCTACATAAGCAACATGAGCATATGGATGCTCACACTATCCTTATGCATCTACAAGAGTTGTATGATGTGGCAGGGAGGACAGCTCGATATGAGATATCGAAGGAGCTGTTCGGTTATAGGATGTCTGAGGGATCATCTGTGAATGACCATGTACTTAAGATGATCAATTTGATCGAATGTCTTGGACAACTTGGTTTTGCCATGGATGGGGAGCTGAGCCAAGACTTGGTCTTGCAATCACTTCCGAGTTCGTTCTCGCAGTTTGTTGTGAACTTTCACATGAATAAGATGGATGTCAGCCTGCCTGAACTCCACAACATGTTGAAGACTGCGGAATCGAATTTCCCCCCTAAGAGGAGTTCTGTTCTTCTAATTGGTGAAGGTTCCAATCCTAAGAAAAGGAAGAAGAACCCTTCCAAGAAAAAGAAAGTAGGTGAGAAAAAACCGGTTCCACCAAAAGCTGAAGACCCCAAGAGCAAAGCTGTTTGCTTTCACTGTAACAAGGTGGGGCACTGGAAGAGGAACTGCAAGGTTTACCTTGCAGAATTGAAGAAGAAGAAGGGTAGTGAGACTACCACTTATGATTCAGGTATGTTCATGATCGAAGTTAATATGTCACTAAGTCAAATTTCTACTTGGGTATAAGATACCTCATGTGGCTCTCATATTTGCAATTCGTTACAGGGACTAAGGAGAAGTAGGGCTCTTGAAGAAGAGGAGGTGATTCTACGGATGGGAAATAGAGCACGAGTTGCTGTTGAAGCTGTAGGATCATTTCATTTACATATGCCTATGGGCAAGACTATTGTTCTAAATAATTGTTATTTTGTTCCCTCGATTGTGAGGAATATTATTTCTATTCCATGTTAGACTTGGCTGGATTTTTGTTTGTTATTCAGAATAATAAATGTTCAATTCTTAGAGATAATGTTCTTTATGGAAGTGGTATTTTAAACAATGGTCTATATGTAAGTGACGTAGAGCATAATTTACTACAAATTGAACATACTAATAAAAGAAAATGGGATGATCAAGATCTCACTTTCTTGTGGCACTGCGGACTTGGTCACATTAGTGAAAATAGATTGCGGACATTACATACGGAAGGGTTACTTGACCCCTTTGATTTTGAATCATATCCTACATGCGAGTCTTGTCTATTGGGTAAAATGACCAAATCTCCATTTAGTGGACATGGAGAGAGGGCTGCAGATTTGCTAGGATTGGTACACACAGATGTATGTGGACCAATGTCTACGCAAGCCATGGGTGAATTTTTATACTTCATTACTTTCATAGATGATCGATCTAGATTCGAATATGTGTATTTGATGAAACACAAGTCTGAAGCCTTTGAAAAGTTCAAAGAATATAAGTATGAAGTGGAGAAACAAACCAAACATAGTATTGTAACTCTTCGATCAGATTGAGGTGGTGAATACTTGAATGGAGAGATCTCAAAGAAAATGGTATAGTCTCCCAGTGGACTCCTCCATATACTCCACAGTTGAATGGGGTATCTGAAAGGAGAAATTGAACTTTGTTAGACATGGTTCGGTCCATGATGAGCTATGCGAATCTTCCAGTATTCCTATGGAGTTATGCATTGGAAACCTCAACATATTTACTGAATAAGGTGCCTTCCAAATCTGTTCCTCAAACTCCATATGAGATATGGAAAGAAAGGAAACTGAGTCTTAAACACGTAAAGATTTGGGGATGTCCAGCTTATGTCAAGAAAGTTGACCCAGATAAGCTGGAATCTCGATCTGTAAAATGTAATTTTATGGGATATCCTAAAGAGACTTTAGGGTATTACCTTTACACCGATCATCGGGTGTTTGTCTCCAGACATGCTACCTTCTTGGAAAAGCAGTTTATCCTTGAAGGAAACAGTGGGAGCAAAATTGAACCTGATGAAGTTCAAGAAGCACAAACTACTATGGATCAAGTGGAAACACCTGTTCAGACTGAACAACCTTCTGTGGAACAGCCCATTCATAGGTCAGGGAGAGTGTCTCGCCAACCTGAGAGGTATTATGGCCTTGTCATTGAGAATGACAATGAGTTGTCAATCATTGATGATGATGAACCTATGACCTATAATGAGGCTATGAGTAGTGTTGACTCAGAGAAATGACATAGTGCCATAAAATCCGAAATGGAATCTATGTATACCAACCACGTATGGACTCTGGTTGAGGCACCTGAAGGTGTTAAGCCTATTGGGTGCAAGTGGGTATACAAAAGAAATATTGGGACAGATGGTCAGGTGGAGACCTATAAGGCCAGGCTCGTGGCAAAAGGATTCAAACAAAGGCAAGGGATTGACTTTGATGAAATTTTGTTGCCTGTAGTCCTGTTAAAATCAATTCATATTTTGCTTGCGATTACTGCTTACTACGACTATGAGATCTGACAAATGGACGTGAAAACAACCTTTCTCAATGGGAAACTTGAAGAGGAAGTGTATATGACACAACCAGAGGGTTTTCTTTCCAAGGGAAATGAACACCTAGTGTGTAAGCTGCTGCGAACCATATATGGTTTAAAGCAAGTTTCTCGTAGATGGAACATCCATTTTGATGAGACAATCAAAGAATTTGGTTTTATCAAAAACATAGATGAACCATGTGTCTACAAGAAGGTTAGTGGGAGCGCGGTAACATTTCTTGTATTGTATGTGGATGACATACTTCTTATAGGAAATGTTTTACGACGCTTTCATCAAATTAGGGAGATTGTTGAAAGAGGAGATGTCAACGTCAAGAGAGTTGACACACATAACAACATAGCAGACCCTTTAACAAAGCCACTTTCTCAAAGTCACTTTGATCGTCGTAAAGACAAGATGGGTATTAGATACCAGAGTGATTGGCTTTAGTACAAGTGGGAGATTGAAAGAGATGTGTCCTATGTCCAATCATGTATGATGATTTAGGAATAATTTTTATGTAATCTGTTTTGATTTCATTGATATTAATAAAAGACTTGTTTTGGTTTTATTGCGGGCTTTATCTATTTAAGTGTTTAAATAAGATATACCATAGTTTAGAGTAAACCTTTTTATGGATTATGATGAGATCATAATAATGAGACCTAAAAGATGATAACTCTAAACTTAAATATTTTCTGGTCATAGGATTACTAACTGGTAATTAGTAATCCGCAAAGATCGGTACATACTATGCTTGCTTCATTATGAAGGATGTATGTTCTCATAGACATTTATGTGGTGACACTATAGCTAGTATGTAGGTGCTTATTATAAAATAAGTTCACTGAACATGACTCACACAGCTGAACAACTGATGAAGTTCACTCACGTGTCAGCAGTTGTTCACATAGTGATAGTTGTACAAGTATCCTTAGACTTGAGGTCATCATAGTCATCTTGTGTACACTAAACTATACTTTGGTTTAGTTCTTAGTCTCCAGGTACAATTATAAGGGCTCTACTGGGTATAGGAATTTGTACACGAAGATAGTGAATAATCAATAAAGGATCTACCCCTTCCAGTAAAGGAAGAGAATGTTCAATACTAATCCACTTATGCTAGTTCAGGAATCTCTGGCCAGAGTGAATGAAATTAGAAAGGAGTTTCTAATTTACATTAAATAGAACTAAGCATAGTGAATGGTAAAGCAAATGATTAAATAAGATAGGCTTGACACAAGTTCCATGCCTTGTATTTAATCGTGACATTGCAGGGTGGAAGGAATTGATTGTACGGTAACTACTCACTAAATGGGTTCTTGGTATTCTAAGTAGTGAATTCCTATTATCCGGATAGTCGCGATATGCTGAGAAGTATCCCTCACGATGTAGAATAAATATGATTAATTAATTAATCATATTTGATGAATTAGAGAATTTATATAAATAATGATAAAATAATTTTATTATTATTTATTTCTACTACCGGCTTAATATTGAACCTACAGGGTCACACCATGAAAGAGAATGATTTAATGGTGGAGGAATTAATTAATAATGGCTGGTAATTATTTATTTGTGAAATAAATAATTAGTTAGAAAATTTAATAATTGATTAAATGAGATTTAATTAATTATAAATTAATTAAGAAAAAGTTCTTAATATTATTAATTAAGAATTTAATTTTGGAAATTAAATCAAGTGAGAGAATTATTTCTAAAGTGTTTAGAAAAAGGATTAATAATTAAAAAGTGTTTTAATTATTAGTTAAAAGGTTAATAAGGATAATGGGTTAATAATAATAATATTTTATAAACCTTTATTTTGCCTCAACCTAAAAAGTTAAGAAAACCCTAATTCTCCCACCCCTTCCTCCTCCATTACATTGATCTCTTGGTGGATACCGGTGGAGTGCTTCACACTTGAGGAGCAGCTGCTAGGGATTACCGCTCGTCGTTCTTGGATCGCTATTAAAGACCTCCATCTTTCCATTAATGTAAAGCTTCTTAAGGTAAACATACTGAACTACGAATTAAATATTATTTTTCGCATGGATCCTGCGGAGAATTTCGGTTTTTTAAGATTTAAATTTACGTTTTCGTTGCGTTTATGTGCTAAAAATCCTTCACAAGTCTTGCAACAGGAGAAAAGGTTTCATCAAAATCTATTCCTTCTTGTTGACAATAGCCCTTAGCAACCAATCTAGCTTTGTTCCTGAATACTATGCCATTTTCATCCATCTTGTTTCTGAATACCCATTTGGTGTCTATTGGATTCTTTCCTTTAGTCTTGGGTACCAGATTCCAAACATGGTTCCTTTCAATTGGTTTAGCTCTTCCGGCATAGCTAAAATCCAATCAGGATCCAACAGAGCTTCTTCTACCTTCTTTGGTTCTTCCTTAGAAAGGAAGCTGCTATACAAACATCCATCTTGAGTTGCTTTCCTTGTCTGAACTCTAGAAGATGCATCACCAATAATTAGTTCACAGGGGTGATCTCTTGTCCATTTTCTCTGTTGAGGTAAATTTGCTCTAGATGAAGAGGCCTCATTGTTGTCTTGATGTGTGACTGAGTTTTGATTATGAGAAACTCCCCCTGAGTTAGTGAGTCTTTGATTTGAGAAAGGGGAACTTTCTGTGAGTGGTCTACCTTGACTTTCAGCTTCTCTCAATGACCTGACGGATGAAGTACTTTGAGTTCCGACGGATGAGGCTGATTGTCTCCCGATGGATGATGCAGATTTGTCATGTCCCAATGTATTTGTAGAAGGGGGGTTAAATACAAACAATACCGAATAATTGAATTAAGTGCGGAATAAAAATGTGAAACAAAATTCAAGTTAAATAAGAATATTATTAAACTTGAAGGGTGTTACAACAATGGTATCGATTACAAGGAATTAATCTCAAATTAATTATCACAAATCTACAATAAATTTGACATGAACTTTTTCTATTTTTGCAATAAAAAGATTCAAATGCTAAACGTAATTTGAGATTAAGTTCTAGGGATTTTGATCCGCTAGATAGTTACGCAAGAACAAGATAAAGATTTCTAGTGGTTTGGATTTAACTTAAAAACTAGAAATTGTGATCTTGAATTCAGCAGATGAAAATGGAATATTTTGCTGCGGCTGCTGTGTTTTGTTCTTGAGTTGGATAAAATGAATGTCTTTTGCTTCTGTTCTTTTATATTTCATTCAACAGAATTGAATTGAACTGGAATGACAATCCTTCGGTGAGACAATCCAATTGTACTGGAAAGACTTTCGGCAAGACTATCCTCTGAACTAGCATGACAATCGGATTGAACTAACAAGACAATCTCCTTCCAGTAGAACTTTTGGCAAGACAATTGAACTGACTTGGCAAGACAATCGGTATGACAATCCAGATTGTCATGCTAGTTCATTTTCAATTGTCTTGCTGATTTAAAACTGTTTTTGATCCAATTAAACTTCTGAAAATTCTTAATATTAATTCTGAATTAATTAATCAATTAATTCAATTAATAAATAAATTAATCTTTGCAGATATAATTTATTTTCTTAATTAAATTATATGACTTAATTAATTAATATAGAATTAATACTAATCTTGAACAGCAGCCATTCTTCTAAAAATCTTCTGAAAATCACTGAGAATTATGAATCAATTCCACCACTTCAATGTTGACACTCGATGTACTATCAGGTTCATGAGTGACTAACTTCCGTGACGTTTCTTCATGTCTTGACTTTGATACTTGATTTTCTTCAGATTAAATCCCTGTAATTAATTGATACCCTGACGAGATCTCTGTCACTTGATTAAATCCACAGTCTTGATTTGTATCACCGAGGCTTGATCAATTTCTTGAACTTCTTCCAGTGAATTAATTCCTCAAGTCTGTAGATGAACCTTGTTTCTGAATCCTTTGACAGATGTTACTTTGCGAGATCTCTTTGACGGTAGATCCACTATTTACTTATTACATTCTTATTTGAGTTGAGTTAAATCCTCGAATATACAAATAGGCTATGACATATGCTTTACAATCTCCCCATATTTGTTTGTTAGACAATAACACACAAATACCTAGAGGATAACTCAACTAAAAAATAAGAAAAAGATATAAATAGTAATGCAAAGTAAATATTAGAAAAGTTCTGGAATAAATTTAACATTTTCCAGATTCCAAATAGATGTTCCTCTAGACAGAACATATCTTCAAGTAGTTTCATCTTCTTTTGTACAACCACATTTCTTGTTGAGAAGCACATATCTCTCTTGCTTCTCCCCCCTATGAGAATCAACTTCTTTAAAGGAGATCACCTTCGTTTACCACATTTCCCGTAAAATAGGATCCGCAGATAAAAACCAATGGTACTCCCCATTTAGAAAACAGCTTCTTCCCTTATCACTAGGAAATCACCTTGTGTTTACCACCTCTCCCGTACAACAGGATCCGTAGTTATAAACAACAATTGTGTGGTGTAGTGTATATGTTGGATCTTTTTCTTCCTCCCTGCTATTTCTTCCCCTTAGTTGAGGAATCCTCCAAACTATTACTTAAGCTTTTATCTCCCCCTTAGTGAAGGAATGTATGTCGTCGTCTGAAGGAGTTCTCATATTTCACTTGGTTGGAAAAGAAATAATAAGTAGTTTCTCTTTCTTCCTCACTGTGAGTGTGTGATTCTGTTTAGTGTACCTCACATGTGTTTCACTCTTCTCTCCACTCATGTTTACACTCATTCTCACAAGTGTATCACTCCTCTCATAGCTCCAAAATTCGGCTGTACCTGCAAGGAAAATCACCTTAGCCATCCTTAAGGAGGTCACAGGTGGTGCAATGGGAGTTCTCAAATCCCCATCCTTGTTAAACTCGTCAGATGACTCTGAGTCATAATCTACAAGTTGCTAGTTTCCCTTTTAGGGTTCCAGATTTGAATTCTGGGAAGGTAAACAATGATCCAACAAATTTAGCATAAAGATCAAAGTTCCCTTCTAATGTCAGTGAAGACATTTCCTTGTGACTCATCAGGTAATATCTGAATCATTGTCAACAAGTTGTCGATCTGTGCCTATGTCAGATCCACTATCTACAGATGCATCCAGGGGATTTAAGTCTAGGGAGGTAGACACTGACCACTGACATATGGCTTTTGGATCAGTATCCTTTCCTAACACCTGTAGAGGCAATTGGTCCATTAACGAACCTTGAACAATCGAATCTGACCTTAAAATGGTCAAAACTCTTATTTTCGTCAACTCATCCTTTGTGTGTGTAACCTTTCCTTGTGCATCAAGAATTGTTTATATTTGAAGTGGTGACACTACATCGGATACCCTGGCTGACAGGCAAATTTCAATAGACGCACCCTGTTGAGAGAATGAATCTAGTAACTGTTTTTGTGCCTTTTCAACCATTACATCTTTTTGAGAAGATGTATGGGGGCTAGCAGTTGTCTCGGTTTAAATACTACTCATCTATGTAGGAGACAGAGCTACTGGGTTGACTTCAGAACCTTCCTTATGTGGTGCACTAAGGCACTATCTCCCTCACGCTCATTCATACTTCATTTAGTGGTAAGAGAGTGTTGGTTGGTTCTATTTCTGTGTTTGTCTTTACAGTCTGGGATAGACGTTGTGGGTTTTCAACCTCATGACTGTCAATGAAAGAAAGCCACTGGAAACTGAACCTGTATCACAGAACATATGGCAATAGAGAGATAAAATGTACTTAAGATCTATAATGAATGAAAAATATACATTCAATCTTTTGAGTGAAATGATGTACAATAGTAATTTCAAAGGATTTTACATGAAATAAGAAATCACTAATGTAGAAAGAAGTTTGAGTTCAATAATAACATTACCAGCTTACAAACAGCCATATCCCTCAGATATACCTTTGCTGTTATCTCCAAAGGTAACCAGGGGCCAGCTTTCTCATCCACATTTGATAGCAGGGCTCTATCTCCGGTCATATGTCTTGATGATCCACTGTCAAGAATCCACACTACCGGTTCCACCTGTTTAATGCCCTGCACTACAAATGGATTAGACCTTCTTCGGAACCCAAACTTGGTTGGGCCCGACATACTTGTAGAATTGTCCTTTGTCAGGAAAAACAACATTTTTAATTTTAATGGTCCCAACTTTCTCAATGACTGAACATTTGACCTTGTAAACAGCCTTAACAAATTTTTATTTAGGCTTAGGCACAAATGTCTCCTTTCTAGCCTTAGAAGGACTAGCAGTCTTAGACCTATCATGCTTCTTATTATTCACATGCTGACGAGGAGTAGTCTTATCACTAGAAACATGCTTATCATTAAAATAAGCATACATCAAATTAAAAGCACAAGACATACTATTAGCAACACCACATGCTTTATGAGAGTGATTAACAGCAGGAAATTTATGCATGGTAGACATGTCATTTTTGTTATCCAACTCATGTATGTCTGAGTTAGTCTCAGTTGCTTTCACAACTTTGACTGGAACTTTTGACACACTTGACTCGGAAACAACCTTCTCATTAGTATGATCATCAACACGTATTTCTTCTTGAATAACAGAAGAGGTTGCATCAAATGGTTCATCAATTGATGCTTTATAGAGGGGTTCATCAACACCCTTAAGCATATGTGGTACTTCCCTACCTTTAGCACAGACATGAGGAGGGGAGTTTATACCTAATTCTCCAATAGCAGCATTGTAATCATAACATATTCCAGATATTTGATTAACAGCTTGCTTACTGTAGAACTCTTCAGCCTTCGAACAAGAATTGAAGTAGGCTCTAACCTTATTCTCAAGACCGGTGATCTTGTCTTTGAGAATAGTTTCAAGTTGTCTATAACAGTTAACTCTATTCTCTAGAAAAGATACTTGTTCTTTTAACTTGTCTTGATTAATGTGCACAAGTCTTAATTCATTGACCTCTTTCTCAAGGTCTTTTATCTGTTGACTTAATAGTTCATTATCACGACGAGCACAATCTAAGTTACCTCCTAGATGATAAACTAATTCAGCATCATTATATTTTACCTCTTTTCTTGACGACGAAGCTTTTCCATCAATACCCATAAGAGCAAGATTCCCTTCTTCTTCATCTTCACTATCAGTATCATCTCAGCTTCTTCCCTTTGCCAGATAAGCCCTTTCAGAGTTACTCTTCTGATTTGAATCATAAGAGTTCTTCCTTACTTGCTTTGGCTTCCTACATTTTGTGGTAAAGTGTCCCAACTCATTGCAGTTATAGCATCTAATAGTGCTCTGATCAACCATCCCTGTTTTGTATCCACCATTGCTGGTGTTAGAGGATGAAGATCCACCTGTCTGGAATCTGTTGTAGTTGGACTTCTACATGAACTTGGGATTTCTCTTGAATCTGACTTTGGAGAATCTCTTGATAATTTGGGCCATTGACTCATCTTCCAATTGCTCCAGCTCTTCCAAGGAATAAAAATCATCACTGGATTGATTTGTAGTAGGAGGATCATATTCTGCTACTTACACATTTTCCTCAGCCTTGGAAAACTGTACCATTCTCTCTAACTGTTGAGATTGTTGTTGTTGTTGACCTTCAGCTACAAGAGCAGTAGATGTGCTGACCATTCTATCTTTCCCGTAGACTTCCTTTTGCTGAATCTGCTCTAACTCATAGGTTTTTAACATACCATAGAGTCTATCCAAAGATATCTCACTCAGATCTTTAGCTTCTCTAATGGCAGTGATTCTATGTTCAAGATGAGTTGGCAGTGTTAAAAGGAACTTTTTGTTGACCTCCCTGATTGAATATATTTTCCATTTATGTTCAGGTTGTTGATCAATGCATTATACCTCTCAAACACTTTAGTAATTCCTTCTCCTGTATTAGATTTTAAATGTTCATACTCAAGGGTTAGGATCTCCAACTTGTTCTCCCTAACTTCCTCTGTGCCTTCATGAATCACCTCAATAGTTTCCCACATGTGTTTGGAATTTTTACAGTTCATCACATGTCTGTTCATCAAGGGATCAAGGGAATCAATTAATATTAATTGAAGGTTGGCATCCAAGGAGGCTTCTTCTTTTTCAGCAGGAGAAAAATCCTCAGGATCTTTTGGATAAGTTCTAGCTTTGGTAATCACAACATCATCTACTATCACCTCTGGTTCAATAACCATTGGAGTTGTTGGACCCTTCTTTAACAAGTTCAGATATTTGGGATTTGCAACTTGTAGAAACAAGAGCATCTTCTTCTTCCACATGATATAATTTTCTTTATCAAATAGTGAAATTTTAACGGTTCCAACTTTTTGTGAAGTCATTATGAATTTTTGAATAAATAAAAATTCAAGGAGTTGAAAAATCACAAATGTGTAGGATCTTGATTTGTTCATTAATCAGAAGGCTCTGATACCAATTGTTAGGTCCCAATGTGTTTGTAGAAGGGGGTTGAATACAAACAATACCGAATAATCAAATTAAGTGCGGAATAAAAATGTGAAACAAAATTCAAGTTAAATAAGAATATTATTAAACTTGAAGGGTGTTACAACAACGGTATCGATTACAAGGAATTAATCTCAAATTAATTATCACAAATCTAGAACAAATTCGACATGAACTTTTTCTATTTTTGCAATAAAAAGATTCAAATGCTAAACGCAATTTGAGATTAAGTTCTAGGGATTTTGATCCGCTAGATAGTTACACAAGAACAAGATAAAGATTTCTAGTGGTTTGGATTTAACTTAAAAACTAGAAATTGTGATCTTGAATTCAGCAGATGAAAATGGAATATTTTTCTGCGGCTGCTGTGTTTTGTTCTTGAGTTGTTTTGTTCTTGAGTTGGATAAAATGAATGTCTTCTGCTTCTGTTCTTTTATATTTCATTCAACAGAATTGAATTGAACTGGAATGACAATCCCATAGCTGATAGGACTTTCGGTGAGACAATCCAATTGTACTGGAAAGACTTTTGGCAAGACTATCCTCTGAACTAGCATGACAATCGGATTGAACTAGCAAGACAATCTCCTTCCAGTAGAACTTTCGGCAAGACAATTGAACTGACTTGGCATGACAATCGGTATGACAATCCAAATTGTCATGCTAGTTCATTTTCAATTGTCTTGCTGATTTAAAACTGTTTTTGATCTAATTAAACTTCTGAAAATTCTTAATATTAATTCTGAATTAATTAATCAATTAATTCAATTAATAAATTAATCTTTGCAGATATAATTTATTTTCTTAATTAAATTATATGAATTAATTAATTAATAGAGAATTAATACTAATCTTGAACAGCAACCATTCTTCTGAAAATCTTCTGAAAATCACTGAGAATTATGAATCAGTTCCACCACTTCAATGTTGACACTCGATATATTGTCTGGTTCATGAGTGACTAACTTCCGTGACGTTTCTTCATATCTTGACTTTGATACTTGATTTTCTTCAAATTAAATCCCTGTAATTAATTGATACCCTGACGAGATCTCTGTCACTTGATTAAATCCACAATCTTGATTTGTATCATTGAGGCTTGATCAATTTCTTGAACTTCTTCCACTGAATTAATTCCTCAAGTCTGTAGATGAACCTTATTTCTGAATCCTTTGACAGATGTTACTTTCCGAGATCTCTTTGACGGTAGATCCACTATTTACTTATTACATTCTTATTTGAGTTGAGTTAAATCCTCGAATATACAAATAGGCTATGACATATGCCTTACAAGATTGTCTCCCGACGGATGAATCATTTTATAACTCGATGGATGTTGAGTTATTAGCTTCATTAGTTGTAGATTTTTCTGCACTATCCTTAGTTGTAGTTTCTTAATCACTTTCATCATCACTATCATCACTAACCATCTCCATATTGTCAAATTTGAGGCTTTCATGGAAATCTCCATCTTGCAGCCCTTCAATCTTTTTATCATCAAATACAATATGTATTGATTCCACAACAATGTTGGTTCTTAGATTGTTACAAAAATTCCTTCACCTGTTTTAGCATCAAACTTCCCATGTTGATCAGTTTGATTCTTCAAGATATAACATTTGCAGCCAAAGACATGAAGAAAATTTAGAGTTGGTTTCCTGGTCTTGAACAATTGGTAGGGAGTCATGCATTTTGCTTGATTCACCAAAGATATATTTTGAGTGTAGCAGGCAGTGTTCACAGCTTCAGCCCAAAAGTATGTTGGTAACTTTGATTCTTCAAGCATTGTCCTTGCAGCTTCAATAAGGGATCTGTTCTTTCTTTCTATCACTCCATTTTGTTTTGGAGTCCTTGCTGCATAAAATTCATGCATAATCCCAGTTTCTTCACAAAATGATCTCATCACATAATTCTTGAACTCAGTTTCATTGTCACTCCTGATTCTTCTAACTTTGAAATCAGGATGATTGTTGACTTGACTTATGTGATTGATGATGATTTCACTAGCCTCATGTTTAGACTTTAGGAAATATGTCCAAGAGAACTTTGAGAAATCATCTACAATTACTAGGCAAAATCTTTTTCTTGAGATGGACAACACATTGACTGGTCCAAACAAATCTATTTGTAGCAATTGCAGAGGTTCTTCAATTGTTGAATCAAGCTTCTTTCTGAATGATGATTTGATCTGCTTTCCTTTCTGACAAGCATCACACAATCCATCCTTAGAAAACTCCACTTGAGGAATACCTCTAACCAGTTCCATCTTGACAAGCTCATTCATGGTCTTGAAGTTTAGATGGGACAACTTCTTGTGCCATAACCAACTTTCATCTTGACTTGCTTTACTGAGAAGACACGTAATAGATTTTTCATTTGATGAGTTGAAGTCAGCTAAGTAAACATTTCCTTTTCTCACTCCAGTCAGAACCACTTTGTTGCTCCTCTTGTTTGTTACAACACAGACTTCTGAATTGAAGGTTACTGAATTGCCCTTGTCACAAAGCTGGCTGATACTCATCAAATTATGCTTGAGACCATCCACTAGGGCAACCTCCTCAATGATGACATTGTCTTTAAAAATCAAGCCATATCCCATAGTATAACCCTTGTTGTCATCTCCAAAAGTAATGTTTGGGCCAGCTCTCTCCTTGAACTCTGTGAGCAGGGTAGAATCTCCAGTCATGTGTTTTGAACAACCATTATCCAAGTACCACAGATTCCTTCTGTTTCCCTGCACACATTAAAACCAAATCAAGTTGATTTTGGTACCCAAGTTTCCTTGGGTCCTGCCTTGTTAGTTTTCTTCTTTTATTTCTTAGGTTTTATCTCATTTGACTTGGGGATATCAGATTCATCCTTAGTCATCTGAGTTGGACATTTGAAACCATTCATTAAAACAGAATTATCATGCATATTTTGATTAACAGGAAATGGCATTGTATTTACAAACATGTTATTCCAGTAGGGCATGCTAAATGGCATTTGAGGCATACTAAATGCAGCATAATAAGGATTATGTACAAATGTCATATTAGCAAATTGTGCATTCATATTTTGTTCAGACATAGCATTGATAGGCATAGAGGGCATAACACTCATGTTGGGAAAAGAAGGTGGTACAGATATGGAAGTAGGCATGGCAAGTTTGCAATTAATAAACAAATGATTAGCACTACCACACTTAACATAGATTTTTCTTGGAGCATACTTATCAGGTGTGTAGTTGTTATGTTTGTTAATCCCTACTTTCCCATTTCTATTGTTTTTCTTTTTAGCCTCTGTTTTAACCTCAATCTTTTCTAGTCTGTCATTCAATTGCTTGATGGACAAATGACCAACATTCACTTTTTTCTCCTTCTTCACTTGACTTGTTTCTCCTGAAATAAAGTTTTTGGAAACTGATCCATATTTTTTATTTAACTTGGCAAGTTTGGCTTTACTCACAGGTTTGCTCACAGCCGACGGATGAGGATTTATGTCACTCGACGGATAATCTTTTTGATAATCCGATGGATGACTCTCATCATCTGTCGAGACCATATTTGTTAGCAATCCTTCACCCAAATTGGATTCCAGCTTCTCTTTACTCGTTTTCCAGGATGCATCACAGAAGGACTCAATTCCTTGAACTTTGGTGATTTGAGCATGGCCATCTCTAGATGATTTCCATGCCTTAATCACCTCCTACTCTCTTTCAAGATGCTTCTTCAAAATCTCTTCTTTCTTGAAGGACTCAGTTAATTCATCCTTAGCAATCTTACATTTTATTCTCAATTTTTCAAATTCAATAAACTGAGACTCTAGCACATTATTCCTCTCACTTAAAAACAAACTGTTTTCTTTAATTTTAGCATTTTCCTTAGTGGGGAACTTAAGTGTAACACACAAATGATATAATTATGTAGACATGTCATTAATTGCATCATTACACTCAGCTTTAGATAAATGTGCAAGGTTAGTGGTGATTACCTGATTACTTGAAGAACTTGTCTCTGTTTCATCAGACTTGGCCATTAGGGCTGGGTTGACATAGCTTGTATCTTCATCTTCATCTAGTCCAGTAGCTGCCCAGTCATTTTCTTGTGTTATGAAAGCCCTTTCCTTTTTCTTGAGCAACTCAAAATACTTTTGTTTATTGGAATTATTATTCGACTAGTTAAGCCACATTTGAAACATTTGAATTTTGATTTATCCACCATGTTTCTATTTGGCTTAGCAGCTCCAAAGTTCTTTTTGAACTTGAGCTTGGAAAACCTCCTGGATAAGAATGCTAAGTGTTCATCAATATCATCCATGTCATCTTGACTCAATGGATCTTCATTATCAGCTACCAACCCTTTTCCCTTGCTTTCACGGACCTTTGATGTAGATTCAACAACTTCCATCTTCATTTCCTTCTCTTTCTCTAACTCAGCAACCAATGCAATGGACCCTCCTTTCTTCCTCCCTTTCTCCATTCTTTCATTATGCTCTATTTCAAGCTCATAAGTCTTTAGAATGCCATACAATCTCTCTAGTGTAAACTCCTTGTATTCTTGTGAATTTCTCAAGGAGACTGTCATTGGTTTCCATTCTTTTGGAAGGGATCTCAGGAATTTGAGGTTAGAATCTTTGGTTTGGTAGACTCTTCCATGCAGTTTCAGAGCATTCAGTAGCTTTTGAAATCTACTAAAGATATCAGTGAGAGTTTCACCTTCTTCACAGTGGAAATGCTCATATTGCTAAATTAGTAACTGCATCCTATTTTCTCTAACTTGTTCAGTGCCATCACAGATTATTTGAATGGTATCCCAAACTTACTTAGCTGTCTTGCAGTTAATGATGTTATCAAACATGTCACCATCAACTCCATTGAACAGAATATTCATGGCCTTCTTGTCTTTCCTGACTTGTTCAATATCAGGATCTGACCATTCATGCCTTGGCTTGGGAACTGATGGCTCATTTCCAGTTGCAGCTCTCATTGGTACATGAGGACCTCTCTTTATGCAATCTACATAGGCCTCATCTAGAGAAAGTAAATGAAGATCCATCTTTACTATAACACCCTCCAAATCCGGGGTATAGATTTGGGGCATTATTAATAACAACTACAAACTAAACCTGCACAAGCGGAATATAAATATGATAATTACCCCGAACTACTGCTACTCAGGATCTTTTAAGGTTAAGAGTTGAAAACAAGAACAACACACTAACTTTATTACATACCCAAATAAAACAATCTGTCTCAAAAACTCTCTTTGTTACAAACTTTATTCTATCTACATTCTCACCACATAACTTTTATTCAAACCACACAAAACTTTATTCAACCTAACATTACTACTTATCCTGTTACACCTGATCTGGTAACTCAAAGCTCTCTTCGGGAATAGGAAGGAACATTCTTGGTATAAGAGGGTCTCGCTGCTTGACTCGCTTCTTGACTACGCGGGTCCTGATGGGTTTCATTCTCTACCTTAACTGTAAAACAATAGGAATAACAATAAAAATGGATGAGCTAAAATTGCTCAACACGCCTGCAACAATATATATGGATAGTATAAAGAGAGAAGAATAAGTGAACCAATAAGCTGCTGGTTTGAAAAACCATCTGAATCTGTATAGGATAATAATCTGCCAACACTGGCGAGTGCCAAATGAACAAGACTGGAAACAAGAACCAACATATGCACTATAATCTGCTGATCAATCAGGATACACTGCGGATCTATACCCAACTACATAGACCCAACCAATATAAGGAGTACTCAGGCAACTATGGCCTATTAATTAAAGGTCTGGGTAAAACCCATCCCATAAAGTAACCACCCAGTCCAAAGCATAGCATCCGGAACAATCGGAATGCTTTTGATGTATCCCAATACCAGGATATCTCAAAGTATATGTAACAAGGGTAAAAGTACAGGAATACGAATAAAGGATTCAATAAATTGGGAGAAATCAAGAATCGAAATGAAATAGAAATAAGATTCAATAATTGCGTAACAGTATATATGAACAAAAATTATCAAAGATAACTGATATGGGAAAATAAGATATAATTCACTATTCTGAATTTAGAATAGGGGAAAACTTGCCTTGCGCGTACTTAACCTGGTTCAACTCACCGCCTTCTGTCCCTAGCCTGATCGGCCTTGCTGACACTGAACCAATCATAGAAAGATAGTCGTTTAGATAATTTACTATATACGTGTATCTCGAATTGATACTACGCAACCCTATCAATCTACCCATGCGTTTCTATCTGACTCGCATATATACACATATAATTATATAACACGTAAGGTTCACATAACCACGTAAAGCACATAGCACATAAAGCACATAATTGATTTTTTTTTGGACTTATAAATATTTTTGGAATCGATACTAGACTCATATCTGTATTAACTAATCCTATCTGATTTTATTATAATTTTTCGGGATTTATTTGAGTCAATTATACCCCTAATAGGGCCTATAAACGATTAACTAACACAAGACCACTCTCTTCTGCAAGAAATTATAACTTACAATTATTTTTATTGGATTTGTTTCATTTTTCTGAGTCTAGGGGTCTTCGTTTCGCTCAAATCGGACTAACGGTTTAATTATTATGAATTAAACAAGATTTAATTAATTAATAATTAATTATAAATAATTAATTATAATTAAAGAATCCTTAATTATATTTTTAAATAATTAACTAATAATTATTGTATTTTAAAATAATTAATCCCTAATTATTAGGATTAATTACTATTTATTACAATTATTTACAAATTATTATTACTTATTCGATTAAATCGATTATCTATAAACAAACAATCGATACAACTAACTGATACGCTATTTATCGAATAAACACTAATTACTCGAATTATAATCTAACTCAACGATTAACTACTCGTATAAATACGAGCTACTCGCAATTCTCGAATACTATCGAACTGTTATTATTATTACTATACTTATACGATTAATTAATCAATTAATTATCTGTATTTAATTATTCGATACGAATAGTTATTACGATATTCTTCGAATAAATTATCGCTCGAATAATAATTCTAATTATCGAATCACTACTCGTATAAATACGAGTTACTCGTAATATTAACTAATTATCGGATTATTAATCATATTATTTAATCCTTATTTATTAATTAATTACCTAATTATTAATTAATTACCTAATTATTAATTAATTAGATAACTAATAAATAATTAGATAGATAATTAAATAATTAATTAATTAAATAATTAAATTTGAAATTCTAAATTAATAAAATAATTTAGAAATTAATTATACTATTTTCCAGAATTTAAAACTGATTTTTATTTAATTTTTAGAATTACTAAAACTAATTTCTGATTTTAGAAAAATAAAATAAACATTAAAAAAATCAGAAACACAACAACAGGTTTCTGGGTTAGGGTTTTTGGATCAACCCCGGGTCGAAACCGGGTTGGAAACCGGGTCGAACCCGGGTCGCGAAGAACGCCCAGAATCCGGCGATTACTCCGACGACAGCGCTCGGAACCGGCGAAGCAAAAACAACGATCTTGGCTGCGATTTTAATCCCGTTCCTTCACCGTTTCTGTTCCATAGCAACCACAGAACGTTCCCCTCTGTTTCTCCTTCGTCCTCGTCGAACACGACGCCGGAAAAACAAAGAACAGCGGCGGCGACGTCGTTCTCCGGCGAGCAGGAAAACCTAAACCAAAATCTACAAAACCGGTGCCGTTCGACTGTAAACTGAACGATCTAATCAACCCAATCAGCAGAATTAACAAACAACAACTAGAAATCAAAACCCGAATTCGAATTAAAAACCCGAAAATATGAATTAGAATTCGAGTTATCAAACACTAAAATAAGTTACAGAAACGGATAGGAAATTGAAAGAGCTTCACAACCATTACTTACATGATCAAATCGGTGCACAGAATAACTTCCGAAATTCGGTTTGATTCCAAGAACTCCAAACCCTAATTTCAGAGAATTGGGGATTTTCTTGATTTTCTGATTTTTTTTATGATTAATTAAATAATTAATTACTAATAATTAGCTATTTATATTTATACAAAATAATACCCCCAAATAAAATTAAGGGGCTAATTACACTCCTAATAAAAATATTTGGCCCCAATTTTTATAATTTTTGGGTATAAATAATGAATTTTTAAATATCCAATAAATACAAAATTAATGTCAAAAATTCCCAAAAATTGTGAATATTACAAAAATGCAAAGAAAATGATGTATGATAATTTTATGATCATATAAAAATAAAAATGTGATTTTTGTGGGGTTTTTGGTACCCGAAGGGGTCCGGAAAAGTCGTTTTTCGCGAAAAAAGGTAAATTTGTAAAACGTCTAGGGGTTCAGAATAACGATATGGTATAGGGCATTTTTGGAAAAATAGGGCCAATGATTTTGTTTGAAATACGGGCTTTTAAAACATTGTTTTGAGCTGTACGAGTTTTGATATAAAATATATAACTTACGATAGAACACTCAATAAATATCCAAAATACGTTTGGATCAAAATAGACAACATGTAACACATAGCAGTTAGGGTTTAATGACTCAACACATTTAATCACATAATAATACACATAATTTATCTCTATTATGATATAATACAAGCGTAATTTCTCGGTCGTTACATTCTCCCCCCTTAACAGGATTCTGTCCTCAGAATCACACTATACAAACAACTGAGGATACTTTTATAACATTTCACTCTCCGGCTCCCAGGTTGATTCTTCAACCACTGGGTTTTTCCACAAAACTTTCACTAATGACACAGACTTATTTCTTAATACCCTCTCTTGCCGATCTAGAATTCTTATCGGCTGCTCTATATACGACAAATCTGCCTGAAGTTCTATTGGTTCATACTCTATTACATGCCTTCTATCAGGGTTGTACTTCTTAAGCATAGATACATGAGATACGTTGTGAATATGCTGCATATGGGGTGGTAAAGCTGACTCGTATGCAACCTTCCCAATTTTCTTCAAAATTTCAAATGGTCCGACGTAGCGAGGTTTCAATTTGCCTTTGTTACCAAACCTGGTTAGTCCCTTCCATGGTGATACCTTTAGCAATACATGCTCTCCTTCCTGGTAGTCTATATCCTTTCTAGATAGATCTGCATATTTACGCTGTCGATTCTGCGCTGCTTCAAGTCGCTTGTGGATAAGTTCTACTTTTTCCTTGGTCTGCTGAATCAGTTCTGGACCTAGAATTTTACGTTCTCTCACTTCATCCCAACAGGTAGGTGATCTGCATATTCTTCCATATAGAGCTTCATAAGGTGGCATCCCAATACTCGCTTTATAACTGTTATTATAAGAAAATTCCACTAGCGGTAAGTGCTCGTCCCAATTTCCTTCAAAGTCTATTGCGCATACACGTAGCATATCTTCGATTGTTTGAATTGTCCTTTCGCTTTGCCCGTCCGTTTGTGGATGATAAGCAGTACTCATGTTCAACTTTGTTCCTAGACATTCTTGGAATTGTCTCCAAAATCTTGAATTGAAACAGGGATCTCGATCTGATACAATCGATACGGGTACTCCATGACGCATTACGATTTCCTTGAGATATAAGTGCACTAACTTGTCCAGTGAAAATCTTTCGTTGATCGGAAGAAAATGTGCTGATTTCGTCAATCGATCAATGATAACCCAAATTGCATCATGATTTGCTTTCGTCTTTGGAAGTCCCACTACAAAATCCATAGCTAAGTGCTCCCATTTCCATTCGGAAATATCTAGTGGTTGTAATAGTTCACTCGGACACTGATGTTCAGCTTTCACTCTTTGGCACGTATAACACTTGCTGACCCATTCCGCTATCTCTTTCTTCATATTCGGCCACCAAAAGTTTTCCTTCAGGTCTCTGTACATCTTTGTGCTTCCGGGATGAATCGCATATCTTGAACTATGAGCATCTTGTAAAATTTCCGCTTTCAATTCCGGTACGTTAGGTATCCAGATCCTTGAAGCAACACGAAAAATTCCTTTAGCATCTTTCTGACTAGTAATCTCTTCTCCTGTCAAATTGTCGATATCCTGGTCCATTACTTCTTCCTGACACCTTCTTATCTTCTCCAATAGTTCTGGCTGAAAAGTGATAGCGTAAATCATTTTGGTAGAAATTTCTGGTATACGAACTTCAATTTCCAATTTATCGAATTCCTTGATTAAGTCCTCTGAAGACGTTAACAAGTTCAATCGTTTCTTTCAACTTAACGCATCTGCTACTACATTGGCCTTGCCTGGATGATAATTGATTGAAACGTCATAATCCTTGATTAATTCTAGGCAACGTCTTTGTCGCATGTTAAGTTCCTTCTGGGTAAAAATGTACTTCAAGCTTTTGTGATCTGTATAAATCTCACATATTTCGCTATACAGATAGTGTCTCCAAAGCTTCAGTGCGAACACAATTGCTGCTAGCTCGAGATCGTGCGTCGGATATTTCTGTTCATGGGGCTTTAACTATCTGGAAGCATATGCGATCACGTTGCCATGCTGCATCAAAACACATCCAAGTCCTCAATACGAAGCGTCGCTGTATATGACAAAGTCTCATTGATCATCAGGTAACACAAGCACAGGTGCAGTTACTAGTCGATTCTTCAATTCTTGGAAACTTGCTTCACATTTCTCGTTCCATTCGAACTTTTCATTCTTTCACGTCAACTTCGTCAACGGTGTGGCTATCTTTGCAAAATCTTTAACGAATCTTCTGTAATAACCGGCTAATCCCAAGAAACTTCTGACTTCAGTTGTCGTCTTTGTTCTTTCCCAATTTAAAATAGCTTCGATCTTTACGGGATCCACTTGAATTCCTTCAATACTAATGATGTGTCCTAAAAACTGCACTTTCTTCAACCAAAATTCACATTTTGAAAATTTTGCATAGAGCTGTTCCTTTCGTAATATTTCCAACGTCGTTCTTAAGTGCGCTGCATGTTCTTCTTCCGTCTTTGAATAAATCAAGATGTCATCAATAAATACAATGATAAACTTATCCAAGTACTTCTTGAATACTCGATTCATCAAATCCATGAATGATGCAGGTGCATTTGTCAATCCAAAAGCCATCACAAGAAATTCATAGTGTCCATATCTCATTCTGAACGCAGTCTTTGAAATATCTTTTGCCTTGATCTTTAGCTGATGATAGCCTGATCGTAAGTCGATTTTCGAAAACCATGCTGCTCCTTTTAGTTGATCAAATAAGTCGTCGATGCGAGGTAAAGGATATTTATTCTTGATAGTTAACTTGTTCAGCTCACGATAATCAATACGCAGTCGCATGCTACCGTCCTTCTTTTTCACGAACAATACTGGTGCGCCCCATGGGGATACACTTGGCCTTATAGTTCCTTTGTCGAGAAGTTCTTGCAACTGCTTTGCTAATTCCTTCATTTCAACGGGTGCCATTCGATATGGAGCTTTCGAAATTGGTTCAGTCCCTGGCGCCAAATCAATAGTGAACTCGATTTCTCGATCCAGTGGAAGTCCTGGAAGTTCATCTGGAAAGACATCGGGAAACTCACAAACTACAGGAATATCTTCAATCTTCGGACTTTCTTTTTTAGTATCCAATACATAAGCTGTATAAGCTTGACATCCTTGGCATAACAATCTTCTCGTCTGCATCATTGTTAGGAATTTTTGCTTTTGCTTTTCCCCTTTAAATGTTACCGTTTTATTTTCTTTAGTTTGCAATTTCACTTTCTTATTTGCGCAATCAATCTAAGCATTATTACTAGCTAGCCAATCCATTCCTAAAATAACATCAAACTCTCCTAACCTGAAAGGTATCAAATCAACTGAGAAATGACATCTCCCTATCTCAATATCACAATTTGGGCATACTTGATCTACCATAACTTGATCATCATTTGCTAATTTTATGACTAACACTTCATCTAACCATTGAGTCTCACAGTCTATCTTAGAGATAAAATCTTCAGAAATAAAAGATCTGGTAGCTCCTGAATCAATCAATACTAGAGCATTTACGGAATTCATAGGGACCGTACCTACAACCATATTCAGACTCTGTACTGCTTCCTTCATTGACATGTTGAAAGTCCTTGCCCTGGGCTGATTTTGTGGTGGTAGTGGAGGTGGAGGTAATGCTAAAACCCTTGGAATACTAGCGGCCATTGTAACTCCTCTACAGTCTTTGGCAATATGTTATTTTCTTCCACACTGGAAATAAGTGACCTCTGCTCTTCATATCGGACATTCTCCAGAGTAGTGTCCCCTTTGCTTGCACTTGAAACACGTGACATTTGGCTTGTTGTAAATCCCCGTATACTTTTTACCACATATTCTGCAATCAGGTATAGGCGGTCGGATAAGTCTTTGCTGAGTTGGGGCAGGAAGTCGATTACCCATCCTCTGGTTGTTTTGTTCTGGTCTCCTGGCATTTACTTTTCCCCGGTCTTGAAATCCCGCCTTTCTGTTGAAACGGTTCTGGAAATTTCCTGGTCCTTTCTCTTTTTGAGCTGCTTCACTCTCCCCTTCAATGATCATGGCCTTCTGAACAATAGCTGTATAGGTCGTCAGCTCAAACACAGCTACCCTACTATGAATCCATGGCTTCAGTCCCTGATAAAATCTCTTGGCCCGCTTTTCATCCGTATCCACTTGCTCAGGAACAAATCTGGCCAATTCAGTGAACTTGGTCTCATAATCCGCGAGAACTTGATCTCCATCCGGTTCTTCATAAAATGAGGGAAATATTTTTCCAGGAAAAGATCAGTGAATCTATCCCAGGTCACCACACCTTCCCCTTCCAAAGCTTTCTTCAATTCCCACGAGTAATTGGCTTCACCTTTCAGAAAGTAGCTGGAAAAATCTGTCTTCTGTTCTTCCTCAACTTTCACCAACGTAAAAGCCTTTTCCATCTCCTTCAGCCAAGCTCTCTCCTTTGTAGGATCTGTGGAACCGACAAATTCCGGAGGCTTTACCGCCTGAAATTGCTTGAAAGTGACTGTAGGTGCTGCGGGTGGTACTTGATGTCCTGGATGAGCGGCTTGCTGTAACATCTGTTGTTGGAACTGCTGCTGATGCTGCTGCATTTATTGTTGCATCATCAGCATCTGCTGTTGCATGAGACGAAACATCTGAGCCATCTGATTATTATTGTTTTGGCCCTCGGTATTTTCGTTAAACGAGTCGGGTCGTGTTTTTCTTTTAGGTGCCATCTTTCTGATAATAAAATAGTAGGTTCTCTTAATAACGATATACTGAACAGGTGTTATGGAATAGAAATAGTCTTTATAGTATTAAAACAATGTTAAAATAGTTGATATGGGGAAAGAAAACAATTTATTAAATATCTAAATGAATAAAACAGTGCGATGTGTAAATAAATCCTTTTTAAAGTACTTTTAAAAAATTTTGAAAACATAAAGGGTACAATATGATCGTAAATAAAACAACCTTTTTAGATATGCAACAATATAACAGTGAAATAAATGTAAATGCTTAAATAATCGGGAAATAAAGAAAACATGAAAAGGTTCATCTTATATATATGGGTAGGACACCAGCTGCAGGTGTCAATGCTTGATACAAAAGCCTATGATATGTCAGTCGTACTGCTACTGCTATCAGTCAAAACTAGTAGCTACACTCATACAAACTAGTCATACAATACTAGGCTGCCTCTATCTACAAAAATATACAAGATACAACACTTGTCCATCTGCTAATATCAGAATCCTGGTGGCACATGGCTCAGCTCTTCCTGCAAAGCTTCTAACACTGCCTCTGTAAGTCCCATCGCCCTGCGATATGCTACCTCTGCACTAATATCCTGCTGCCTCAGATCAGTAAGCTGCTGAGAACTAACTCTGTGAATCTGACGTAGCCTCTCTCTCAATATGTAGTCTGGTCCTAGTGCTCGGACTGAACCGTCCACCTGTGTCTCAAACAATCCAAGGATCTCTCTACACTGGTTCTGCCATCGAACGTTCTCCTCTCTCTGCCTGAAAACGCTGATATGTAACTGTATGATGCTCACGAAGATCCGTGCAGGAACCTCAAGAAGGTAATGGCCCATCTACTACTACCTCGTCCATGAACTCCGGCTGTGAAAACTGATATACCCCGGGAATAGGGGCATAGATAGCTAGTGGGGCAGGAAATAAGACAGGCTGCTCCATAGGTGCATACACTGGTGGCTCTGCCTCAGGCTCCATCGGTGGAATCTATGGAATCTCAACTTGTGGCATAGGAATATGTGGCTCTAAATCCTCCCACTGCGGAATATCAACCATGTCAGGAATATCGAACATCGGGAACTCAAGTGGTGGAAAATCTGGTATCTCTGGCTCAAAATATGGAAAATAATCTGCAAAATCTGGTACCTCTGGGGGAAGTGGTATCTCTGGTGCTGGTCCAGGTGGCAATGGTGGAGGTGGTGGTAATGGAGGAAAAATCTGCTCTGACACTGGAGCCACTACTGGTGCAATCACTGGATCTGTCTCGGTCCGCTCTGTAGACGATGATAAAGAAGCCATCTAATATACATAACAATAATAACACAAAAACCATCAAATCACAATCCTAAAACTCATAACTTCTAATCACATAAACAGATAATCCTAACACTCTTACTTCAATCCTATCTGACCTTCTTATCTTATCTTAATCCTAACGTTCTTGTTTTTAAGGGTCAAAACCTAAGCTCTGATGCCAACTATAATACCCTCCAAATCCGGGGTATAGATTTGGGGCATTATTAATAACAACTACAAACTAAACCTGCACAAGCGGAATATAAATATGATAATTACCCCGAACTACTGCTACTCAAGATCTTTTAAGGTTAAGAGTTGAAAACAAGAACAACACAGTAACTTTATTACAAACCCAATTAAAATAATCTGTCTCAAGAACTCTCTTTGTTACAAAACTTTATTCTATCTACATTCTCACCACACAACTTTTATTCAAACCACACAAAACTTTTATTCAACCTAACATTACTACTTATCCTGTTACACCTGCTCTGGTAACTCAAAGCTCTCTTCGGGAATAGGAAGGAACACTCTTGGTATAAGAGGGTCCCGCTGCTTGACTCGCTTCTTGACTACGCGGGTCCTGATGGGTTTCATTCTCTACCTTAACTGTAAAACAATAGGAATAACAATAAAAAGGGATGAGCCAAAATTGCTCAACAAGCCTGCAACAATATATATGGATAGTATAAAGAGAGAAGAATAAGTGAACCAATAAGCTGCTGGTTTGAACAACCATCTGAATCTGTATAGGATAATAATTTGCCAACACTGGCGAGTGCCAAATGAACAAGACTGGAAACAAGAACCAACATATGCACTATAACCTGCTGATCAGTCAAGATACAGTGCGGATCAATACCCAACTGCATAGACCCAACCAACATAAGGAGTACTCAGGCAACTATGGCCTATTAATTAAAGGTCTGGGTAAAACCCAGCCCATAAAGTAACCACCCAGTCCAAAGCGTAGCATCCTGAACAATCGGAATGCTCTTGATGTATCCCAATACCAGGATATCTCAAAGTATATGTAACAAGGGTAAAAGTATAGGAATACGAATAAAGGATTCAATAAATTGGGAGAAATCAAGAATCACAATGAAATAGAAACAAGATTCAATAATTGCGTAACAGTGGATATGAACAAAAATTATCAAAGATAACTGATATGGGAAAATAAGATATAATTCACAATTCTGAATTTAGAATAGGGGAAAACTTGCCTTGCGCGTACTTAACCTGGTACATGCTTGTCATCCGTCGGGTAGCTTTGTTGATCATCCGTCGAGAAGCTTTGTTGATCATCCGTCGGGTAGCTATTTGACACTTGACTTCATTTCACTTATGCAGAATTACAAGACATCTTATATTTACAATTAATCAACCTATTTTGCATATCTAATAAGAGTCAAGATGACTTATATGCTACTATAGAATCTATACAAAGTTGTTTGCAGAAATGAGTTACAATACTTATTATTATATAAGCTTCTCACTCGATGAATGTCAAATCATCATCCGTCGGGACTATATTTGAGTCATCCGTTGGGACTATATTTGATTATCGGTCGAGTGCTACATTTTTCAATAAGTTCAATCTACTAAGGTGTTTTGTTAATGTAATCATCAAGTCCACAACATATTCCCAACAGATACCGTAACCCAAGCCTAGGTGTTGGGTTTACCATTAAGCTATTTGCAGACTAATACGTCAATCAAATATTTTTTCTAAAAAGAGGTGTCTATCACCAAGAAAAAGATTACTTTAAATAAACATATATGCATATACATAATAAGATATTAATTTCTTATACTATCTTTTCATACTGCACATTATTATGTTCGGCATTATAGCTGACACAACACAACAGTGAACCAAGATGTCGGTCAGAAAGCTCACAGCCTAGAAGTGAGTAGGAAATGGCCAGCTTTTTTGTAGATTGTTTGGTGTAGTGCCACAGGTAGACCGTATAAGCTGGATTAGGTTTCAGTTGATTTTAGTCTGGATTATGTATAAGTCTGACTTATGTAAGATAGTAATAAAGAAACTTATATTTGGTCGGCAGTCTAACCTTAAATAAAGGCTACACCCGTGGTAAGACTTAATTACTTTTGGTCTGTAATAACTATCACTTTTCATATTAATAACTCTAGTAATGCATTGTTCGTTTCCAAGATAATAACCTGTAAGTGTGTGTGTGTGTGTTGATTAGTGTGGGGTCGTAGATGTGTGAGTATATATTTAATGTTGTGTAAGATAAGTGTTTAAAGAGGATTCAAGATGGCATGGTCATATAATTAGTAATGAAGGAATCAAGATGGACCCAGCGAAGATTGAAGCCATTATGAATTGGGAGAGAACAAAGGCACTAACAGAAGTAAGAAGTTTCTTAGGATTGGCAGGATATATCTATAACGACTCATAAATATTCTTTTATTTTATTTAAATTTTAATAAAGTTTAAATAATTAAATAAAATGTGTGTATGGTTTTGGCAGCAGTTATTGATTATTATTCAATTAAGTTATGATCTGTTGAGCTGTGGGATTTAATTACGTGAATTATTAGTGAGTTATACGATTGTATTTCACTTGTAAAAGTGATTTTATTGTAGTTTTAATTCCATAAATATTTGGATAATTTCTATAATTGGTTTTATAATTTTATAGTTTCAATAATTATTTTTAGGACTTTATAAAATTGAGAAATCAATATTTCATTAATTATTCATTTCTAAATGATTTTCTGAGTATGTTTAATGGTAAAATCCATATTTAATTATGGAAATCTTCAAAACAATTATGAAGTTTATATTTTATTAAGTTGGTATTATTCTGAGAATTTTAAAATAATTTTGGAAATTTTCGGAATTAGTTTCACCCGCGCGTTATTTCGTTATTTGTTAGAAAACGGGTACAAAGTGCACCTTAAAAAGTGTTTTAAAAATTTCAAAATTTATGTCTTTGTAAACTTCGGGATATTTATGACATTCTGATATTATTTTCGTAATTTTTGGGAATTGTTTTGCGTGCACCTCAGTCCGTTAACTTCAAATTTCGGGGCAAATTCGACTTTTAAATCCTCGTATCTATCTCTAATGGCAACGTGTCAGTTTCTTAATAATCAGAGGGACGCGTGTCCCTTTCCTTTGTGCAACACCTGTTAGCAGTTTAAAAAAAGGGGAAAAATCCCTACCCCTCTCTCGGTTCACTCTCTTGCTCTCTCTTATTCACTCGAATCTCTCTCTGTTCTCCCTCGCGTGTTGCTTCCTTTTTCCTGGTAATGGCTTTTGCCTCCTGCTTCTTCTTTTTTGTTGTTGTTTCCCTTCCTTTGTGCCTCGTTGCCGCTGACTTCCGGTATGATGACGGTTTTGTGAGATGTGTTCGGTTATACACATATACATATATTTATATGTATATGTGTGTGTGACTATGTGCATGTCTGTGTATGTAATTGTGTGTGTGTGTATGTAATTGTGTTGTGTGTGTGTTGTGGCAGCTGTGAGGCCGTGTGTGTGATGAAAGATGGTTGTGCAGTTGTGTGCAGCTGTGTTCAGTGTTGTTGGGCTAGGTTCTGTTGGATTAATTTTGGGCCTTGCAGTTTAGGCCTGGTTGTTTGGGCCTTCATCTGTTGGGACGAGATTATGCAGTTGGGCTTGATTATTACAAATTTGATTTTTATTTCTTTTCTGCAGGAAATTAATTGATTATTATTCGTGAAATAAAAACTTTCGTTGCGGGAAATAATATTAATCGGTATAATTTATTTGGGAACCCGTATTATATCGGGCGCTAATAAATTGTGCCGCCATTGATGATGAACTTCGGTGAGTCAACGGTGGACGGTGATGACGATGTTCTGAGTCCTAAATTTTATAAATAAATAAAATGATTACGTAAAATATTTTTGGACTTAAACAATTAATTACGAATGGTGTTGTGATGTACGTTGTGTAAAATGGTGGAGTGATATTGTGGATTATTGTGATTGTTGACGACGATTATAATTGACGGGTAGTCTTATAAACAAAGAAGATGCTACCAAAATTTCCTCAAAAAAATATAAATTTGTAAACGTACGTAATTATATTCTACGTGTTGCCCCTAATTGTGTTCGGGCTACATGATTACGTGATTATGTGTATAATAACTATACGAGTCGGGTTATCGGATTGGGTTATTAGGATTTGAAGATATCAAGCATGTCGGTATAACTGATTAGGGTATTCGGTATTTGTAGATCCCAGTCAAGTTTCGCCAGGACCGAAGTCAGCTTAAAAGCTACTTAGGGTTTTGTAAACCATTACAAGGCAAGTATCCCTGACCATACTTTTATGGTTCAGTACGTATGAATAGCTAAATGTTTTACTTTCATAATGGAACATAAACATTTTAAGTTGCGTATCCCCTGTAGTTATAAATCACTGTTTTTAAATTATTTTGGAGAAAAGTAACTTCGAAAGGTACCTATCTCGAATGAAATGATTGCGAAATGGATTTTATATGTGTGCTGGAAAAATAATGATTTTGAAAATGAGATAGGTACAAGTGTTTTGAAAACTGGATAAAACGGTTAGATACGGGATATATTGGGGCCAGAGTAGGCCTATTGAGGTGGCGTAAAAGGCTAATTCGGTTGTGCGCACTATAAAACTGATTAGTCTAGCAGGTCAGAGACCTAGCTAGTCTCTGAGTTCCGGAACAGGTAAATGGGATGGCAGTTAGAGCCATCTGGTGTTGATAGCTTGATCAGCTGTCTTCACATATCCGCTACGTATATGATTTGGATTTGTGATTCCCGTAAGGGTATAAGTAGTTGGTACAACGGTTTTATAAATGTGATTAGCATGCTAAAATTGGACTGTGGTACTTACACAGCACATCACTATGTTGTTTTGATAAAGCATGCTAGTTAGTGATATCCAGTTATCTCTAATTTTCATTACATAATGTTGATGGCATGATTACAGCTTTGTTCCTATTATTCTTACATTACTTTTTTATTCCGTTATTCATATGTTGGTACTGCTGAGCGATTATGCTCACCCTTGTAAACTGTTATGTATATCTCGCAGATGCCTAGAAGACCAGTCAGACAGACCCATGTTCATGCCCCTTCAGGACCCGGCTCCTCTAAGGTAGTTTGTATCAGGCCATGAGGTCTGATGAGTTGCAGAATAAAGTTAGAGTGTGTTAGATGTTAAATAAATTAGTTTTAATAATGTGAATCTGAATCATACTTGAACCTGGATCGGATCTTGGTTTGGGGTCAAGTTAGTGTATTTTAATAATAATCTTGTTTAATAATCTTGTTGTTTATATTTCGGTAAATGCGTTTGGTGACGTCAACTCCTGACCCCGGGGTTGAGGCTGTCACAGTTGGTATAAGAGCTACAGGTTCAAGTCCCTAATTCAGGTTAGGGATTGTGGCGAGTAGGTGATAACGTGAGTCTTTAGGTGTAAGTCAGCAACTCATATAGAGGAGCAAACCTTTAGAGTCAGTCGAGGGTTCCGACGGCGTTACCCTAACATCTATTAAATGTTTTGATAGAATTTCCTTGACATGGTTGTGTCTTCCCTGTATATTTATTATGTTGACAGTGGCCTATTGCAATTTCGAGTTCTCCATCTCGGGAGAATCCCTCTGACTCGGATAGCTCAGATTCAGAGAGACCCCTGGATGTTGTTGCAGAGGAGACCCCTATGCCTCCTCCACCAGTTCCTTCCTTTGTGCCGAGATACATCCCAGGACCTGGTACTCGTCCCCGTTGGGTACGTAGGTCTGTGTCTGCTGTTAGGGATTTCCCTCCCGGCTGTGGTCCCAGTTCTTCCATGATGAGACCTCCAGTACCTCCTGTGGCCCCTAGTGGTACTTCTTCACTGATCCCTTACCATGTTCACCGAGCGGTGAATACTTCCTTTATCAAAGATCAGAGTCTGGAGTTGGCTGCTCAGTTTGATCAGATACCTATTGCACCTTTCCAGGACATTTCTACCCCTTCCCCTGAGGTGCGGGCCCGTGTGCGAGCATTGAACCCAGATGGCTATAGAGAGGGCTAGATCTGTTGACCGGTTCATTAGCTCTGAGTTCAGAGCTGTACAGTATCAGGACCTAGTGAACTGTCTAGTGTTTGAGCTAGGTTCCATTGGTGGCAGTGGTAGTGGCTAGACCAGGTTTGCAGCAGAGAGATATAAAGCTCAGAGTTGACTTCTAGGAGTTATGTAGTTGTTTACTTTGTATATGTATATTATGTTATGATAGTTTGTAGTAGGCGAGGCTGCTATGACAGCCAATTTTGGTGTGTATTCGGATGGTTTCTTTTCAGTTGGATTTTCAGTTATACTAGTTGGATTCTGTTGGTTATTGTATTACAGTTGCTTTATTCCATTGTTCAGTTTTATATATTGTGTGTTGTTATTATTGTTATTATTATTATTATTGTTTCTATTGCTGGAATTTTTAGATTATAATCATTCACTCAGGACGGATCCAATTAAACTGGGGATGAGGATATTTTCTTAGTGGCAACGCTCTCCTGATGCATAAATATAAACTGACTGGAGCAATCCATTTTCTTATAGATGACTGTTATATTTCAGGAGATGCCACCAAAGAGAAACTCTCAACCCAATAACGGATCTGCTGGGGATCCTTCCATGAGTGAATTGATGAATTTGTTGCGTCAACAGTCTATACAGTTGGCCCAACAGCAACAACACTTCCACCAGCAGCAAGAACAATTACAACAATTGCAACAACAACAACAACAACAACAGTTCATACAGCAACAACAACAGCAAATCCAATAGCAACAACTACAAATCCAGCAGCAGCATGAGATGAGGGGGGCAAATCAGGGTGTTAGTTTTAAGTCTTTTCAGGCAGCGAGGCCCCCAAAGTTTAAAGGAGAAGTAGATCTTGTTGTTGCCAGGATATGGTTAAAGGAAATGGAAAAGGCATTT
Organism: Apium graveolens; assembly: GCF_009905375.1. Taxonomy (NCBI): domain Eukaryota; kingdom Viridiplantae; phylum Streptophyta; class Magnoliopsida; order Apiales; family Apiaceae; genus Apium; species Apium graveolens. The sequence continues at coordinate 201,820,499 of NC_133649.1, forward strand.
GTGCTCACCAAGGTGAATGAGGATTTAAAGACAGATTATGCTAGCTATTTTATAAGAAATGATTCGAATTATTGGTGGGAATCTACGCGAGCCCTAGAATGAGAAGGTCCAGTTCCATGGGCCAGATTTACAGAGTTGTTTTTGGAGAAATACTTCCCGGACTGTCTCCAGAGTCAAATGGAGATGGAATTTTTGGAATTAAAGCAAGGAGATAGGAGTGTTACGGAGTATGAAGTGAAGTGTACGGAGTTGGCCCGTATAGCGGAATATGTGAGTTCGGAAGCTCAACGAGCGAAGCAGTTTGAACAAGGGTTGAAGCCAGAAATAAGGAGTGGAATTGTAGCCTTACAACTCAAGACCTATACTTTGGTAGTTCAGGCTGCCCTAGTGATAGAGAGTGATTAGAGGTTAGCTGCAAAGGAGCAGGGTGAGAAGAAGAGGAAATTTGAAAGTGGACCTGCTAGGTCAGAATCAGGAATAGCAAGTCAGAAGTTCCAGCGTTGGTTTGGAAAGAATAAGAATAAGAGGTTCAAGAGGCAAAATTTTCCCCAAGCTAAACCCGGTACTACTTCAGTTAACTCTACTCCGACGAGGGTTCGTAAGCCAGTGGTTGATTGTAAGACGTGTGGGAAGAAGCATAGTGGACAGTGTCGAGAAAATATCAACTGTTTTAAGTGTGCGTAGAAAGGTTATTATTCCACGGAGTGTAAGTCTGAGAGTCAAGGAGTAACTTGTTTTAGTTGCGGCAAAGTGGGACATATAGCTAGGAATTACAAGTCAGTGACCCAAGGTAACGCTGGAAGGAGTGTGTCCCAAGGACCAGCAACCAGTACTGCTAGAGCTAGGACTTTTAAGATGACCAAGAAGTCTCCAATTCATGATTCCGATGTGGTTGCAGGTACACTTTCTCTTAATTTCATACCTGTTAACATTTTGTTTGATTCGGGAGCGTCCAAATCTTTTATATCTGTGAATTGTGTGAATAAAATGCAATTGATGTTGGAAGACCTAGAAGAACCTTTGACCATAGAAGTGGCTAATAAAGATAAAGTAACTGTAAGTCAATTTTGTCCTCGATGTTCCCTAGAGATTTTAGAGTATATGTTCCCTGTTGACTTAATACCTTTCGAGTTGGGAGACTTTGATATTATTTTAAGTATGGATTGGTTGTCTTTATATAAGAAAAATATTGACTCTAAGAAAAAGAGAGTTATTATGTACACCCCAGATAATAAAAGAATCAGCTACCAAGGACAGAGACAAGATAAAAAGTTCCTTTCAGTAATATAAGCAAAGAGATTGTTGCGGCAAGGATGTGAGGCGTATTTAGCTTATGTGGTGGATACGAAGAAAGAGACCCCTATTTTGGATAAAATTCCCATAGTGAGAGAATTCCCGAATGTTTTCCCAGAAGAGTTACCAGGATTGCCACCTGATCGAGAGATTGAGTTTTCCATTGATTTAATACCGGGAGCTGAACCAGTTTCTCAGGATCCATACAGGATGGCCCCAATGGAAATGAAAGAATTGGCTAAGCAACTTTAGGAATTATTGGATAAGGGAGTCATTCGACCCAGTGTTTCTCCGTGGGGTGCTCTAGTGCTATTTGTGAAGAAAAAGGACGGAAGTATGAGATTGTGTATTGACTACAGAGAGCTGAACAAGTTGACAAAAAAGAATAAGTATCATTTGCCACGAATCGGCGATTTGTTTGATCAACTTAAAGGAGCATGGTACTTCTCAAAGATTGACTTAAGATCTGGCTACCACCAATTGAAAATAAAGCCTAAAGATATTCCCAAGACTGCGTTAGAAGAAGGTATGGCCATTATGAGTTTCTAGTAATGTCGTTTGGATAGACAAATGCGCCAACGGCTTTTATGGATTTGATGAATAGGGTATATAAGGAGTATCTTGATAAGTTTGTTATTGTATTTATTGATGACATCCTCATATATTCGAAGAATCCAGAAGATCACGCAATGCATCTACAGATTGCCCTTCAGAAATTGAGAGAAAAGCAATTGTATGCGAAGTTTTCTAAGTGTGAGTTTTGGCTGACAGAAGTACAATTTCTTGGACATGTAGTGAGTAAGGAAGGTATCAAAGTAGATCCAGTAAAGATTGAAGCCGTATTAAAGTGGGAACAACCGAAGACACCGACAGAAATAAGAAGTTTCCTTGGATTAGCAGAATATTATCGAAGGTTTGTGAAAGATTTCTCAAAGATTACATCCCCATTAACCAAGTTGACTAGAAAGAATGAGAAGTTCATTTTGACAAGAAAATGTGAAGAAAGTTTCCAGGAATTGAAACGGAGATTAGTGACGGCTCCAGTATTGGCATTGCCAGATGAGACGGGAAACTTTATGATCTATAGTGATGCTTCTTTGAAAGGATTAGGTTGTGTGCTAATGCAGCATGACAAAGTTATTGCTTATGCCTCCAGACAGTTAAAGCCTCACGAGCAGAAATATCCAGTTCATGACCTTGAGTTGGCGGCTATAGTATTTGCTCTGAAGTTATGGCGTCACTACTTGTACGGAGAGAAATGCGATATTTATACAGATCATAAGAGCTTGAAGTACATATTCACGCAGAAGGATTTGAACATGAGACAGAGAAGGTGGTTGGAACTGATTAAAGACTACAATTGCTCAATTAATTATCACCCAGGTAAAGCCAATGTGGTAGTTGATGCCTTGAGTAGAAAAGAAAGGCTGAATATGATTAAGATTGCGGAGGGACTAGCACAAGAATTGGAAAGAATGGAGATTGAGGTGCGATTACCTATTGAAAGTCGGGAGCAACCATATGAAGTCATTTTCCAGCCGGCATTGATGGAAAAGATCAAACGGTGTCAAGAAGGAGTTATGGAACAAGAGTTGGATACTTTGACAGGGGAAGAGTTGTGTACTCAAAAGGATAATCAAGGTTTGTATAGATTTTCCTCCAGAGTTTGGATTCCTAATGTAACAGAATTGAAGAATGATGTATTGCACGAGCGCATAACTCTAGGTTTTCTATCCACCCTGGTAGTATTAAGATGTACCAAGACTTGAAGAGAAACTTTTGGTGGCCGGGAATGAAAAAGGATATTGCCAATTGGGTAAGTAAATGTCACGTGTGTCAAATGGTGAAAGTAGAGCATCAACAACCAAGCGGATTGTTACAACCTTTGGAGATTCCCCAATGGAAGTGGGAAGAGATTGCTATGGATTTTGTAGTGGGATTGCCCAGGACGAGAGCAAAATCATGACATTATTTGGGTGGTCATTGACAGATTGACCAAGTCAGCGCATTTTCTTCCGATTAATGAAAGATATTCGTTGGAAAAGCTAGTTAAGTTATACTTGGATGAGATAGTCACCAAACATGGAGTGCCTGTATCTATAGTGTCAGATCGAGACCCAAGATTTAATTCCAGATTCTGGACTAAGTTCCAAGAGTGCTTAGGAACAAAGTTGAATATGAGCACTGCTTATCATCCTCAAACGGACGGCCAAAGTGAAAGAACGATTCAGACCATAGAGGATATGTTGAGAGTTTACGTTTTGGATTTTAAGGGTAATTGGGATGAACATCTGCCTTTGATTGAGTTCTCGTATAATAACAGTTACCATGCCAGTATCGGGATGCCACCTTATGAAGCTTTGTATGGACGTAAGTGTAGATCTCCGTTATATTGGGATGAGGTAGGAGAGAAGAAAGTGTTGGGTCCCGAGTTGGTTCAGCAAACCAAAGATGCCATAGTGTTGATTAGGAAAACATTAGAAGCAGCCCAAGATAGACAGAAAAAGTATGCAGATTTGCATAGGAAAGATATGGACTTCGAGATAGGAGCTTTGGTGTTACTAAAAGTATCACCTTGGAAAGGGTTAGTACGATTTGGTCATAAGGGTAAACTTAGCCCTAGATTTATAGGACCCTTTGAGGTTTTAAAGAAAGTGGGAAAGGTTGCTTATGAGATAGCGTTACCACCGCAGTGGCAGCACATTCATAATGTGTTCCACGTGTCTATGTTGAAGCCCTATATCCCTAGTTCGAATCAAGTCATAGAATATGAACCGATTGAGCTTCAGCCAGATTTGTCCTATGTGGAACAACCGATTCAAATCTTAGACCGTAAGGAACGAGTCCTTAGGAATAAGTCGATCCCTATAGTAAAAGTTTTGTGGAGAAATCCTCGAGTAGAAGAGTCTACTTGGGAATTAGAGTCAGACATGCTTGATAAATATCCTCATCTGTTTAGTTAAGTCAGATTCTAGGGACAAAATCTTTTTAAGGGGGAAGGATATAACGACTCGTGAATATTTTTTATTTTATTTAAATTGTAATAAAGTTTAAATAATTAAATAAAATATGTGTAATGGTTTTGGCAGCAGTTATTGATTATTATTCAATTAAGTTGTGATCTGTTGAGCTGTGGGATTTAATTGTGTGAATCATTAGTGAGTTATACGATTTTATTTCACTTGCAAAAGTGAATTTATTGTAGTTTTAATTCCATAAATATTTGGATGATTTCTAAAATTGGTTTTATAATTTTATAATTTCAATACTTATTTTTAAGACTTTATAAAATTGAGAAATCAATATTTCATTAATTATTCATTTCTAAATGATTTTCTGAGTATGTTTAATGGTAAAATCCATATTTAATTATGGAAATCTTCAAAAAAATTATGAAGTTTATATTTTATTAAGTTGGTATTATTCTGAGAATTTTAAAATTATTTTGGAAATTTTCGGAGTTAGTTTCACCCACGCGTTGTTTCGTTATTTGTTAAAAAGCGGGTACAAAGTGCACCTTAAAAAGTGTTTTAAAAATTTCAAATTTATGTCTTTGTAAACTTCGGGATATTTATGACATTTTGATATTATTTTTGTAATTTTCGGGAATTATTTTGCGTGCACCTCAGTCCGTTAACTTCAAATTTCAGGGCAAATTCGACTTTTAAATCCTCGTATCTATCTCTAATGGCAACGTGTCAGTTTCTTATTAATCAGAGGGATGCGTGTCCCTTTTCTTTGTGCAACACCTGTTAGCAGTTAAAAAAAAGGGGGGAAAATCCCCACCCCCTCTCTCGGTTCACTCTCTTGCTCTCTCTTGTTCACTCGAATCTCTTTCTGTTCTCCCTTCTTTCTTTCATTTTTCTCTCTCGCCGTGTTGCTTCCTTTTTTCCTGGTAATTGCTTTTGCCTCCTGCTTCTTCTGTTTTGTTGTCGTTTCCCTTCCTTTGTGCCGCCGTTGCCGCCGGCTTCCGGTATGGTGGCGGTGGTGTGAGCTGTGTTCAGTTATACACACACACATATATATGTATATGTGTGTGTGACTATGTGCATGTCTGTGTGTGTAATTGTGTGTGTATAATTGTGTTGTGTGTGTGTGTTGTGGCGGCCGTGAGGCCGTGTGTGCGATGGAAGATGGTTGTGCAGTTGTGTGCGGCTGTGTTCAGTGTTGTTGGGCTTGGTTCTGTTGGATTGATTTTGGGCCTTGCAGTTTGGGCCTTTTTCTGTTGGGCCGAGATTATACAGTTGGGCTTGATTATTACAAATTTGATTTTTATTTATTTTCCGCAGGAAATTAATTGATTATTATTCGTGAAATAAAAACTTTCGTTGTGGGAAATAATATTAATCAGTATAATTTATTTGGGAACCCGTATTATATCGGGCGCCAATAAATTGTGCCGCCGTTGACGATGAACTTCGGTGCGTCAACGGTGGACGGTGATGACGATGTTCTGAGTCCTAAATTTTATAAATAAATAAAATGATTACGTAAAATATTTCCGGACTTAAATAATTAATTACGAATGGTGTTGTGATGTACGTTGTGTAAAATGGTGGAGTGATATTTTGGATTGTTGTGATTGTTGACGTCGATTGTAATCGATGGTTAGTCTTATAAACAAAGAAGTTGCTGCCAAAATTTCCTAAATTTTTTTTTTGTAAATGTAGGTAATTATATTCTACGTGTTGCTCCTAATTGTGTTCGGGCTACGTGATTACGTGATTATGTGTATAATAACTATACGAGTCGGGTTATCGGATTGGGTTATTAGGATTTGAGGATATCAAGCATGTCTATATAACTGATTAGGTTATTCTGTATTTATAGATCCTAGTCAAGTTTCCCCAGGACCGAAGTCGGCGTAAAAGGTACTTGGGGTGTTTTAAAGCGTTGCAAGGCAAGTAGCCCTGACCATTCTTTTATGGTTCAGTACGTATGAATAGCTAAATGTTTTACTTTCGTAATGGAACTGAAATGTTTTAAGTTGCGTATCCCCTGTAGTTATAAATCGCTACTTTCAAATTGTTTTGGCGAAAAGTAACTTCGAAAGGTACCTATCTCGAATGAAATGATTGCGAAATGGATTTTATATGTGTGCTAGAAAAATAAATGATTTTGAGAATGAGATAGGTACAAGTGTTTTAAAACTGGATAAAACGGTCAGATATGGGATACATTGGGGCCATAGTAGGCCTATTAAGGTGGCGTAAGAGGCTAATTCGGTTGTGCGCACTATAAAACCGATTAGTCCAGCAGGTAAGAGACCTAGCTAGTCTCTGAGTTCCGGAACAGGTAAATGGGATGGCAGTTAGAGCCGTCTGGTGTTGATAGCCTGATCAGCTGTCTTTACATATCTGCTACGTATCTAATTTGGATTTGTGATTCCCGTAAAGGTTTTATAAATGTGATTAGCATGCTAAAATTGGACTCTGGTACTTACACATCACATCACTATGTTGTTTTGATAAAGCATGCTAGTTAGTGATATCCAGTTATCTCTAATTTTCATTACATAATGTTGATGGCATGATTACAGCTCTGTTCCTATTATTCTTACATTACTGTTTTATTCCATTATTCATATGTTGGTGCTATTGAGCGATTATGCTCACCCTTGCAAACTGTTATGTATATCTCGCAGATGCCTAGAAGACCAGTCAGACAAACCCATGTTCCTGCCCCTTCAGGACCCGACTCCTCTGAGGTAGTTTGTATCAAGCCATGAGGTCTGATGAGTTGCTGAATAAAGTTAGAGTGTGTTAGATGTTGAATAAATGAGTTGTAATAATATGAATCTGAATCATACTTGAACCTGGATCGGATCTTGGTTTGGGGTCAAGTTAGTGTATTTTAATAATAATCTTGTTGTTTATATTTCGGTAAATGCGTTTGGTGACGTCAACTCCTGACCCCGGGGTTGAGGCCGTCACATTATCGAAGTTTTTTTCAGGATTTTTCAAGGATTGGAACACCTCTGATGAAGCTTGCCAGAAAGAACCAGAAGTTTATATGAACTAAAAAATATGAAGCAAACTTTTAAGAACTAAAGAAGATATTAATCACAACACATGTTTTATCACTTCCAGGTGATCAAGCAGAGTTTGTAATTTATAGTGATGCTTCTCATAAGGAACTAGGTTGTGTACAGATGTTGCATGATAAACTTATTGCCTATGCATCTAGAAAACTGAGGTCTCATGAGCAGAAGTATCCTACCCACGATTTAGAGTTGGTAGCAATATTATTTTCCTTGAAGATTTGGAGACATTATCTATATGGAGAAAAGTGTGAGATTTGTACAGAAGGAACTTAATATGAGACAATGAAGATGGTTGGAGTTGATTAACGATTATGATTGCACAATTAATTATCACCCAGGAAAAGAAAATATAGTGGTAGATGCTTGGAGAAGGAAGGAGAGATTAAACTTGTTGACTGTGCCAAATGAGTTATATAAAGAATTCCAAAAGTTGGAGTTGGAAGTTAGAGTTTGTAAGCTATCAGAAGCAAATATGTACACCATGGACTTTCAACCGGAGTTATTAGAGAAAATAAAGAGATGCCAAGAGGAGTTAATGGATCAGGATATCAATAATTTTGTAGGAGAAGAATTATGCACACAGAAAGATGATCAAGGTATTCTCAGATTTTCTTCCAGGACTTGGATTCCACTAGTGGCAGAGATCAATAATGAAATTCATTAGGAAGCCCACAAATCCAAGTATTCAATTCATCCAGGGAGTACCAATATATATAGAGATTTAAAAGATAACCATTGGTGGCCCAATATGAAGATAGAGATTGCAGAATGGGTGAGTAGGTGTTATACATGTCAGAGAGTTAAAGTAGAGCATCAAAGGCCAAGTGTATTATTGAAACCGTTTGAGATTTCAGAATGGAAGTGGGAGCATATTGCGATGGAATTTATAGTCGAATTACCAAGGACAAAAGTGAACCACAATACTATTTGGGTTATAATAAGTAACCAAGTCGGCTCATTTACTTCTTATTAATGAAATATTCTCATTGGACAAGTTAGTTCACATATATTTGAAGGAAATAGTAATTCGTCATGGAGTCCCTGTGTTCATCGTATCATACAGAGATCCACGATTCAATTCAAGATTCTGGGGAAGTTTTCAGGGATACTTGGGAACCAAGTTAAACAAGAGTACAACTTATCTCCCACAGACAGACGGTCAAAGTGAAATAACGATTCAAAATACTGAAGATATGTTACGTGTTTGTGCCATCGACTTTAAAGGCATTTGGGATGCACATCTACCATTAGTAGAATTTCCTTACAATAACAGTTATCATGCAAGTATTGAAATGCCTCCCTACAAAGCTCTTTATGGACGTAAATGTCCTTCACCGGTATATTAGGATAAAGTTGGAGAACGTAAGATACTTGGGACAGAATCAGTACAACAAAAGAAAGAAGTTGTCGACGTCATCCGGAAAAGGTTATTTGTAGCATAGAATCATCAAAGGAAATACGCGGATCAATCCAGAAAAGACATGGAGTTTACAGATGGAGAACCAGTATTACTGTTGATATCATCATGGAAAGGGTTGTCCAAATTTGGAAAGAAAGGAAAACTGAGTCCTAGATACATAGGACCATTTGAAATCCTGAAGCATGTCGCCAAGGTATCTTACGAATTGACATAACCCCCATAATTAGAGCATATTCATAACGTATTTCATGTGTCAATGCTTAAGAAGTACAATCCAGATTTTAGGCATGTGATAGAATACGAGCCAATAGAACTTGAGTCAGATTTTTCTTACAATAAGAGTCTAATAGGAATTCTAGATAGAAAAGAGAAAGTGTTGATAAACAAAGTTGTAAATCTAGTAAGAGTATTACGGAGAAACCCAAAGGTTGAAAAATCAACTTGGGAGTTAGAAAGTGATATGTATGAAAAGTACCCTCATTTGTTTTCTTAGGTGATTATGAGGACATAATCCTTATAAGGGTGGAAGGATGTAATATCCGGGTATTATCATGTAATTTTTTTTGGTAATAAATAAATATTATGTAAATATTATGTGAATTATGTGTTCAATTTCTGTGTTTGTTGTTCGTATGTGATAGAATTTGCGAAATTTAAATTTTTATATTCTCATAATGAGGTATAGATTATTTAGATATTTTTCTAGTAATTTATATGTTGTTAAATAACTTTATAATTGATTTATAGATTTAATTAATTATTTTTTGAATTAGTTATTAATTATTTTGATTATTCAAAAATTGTCCACTCGTAGTCGTTTATACATTTTCATTACCTGAAAGTTATGAGAAAACTCTTTCTACCCTAATTTGGATATTCCGAACATTTTCCGTGTTTTTCACTTTTTTGATGCAGAGTACATATTTACTTATACGATTCCAGGTACAATTTTACTATTATTCTAATATTATTTTTTTGTTCCGGTAAACCGGTAAACTAGATATTTTCGATATACGGAATATTTTGAATTAAATATTGTATTTTCTTGTAGTACGAGTAAACAAAAGCTTGGAACCCCAAAACTCTATTTAAAATCCTAATTTTTATGTTTATCCTGAAAACCGGTATTGGATTGGATCCGTTTTATTAATACTTAGCTATTAAGTATTCTATTTTTATATTTGATAAGATCCAATCGGGTACCAATATTTAGTAAATATAAATAGCCTTTACAGTACTTCATTTTGTACAAATAATCATTTTAAACAGTAAAAATTCATAATTATCGAGAAAATGAGATAAGTGTTCTTCGCATTCGTTGAAATCAAACAGGGATTTGGAAGTGTTAGGAAAGTCGGATTCCAGCGCATGAGTAGTCAAATCGAAGCTCCGGACAAGAGGATTTCAGTTCTAGCATCCAAATCACTGCTAAAACTAATGGTATTTTTCTATAATTTTTACAAAATTCGAATTAATTAGGGTTAAATTAGGGCTTACATTTTAAAGTGGTTGATATGATTTGATGATTGCATGTTATAGATAGTTGAATTCTGAGCATTTTGGTATGTCATATGTGTGATTTGGAGTTCCCTATCATAGGCAAAAGTGGGTTTGCTTTTTTAATTTCAGAATTAGGGTTCATAAGGTGTATGAATGTTTTTAATTGTAAATTAGGGCTTTCTTATCTAGGGGTTATTAATAAAATTGGTTATCACCATCGTGTTTGGAATGATTTCAGGAGTCGAATAATGTCATTGAATCGATGAGAGGGTACCGGAATCAAAAATACTTTTTAATTAATTATTAATTCAAAAATAAATGTTAATTAATTAATTTTAATTAGTAGTTAATTATTTTAATTGATAAATTTATTTAAATATTAATCGATTAATTAATTTAACTATTTATTAATTGATTTTAAATTATTATTTAATTAGATTTAATTATTCTTTTTGATTTAAAAATTCCAGAAAATAGTTTCGAGCCTTAGAATATTTTTTCTAAATTATGTTTAATACTCAGTATTTATTTATAAATGATTTTAAAGCTAATTTCGAGTATTCGTACTTCATTATTCATTTATACAATGATTTTTTTACTCATCTTAATTCCGTAAAATATTTAAAAATTCATATTAAAAGTTAAAAAATCATTTTAACCCTAAACTTTCTTTGAAAATTAATTTTTATCGAATACCTTACACATTATGTGTTATGTTTTGACGTCTTCCAAACTCGGGTCAGAAGTTTGGGGTTCACAACACACACACAATACATAAACTTGTATATAAAATATTATATGCATTGACCCTTCTTTACTCAACCACGGATCACAACAGGTTAGAGTATGAAAAGAAGCCACCATCTTAAATTTTATTACATCGTACCAAATCCCAGGTTAGAGTATGATATCCCTCTTACAATCCTTCATAACTCGTCTACAATAATAAGCTCATGCTAGCTCGATCCAACTTAACCTGGAATCTTAGCTCGCATACTGGACTGGGAATCCTCGTTACCAACAATTCCGCCTCTCAATCAGATCTACTGGCAAAATAGCCCATTTCTCAACCATTTTCGTTATTACTTTCCGAGTCCGAGGGACTATTGTTCAACTGTTGAAAATATAAAAAGGTTTGCAAGAGTGAGCTAACTAGCTCAGCAAGTCATAATAGCAATAACTGAGGTTAAACAATAATCAATTGAAATGATTCAGAAGAATCAAGTTTCTGAATAAGCAATGATTAAAATTGGATATTCATTTTTCATTTTTTTAATAAAAACCAAGGTTAGGTTGCTGATCAGTCACACACTAACCCCGAGCAAGGCTCCCAGCTTTGCTCTATATACTGGATCCAAGGCACGCATTGGCCTATTATGACCACGAATCTTGTCCGACCACGAATCTGGTCCACATTTATAAAACTATCCAATTCTAAAACAATTCAATATGATAACCAATGTAATTCAATAAGCTGAATCATAACAACATTTATCTTGAAGCATAGGGTGATTCCTAGTACCATGAAGGTATAAGAAGGATTTCAAAAAGATTGGCTTCCAATCAAGGAAAGAATCAGAAAGTAAAAGACCATGGGTTCAAGGGTTAAGAGGATTGGTCTTCTATTAAACAAGGAATAAGGGTTGGTATGTCAAGCAATTCAATGTCAGAAATCAGTATATGGTAAATATGTATTTGTGGAGTAGTATTGTATGTGTCTGGCTCGTATATGAGAATTCAACAATCAATGGTTTATGAAGAATAAGGATTATGGCTTAAGATCAATAAGAATCATGGTTCAAGGTTGAATAGTTTAAAACGCTTGCAATGTAAATAATATTTATTTTGAATACTAGCAACAAGTAATGAGAAAGTTCGAAAATATTTACAAGATATCTTGAAGAAGGTTCAGAAGTACTTGCCTTGTGACTGATGATTTGCGACTTTACTTGTACTCTTCTAACAGTTTTACTGTTCAGTCACTTTCTTTCTTTTTCTATGCCTTGCTTCTATTCATCAATCACTTGCTTTCTTTTTCTACACTTCAGTTCTATTTACTAATCACTAGCTTTCTTTTCGATGCTTCGCTTACTCTGCTAGGCATCACAAGTATCTATCAATACTCAATCTCATATCATTCTAATTATCATAGAGACGTTATAAGCTTTTATCTACCCTTCATTTTACCGTAATCTGATTTACGGATCGGAAGTTATGACTAAAACAGTCAAACAATAACCACATAGGCATATAACACATTAATTAGATAGCACATAGCACATAGCATACAGGACATTCGATCAAAATAATTTTTCAAAGAAGATTCGGGGTTAAAATGATTTCCCGGGTATTTAATATGAGTTTTTGAACATTTTTCGGAATTAAAACGGGTCTCCGAATCATTTTATAATTTAATAATAGGGTTCGAACACCCGAATCTGCCTTTAAAATAATTTTATAAGAAATATCGAGCCTTGAAATTAATTTAAAATAATATTTTAAAGCTCGAAACTATTTTTCATAATTTTTAAATCAAAAATAAATAATTAAATTTAATTAAATAATTAATTAAAATTAATTGATAACTAATTAAATTAATTAGTCGGTTAATATTTAAATTAATTGACTAATTAAATAATTAATTATCAACTAAAATTAATTAATTAATTAATTAAGATTTATTTTAGAATTAAAAATATAAATTTTTGGAATTTTAAAATAATTAAAACAATTTCTGAAATTAATTATAAAAAGACAATAAAAATTTCAAAAATAAACAAAACAGAAATCCTGTTTTTATAAATTTTTAAAACATAAATCTTAATTTTGAAAAATATTAAACTGGGATAATATTTTTGCAAATCAGGGACAACTTCAGGGGCCAAACTGAAGTTTATCACCCTTGTCGTCGTCCCCGATGACTCCGCCAACCGGAACTCCATGGCCGCCGCTATGGAGCTTTTCCGGTGGCCTAAAATCACCCCAGAAATTCACCAGAAACAGGCGTTTAATCATGGAAATACCAGGAACCCGACTATGCAACTGGAATTATCAACACGTCGACAAAACGGCCGAAATCGTAACTGGAAAATTCCGCCACCGTCGTCCTCACTTTTCCGGCCAACAACAACCAGCCATCGTCTGTTAATTTAGTTTATACCATTCGATTGCTTGCTTCACGATCTATTCATTCATGTAATCAATTTCAACAGATAACCCTCAACAAAGAATTGCCCAAATTCAATTAAGAACATTCAAACTAATTATAAACCCTAATTTTATTATTCCGAGAATCAAACTCAAATTTTTATATGTTATTGAGCTCCAAATTCATCATATAATATACCAAAATGACCAGGATGAAAAGATCTACATGATTATGTCATCAAATCATACAAACAACATCAAGAACAAAAATTCATATTTTAATTCATAAATAATTCGAAATAAATTAATTAAATCAAAAAAATACCTTGATTTCTGCACTAGAGTAGATGGTGGATTCAGAAAGAGGTTTTCAAAAGCTTTGATTTGATATATTGCACGCCCGAATCGGAGTTCAATAACGCCTTCGTTTGTGCGTTTGATTATTAAGAACGCACCGTTTAATTAGAATTTTCTCTGTATTTTACTGAATTTTAATGTCTGATTATGATTTTACGAATAAAATGAAATAAGAAAAGGGCTATATATATTTATGGAATATTAGTTCGTGTTGGATCGATAGATTAGGTACTTATCCGCTAAGTAACTGCATAAACGATCTGATTTGATACCCGTATTGGATAATTATCCAAATCGGACTTCTATAAAATACCATATACGAAAATAATGTAATATTATCTCGTCTTTTGAAAATACGGGTTTTGTTGGTATATCGAAATAATTATTGTATCGAAAATTGTATGTCGGGACGCGTACGGGTCGAACCGTAATCCGGATCGAAAAAGTCAAAACACGGAAAATGTCAGGAATTACCAGATTATGTTAGGAAGGAGTTTTCAGAAGAGTTTCGGGTTGTAGAAACATAAAAACGGTTGAGGTCGAAAGATTCTGGCCTTTATAAAATAGTTTTGTAATTATTCAAAAAATTATTAATAAATTCATAAATTGATATAAAATCATATAACACTCCAAATATCACCAGAAAAATACCACACTTATCTATATTTTATTCTAGATATATTGAAATTAACATTCTCATATTTTATCACATATAAACATCTAAACATTATTATCAATCAACAGATAATTTACCAAAATTCACATAATAATCATATAATAATTATTTATTGATACAATAATTACACGTGATATCCCAGATATTACATCCTTCCCCCCTTAAAAGGATTCCGTCCTCAGAATCACACTAAGGACCAGATATTGATACATTCAAGTATCCCACTTCCATTTTCTCAGGTTGATCCCCAACCTTACAACTTTTCATAAACTTTTACTCGCAACATCACTCATTACTTACCAGCCTCTTACCGACATCATACTATATCTGTTGTTCATATAACTCAACTCAAGTCTCCATTTTATATATAATGGAGCTAAATTAGTCTTCATGAATATAAGTCTATACACACCTATGAACCTGCTATGCGTGTGGCGGTAAAGCCAACTCACTTACACTTATCCTCTCTATTTTACTGTTCCAAAAGGACCAGCATAATGCGTATTAATCCTCTTTTCTTTCTAATTCTAGTAATTCATTCTCATGAACTTTTGCAATAGTTACTGGTTGTTGAACCTCATTCTCATATATTTCTTTGTTCAATTAACCTAGTTTGTAATCGCCTCCAATCGCATTCGAGGCACTTTAATCGTTCTCTTCATCTTACTGTCCATCTGCGAATGATATACTGAGACCACGGAGTACTCGATTCCTGACGTTCTTGAAATTACACCAGGATTAAGAATTAACGAGAAAATTTTGACTGGATATGATTGCCGCACAAACTTATCACCATATCTTATTTTCCTTAAATCATAATCGAGTAAATTTGCTGAGCGAAAATCTCTTACTATTTTGAAGGAAGTACACTAGCCTGGAGCCATCATCGGCATATTCTAACCCCATATTATCATTTATTTTGGTTCTAAAAAGTTCTCATACGAAACTGACTGCAATGCTTTCCTTGACGTCTAGTCACATATAACGTTTATTCTTTCTTTGCGCCATACTATCATAAAGTCTTCTTTGACATCTATGTCTCGTATCATATTCTCGGAGTAGCTTGAATCCCTTGAGTTATCGTAGTCAAATTATTATCTTTTAGTTCTGCCTTACTTAATGCCTGTTCATCTAGGAGTGGTATATACTATTCTGGTTTGACATAATTCATCGTATTTTGAATACTCTCGTCAAATGTCAATATCGATAATTTACAATCAATTTCTGGATCTGATGACGTACCACTACTTCTTCAAACAACAACTAACCCACTTACTAGACAAACTGTTTATTAATAAAAGAGAATGATTAGGTTTGGATAACCTATCGATAATGATGCAATTAACGCTTTCCTCACCTTAATTCTCAGGTGATTTCACTATGACATCTTTTGGCGAAATGTATCCATCTAGCCTTTGATGTTCCGTCCTAATTCTTGGGTAGGTATCACATTTACTTACATGTTTCTCCCATTTTCTCTTCATGGCTGGTCACTAGATATGTTCTTTCAGCCCTCGATACTTAATCGTACTCTTGGGATGCATCCCTTAGCTTCATTTACCAGTGTTTCCTAAATTCTTCACCTTACTCCTGTCTTTCATATTACCCATATCTTACCTAAATCCTGGCATCTTATAAATTTCTTTATCACCCTTTTGATTCCTCTTCTCCGTTCTTCATTCTCATAGCTCATTCAAAACCGAACTCTTGACATTACTACTCATTTTGCTATCATATCAAATTAGATATTAATACGAACTTTGATGCTCACAACATCCCATTCTGAAGTAAACATCAATCATCTATATTAATACCACCTTCGATATTTAACAACAACCTATGTAACAACATTAACCGGAACTGAATTAAAACTGTATCTCACACTTTGTCCAAAATAGAAATACTTTGTAAATCATTTATTGTATGATTATCAAAACAGTTTAGAAACAAGACATCCTTTGATAAAACTTTGTTGTAGATGATAAAATCTCTTTGACTGTATAATAAAATCCATATTGGTGTAGTTATTAATTTCTGCTTTATTCCACCTCCCTTCTTCCTTTCCTTCTTTCCTTCTCGTTACTTTATCTTAACTCTTTAGCCCTTGAAAACATTCTTCTCACCTGTCCATCTAATTAACTTTTTATTTCTCTTGTCCATTATGAAGGGCATATTCATCCAAGTAAAAACTCACACATTTGCAGCAATTTCTGAATTCGACCAGCGTCCTTACTTTTCCCCAATTCCTCATTGCTCTGATTTCGGATTTGAAAGTCACATCAAAATTTGACTTAATCTAATTAGAATAGATTTTCATCTAACTAACCATTAATTGGTAAAATTAACCAGTTAACTCACTTAATTGATCAATTGCACCAAGTGATGACTAGCTAAATAAAATCAAAGACCAATTACATATAGTCGAATTGGCTGTAACAACCTCTTTCAAGAACCGAGATCACAATTATTTGGAGTATCAACAGGAATATCAATAACACACGGAAGTATACTTTCTATCCTTAAAAGTAGGGTATTTCTCAAAAATTTGGGCAACATCTCCTTTATATTATTGACTACCAGTCGGACTCAAGCCGACACCAATAATCAATCAAACAACCAACAGACATTCCACAAGTAGACCAATCAACTTCCAGCTTCTCAACTTACCATTTCACCCCCATTCATAATACTCACCAGTACAACCCATATTTTTAGTTCAACTTAAGATTATAGCGAACAGTTCTTATTATACCATACCTTTTCTTATATCTTCTGATTAAAACATCACTAATGAGTACCATTACCAATTATTCTAGAATTCTTCTATTTCATGTTTCAATTCAAGCTCTCTAATTAAAATTTCACTTACCCTTGTCAATGTACACTTTTTTTTAGTTAACTTGTTTAATCTCTGATAACCAGCACCTGGTATCAACCAACATTATCTTAATCTTGTAAAAGAATTCAATTGACTTTAAGGCAATACTTTTTAATAATTGTTGCAGTTAAAACACCATTTCTTCATTTCCACTTATGTCTCCTCATGCTAAACCTTCTGCACTGGCTCAGTTATAGGTATTAAATTTACCATAACTCACTTACTTGAGTGGGAAACCCCAACCATTCTTTGATGAACACACTAAAATTTTATTCATAGTTAGCATTTCTTCGATCTTGACTCTTTACGACTAATATCTCCCACATGATTGAGGTATGCTTCATCTTCACAATGTATTATTCGATTATCTAGTTATTATTAAGAATTTATTTCCTTCAATTCTGTTGTCCAATCAATCATTTGCCTTATCCGATATATGCAACTTTACTCTCTTATTCTTCTAGTTAACTTACCTCATAAGGCTCTCCAACTACTCCAATTCATGCCAAAATCTCATACTTGCAACGTTTCATGTATACAGATTTCCAATTCTAATTTGATGTCTGTTAGATATATTTGATAATGTCATGGCAAATGTGATCTATCTTTAGTTTTCAGATCTTACTTAAACAGGATAAATCAGTACTTACTGGAAGTCAGGACTTAAGGATATCAGTACTTATATTATCAGGAGATAATCATCAGAAGATGGATATCAGAACTTAAGTACTGAAGGACGTTCAGATAAGGAAGTCAGCTAGTTAAAGGAAAGAAGATTGAGACAAACATAAGAAGAGATATGCATGAAGAAGAAATTCTATGAAGAATAGAATACTTGGAAGAAAAGATATCTGATTGATATATTTTAGGAAGCAGAATTATATTTCCTATCAATTAGTGATTATTTTTTAACTGTGTAGTATATAAACACAGACATAGTGTTTACACTATAAGCGTTATCACAATCGAGAAGATTAATTATTGTAACCCTAGCAGCTCTCGTGATATTTGTTCATCACTGAGAGAGGACAGTTCCATACTGTAACAGAGTTTATTGTTTCAATAAAGTTTGTTTTCTGTTACTTGAGAAATTAAAGTTTGATTTGATTGTACTATACACTATATTCACCCCCTCTACAGTGTGTGTGTGACCTAACAAGTGGTATCAGAGCCTATCTGTTAACGCACAAACAGTTTAAGATCCAAACACAATCATGTCTAAAACAGAAACTCCAACTAAGCCCACCAAAACTGAAGAACCTCAAAAAACACAAATTCAAAGCCGATATGAGACTATTAGAGTTCCCATATTGAGACCATCTGAATATGCCATATGGAAGGTGAGGATGACCATGTTTTTGGAAGCTACAGATCCAGAATATCTTGATAGAATCAAGGAAGGGCCTCACAAACCAACCAAACTCGCTGTTGCAGGTGAAGCAGCAAAGTCTGTACCAAAGGAGAAGAGTGATTACACTGCTGAAGATATCGCATCAATTGCTACAGGATACAAAGGTACGGCACTTACTGCATAGTGCTATTGATAATGTAATGTCAAACAGGGTAATAAACTGCAAGACTGCAAAGGAGATATGGGATGCTTTGGAAATAAGATGTCAGGGAACGGATACGATCAAGAAAAACAGGAAGACAATACTCACTCAGGAGTATGAACACTTTGACTCAAAGGCTAATGAGTCATTGACTGATTTATATGATAGATTTGTGAAACTCTTGAATGATTTGTCACTAGTTAATAAGGAGTATGATCTTGAAGATTCAAACCTTAAATTCCTGTTAGCTCTTCCTGAATGCTGGGATTTGAAGGCAACAACAACAAGAGACAACTATAATCTTGATGAAACAACTCTTGATGAAATCTATGGAATGCTCAAGACTTATGAACTTGAGATGGAACAAAGAAGCAAAAGGAAAGGAGGAAATTCAAGGATGGTTGCTCTTAAGGCTGAAGAAGAATCCCCCAAGGCAGCTACCTCAAGGAAAGATGAGGGTAAAGCTCTCTTCACAAAGTCTGATACTGAGTCATCAAGTTCTGAAAGTGATGATGACTCAGAATCGGAAAGCTTGCCTGAGACGGATGCTGATGAAGAGATGATGAAGCTGTGTGCTCTTATGGTGAAAGGGATCACAAAGATTGCATACAGGAAGTTCAGGAAGGGAAAGAAGTTTTCCAGGAAAGGCACAAGTTCTGATAAGAAGAATTACAGAAAATCTGAAGGAAAAGGAGGAAAGTCTGACAGAGGAGATTATACAAATGTCAAATGCTACAACTGTGGTGAGAAAGGCCACATATCTCCTGATAGCAAGAAAGTGAAGAGTGACAAATGCAAGGCTCTTGTCACAAAGAAGAAAAGCTGGACAGACACCTCAGATTCTGAAAGTGAGGAGAATTATGCCTTGATGGCAAATGCTGATAAGGCAAGTGCTGAAAGCAGTTCTGAAGCTGCTGAATTAATGGTACCTCAAACTACTTATGCTTTTCATACTGATGATATTAATGAGTTGAGAAGATATCTTAAAACCATGTTCATTAGTTATAGAGATCAAACTTTAACATGTGAAAGATTAACTTCTAAAAATCTTGCTTGCAAAAAGAGGAATGATTATTTAGAAAAAGAGTTAGTCATGTTTCATCAAACTCAGAAAGATAGAGATGATGCTTTCTATGTTAGGGATGAAGTGCTTAAAAATGAATGAATCTCTAAAATCTGAGTTAGAAAAAGAAAGAGAGATTATCAGGACTTGGACTAACTCTGGCAGAACAACTCAGAATTTGTTAAGTAGTGAAAACTAGAAAGAGGGCTTAGGTTATGGAGAGGATAAGAATGATAAAGGAACTATAGATGTTAAGCCTATAACTGTTAAACAAAAATCTAAGCTAAAGCATGTTAAGTTTGTAGCTGTAAAGTCTGATAATGAGAAATCAGAAGTTAAAAAGGAATTAACTTCTGACAAACTAAAACAGGAAAAGACAACTGAAGTAAACGTAGGCTTAATGACTAGGAAGCAGCTTAAGCATAAGCTGAAATATGTTAAGAATGCAAACAAGGTAAAATCACCTAGGAAAAATAGGAATGGAAAGGAAGGTGTGAATAAAAGCAATGATTATAAGCCTGATTCTGAAGCTCCTAGGAAAACGTGTCATAACTGTGGAAGTTCTAACCATCTGGGTTCTTTTTGCAGGAAGATAAGAACATAAACTCCTTACTTTCAAAGTCAGGAGTTAAGAGTCAGTCTGTTAGATATAAGCCACAAAATCCTTGTTTTTATTGTGGTAGTTTATGGCATTCCGTTTATACTTGTAAGGAATATCATAGTCTGTACAATGATTATTATCAAATAAAACCTTCTTTAAAGAAAGTTACCATTGTTCCTTCTAGTGTAAGTTCTGATTCAAAGTCTGATAGTGTAAAGTCTGATAAGAAAAATGTTAACATAAACTCTGATGCTAAATCCGCTGCAAATGTTAACAAACTTAATAAGGCCAAAGGATCCAAGCATGTATGGGTCCTTAAAACTAATCATTAGTGGTCTTTGTGATTGCAGGGCAACAGGAAAAACATTCTAGTTCTGGACAGTGGATGTTCAGGACATATGACTGGAAATAAAGCCCTGCTATCAGACTTTATGGAGAAGGCTGGCCCAAGTGTTTCTTATGGAGATGGCAATATTGGAAAAACATTGGGATATGGCAATATCAATCTTGGGAATGTCATCATTAAAGAAGTAGCTCTGGTCTCAGGACTTAAACACAATCTGCTGAGTGTTAGTCAAATCTGTGACAGAGGTTATCATGTGGATTTCTTTGAAGAACACTGTGAAGTTATAAGTAAATCTACAGGCAAAGTTGTTCTGAAAGAGTACAGGCGTGGTAACATCTATGAATCCAAGCTTTCAACAAGTACTAATGGTTCTGCAATCTGTCTGATGAGTAGATCATCAATTGAAGAAAGCTGGAATTGGCACAAGAAATTCTCTCATTTAAATTTCAACAATATAAATGAGTTGGTCAAGAAAGATCTTGTGAGAGGACTACCAAAGTCAGTATTTGCTCCTGATGGTCTTTGTGATTCTTGTCAGAAGGACAAACAAAGGAAATCTTCATTCAAGAGCATGACTGAGTCATCAATTCTTGAGCCTTATCACCTACTACATGTTGATCTATTTGGTCCAGTAAATGTCATGTCTATTGCAAAGAAGAAATATGCTATGGTCATAGTGGATGAGTTCACCAGATACACATGGGTGTATTTCTTGCACACAAAAAGTGAAACTGCATCTGTCTTGATTGATCATGTCAAGCAACTGGATAAATTGGTCAAGGACTCAGTGAAAATAATAAGGAGTGATAATGGTACTGAGTTCAAGAATTTGATAATTGAAGAGTTCTGCAAAAACCATGGAATCAAGCAGGAATTTTCTGCTCCTGGAACTCCACAACAAAATGGAGTTGTTGAAAGGAAGAATAGAACTCTCATTGAAGCTGCACGTACAATGCTTGATGAAGCAAAGCTTCTAACCTATTTCTGGGCTGAAGCTGTGCAGACTGTTTGTTTTACTCAGAATGCAACACTAATTAACAAGCATGGAAAAACACCATATGAGATGGTGAAGAAAAAGAAGCCAAATCTGAAGTATTTTCATGTATTTGGATGTAAGTGTTTTGTTCTTAAGACTCACCCTGAACAGCTATCCAAATTTTATCTAAAAGCTGATGAAGGAATCTTTGTTGGATATCCACTTTCCACAAAAGCCTTCAGAGTCTATAACTTGAGAACAAGAGTGGTCATGGAATCTATCAATGTCTCTTTTGATGATAAGAAGATTACTGGACTTGAAGATTTTATTGATCATGAGCAGCTGAGATTTGAAAATGAAGACTTAAATTCTGATACTAAAAACCCTGACAATCTAAATCCCGATACTGGAAACTCTGATGGATCAAACTCTGATGTTATTGAAACTGTGGTGACTACGCCAAAGGAAGATGCACCTATGCAGGGGGAGCATACTCAAGATCTTACCACATCTCAAGAAGCATCAGAACATACATCTGGCTCTTCAAGTTCTGATTCGTCAAGTTCTGATAGTTCTGAAAATCTAAATTCTGAAGAATCCAACTCAGAGAGCATAGTTTCAGGGGGAGCATCAGAAAATGTTAATGAAGACAACATGGATCATGGGGGAGCAACCAGTTTAGAGAAAATCTTCCATCTGCAAGGAAGTGGACTAAATCACATACACCTGATTTGATAATTGGAAATCCTGATGCAGGTGTCAGAACTAGAACAGCTACTTCAAGTGAATGTCTTTACAATTCTTTTCTTTCTCAGACTGAGCCAAAGAAAGTAGAAGAAGCTCTTCAAGATGCTGATTGGGTGCAAGCAATGCAGGAAGAGTTAAATGAATTTGAAAGAAACAAAGTCTGGACCCTAGTGCCAAGACCAAAGAACAGATCTATTGTTGGTACAAAATGGGTATTCAGAAACAAAACTGATAGTGATGGCATAATTACAAGGAATAAGGCAGGGCTGGTTGTAAAAGGATATTCTCGACAAGAGGGAATCGATTGTGATGAAACATTTGCACCAGTTGCTAGATTGGAAGCCATAAGGATATTTTTGGCGTATGCTGCTCATAAAAAGTTTACTGTCTTTCAAATGGATGTGAAAAGTACTTTTCTCAATGGAGAATTGGAGGAAGAAGTATATGTTGAACAACCTCCAGGATTTGTAGATTCCAAATATCCAGATTATGTCTACAGGCTTGATAAAGCACTTTATGGACTTAAGCAAGCTCCAAGAGCATGGTATGAGACTTTAGCTCAGTTTCTTCTGGAAAGTGGATTTAACAGAGGAACTATAGACAAAACACTGTTCTACCTCAACCATGGAAATGACTTACTTTTGGTCCAGATTTATGTTGATGATATCATCTTTGGTTCTACAAATGACATACTTTGCAAGAAGTTTGCCAAACTGATGCAGTCAATGTATCAAATGAGTATGATGGGGGAACTTAGCTATTTTCTGGGCCTTCAAGTCAAGCAGAATGAAGAAGGCACTTTTATTTGTCAAACTAAGTACACCAGAAATTTGCTGAAGAAATTTGGAATGCAAGATTGTTCAAGTGCATCCACTCCCATGGCCACTGCAACAAAACTGGACAAGGATACTGGTAAATCAGTAGATATTACTGATTATAGAGGTATGATTGGCTCACTACTCTATCTAACTGCTAGTAGACCTGATATCATGTATGCTACCTGTCTTTGTGCAAGATTTCAAGAAGATCCAAGAGAACCTCACTTAACAGCTGTGAAAAGAATTTTCAAGTATCTTAAGGGAACAGCTGACCTGGGATTATGGTATCCCAGAGAATCAGATTTTAAACTAATAGGTTACTCAGATGCAGATTTTACAGGTTGCAAAATTGACAGGAAAAGCACAAGTGGAAGCTGCCAATTTTTTGGAGGCAGATTGGTTTCTTGGTTTAGCAAGAAACAAAAGTCAATTTCCACATCAACTGCAGAAGAAGCGTATATTGCTGCAGGAAGCTGTTGTACACAGATTCTTTGGATGAAGAACTAGTTACTGGATTATGGGTTAACATATTTCAAAATCCCTATTTACTGTGATAATCAAAGTGCTATTGCTATGACAGGTAATCCAGTTCAACACTCAATGACAAAGCACATCAGCATTAGGTACCACTTCATAAGGGAACATATGGATGAAGGTACAGTGGAATTGCACTTTATTCCAACAGATCAACAACTAGCAGATATCTTCACAAAACCACTGTGTGAAGCTACTTTTACAAGATTGGTAAACGAACTTGGAATGGTTTCAGGTTCTTTCTTTAAATCTGCTTAGTTTTGTTCTGATGCATCAGACTTTATGATCAGTATTTACAGAAATTACTCTCTTTGTGTATTCTGTGATTAATTGAAAATTGCTTAAGTACTGACTGGTGTCTGATGTGACTTTGTAAACTGTGATACTGATATGTCTGTTTAAGTAACTATTCAATCCTATGAAGATACCTGTTTTAGATGCTGACCTAGTAGTCTTCAATAAACTAGAGATCCCATATTTTAAGTAATTATTTCTGTGGAAATCTACTGACACAAGCAAATTCTGATATTGAGCTTAGTTGAGTTTACTTTGTCTATCTTATTACTAAGTCACAAACTAGAATAATTCTTCTCATTTTTTAAGTTCTGATGCTAGTAAATCTGTTGAATGCACTAAGTTCTGATAAACCTTACTTATCAAAAGAAAAAGAAAAAGAATCAAGGAATTAAAATCAGGTACTCCTTTGAGATCTAGAGTAAAAATGTGGACCAAGTGCATTGCTGGTATTAAGGTATTAAGTAATATGCATTAGAAAAGCAAATACATATTTTCTTGGTGACTTTTCACACTTTATGATTACTGGAGAAATACTATGATAATAGCATAAATTCTGATAAGCAGTTGTGACTCACTTACACTGAGAAGCCACTTTCAAATGGAATTTAAAAAGATGCACAAAATTAACACAAAATAGTTGAGGTGGACTCAAGCATGAACTCATTCAATAGTAGGCTTCAGAATAATGACAGATTTTTAGTAAAGTTTTAGTTATGCCTTATTTCTAAGATGTACTGAAGTGAATCAGACTTTACTCTTTGTCTGATATTTAGCTTAATGCACACACTCAACACTCCATAAGAATGATGAAAATTATTGTGGTGATCTATGTTATTTTAGATGAACATTTTATGTGTCATATTACATAATCTCTGAGGACAAGTTCTCTTAAATGTTGCGATGATTAAGTTCTGAAGAATTTATATCAGAATTTGTGTGAAGAATTACAAAGATAGGCATTCATTTTTCGAGTCAAGAAATCATGTTCTGATCACTGTTAAGTTCTGATATAAGTCTAAGTTCTGATATTAAATTCTGATCCTTTACTTGACTTATTTGTGGATAAAATCTAAAAACAGTCTCATTTTAAATCAGAATATATTGGGGCGGAATATTAACAGTCAATATACTTAGGGATAGTGGTACACGTACTTGCACAGTAATTTTTACTTGTTTCTTGTGCGCATTAAACCTAGTTTTACCTTACTAATGATTGTTTTTCGTCTTCCAAGTCTAGGGAGACGAGGTAGAATTAATTCTACCTGTCAGCATTAAAATTCCTTGCGTCTCCTGGCATTCTCTTGCCTATATAAACAAACACTTCGCAACAGCCTACATATCAATTCTTCTCTCACACACTCACCTTCATTTTCTTCATACCAACAAAACCATGGTCAACTACAACATGTTTTTGAACTATAAAACATTCAACATGGAGCTGAGCTGTGAAGCCTGGCAGCAGGAATGGCACGTCACTGCCATTCCTGATGAGATTTGGGACTCGATTCCCCAGGAGGTTCTCACCCACCTCCTATTCTTTTACATGGACTACCATCGCCATCTGGAGCGATTGGAGGAAGAAAGGCTGGAAGCTCTCCGCCAGCAAGAGCGAATCATCAGACTCGCTATTCTTTTTATAGAGAGTAGGAAGAAGAAATAATTTATTTTCTTCTTCCTGTTTTTCTTCATCGTCAGCCTTTCCCTGCTTCTTGAGCTAGGACAAAGGCTGTTGATGTTAGGTTTAGAAGCTTAGGACAATCTGGTAAAGTTCTGATGTAATTGAAATTTCATGAATGTATTCTCTTCATATATTAATGGAATTTCTACTTTTTGCAAATTTTTGTCTCTGAGATGTTTGTAATTTAAATGCACTGATAAATCCTGATATATCCATATTCTGATGCCTATTTTAATGTTGATTAAGTTCTGATCTTACAATATCAGTACTTATTTACTTGATTTAATTTTGGTCATTCTTAATTTCTTCTCAGAATATTGGTTTTGCAGTGAAAAATAATTGAATAAGTGGGAACAGTTTCAATTTTGAATTAAAACTGATTTACCTCGATTAATGGAATTACTGGGTAAGTGGAACGGTTTTTCCTTCAAAAACTGCAAGTGGGTAAGTAATGATTACTGTTTTCCCGTGCCCATTAACTATTCATTATTACTGCATATCTGACAGGTGTCCAACGATTATATTTTTTTTCAAGTATAAGTAAGACAGAGAGAAGATTTTCCAATCTTTTATTTACCTTTACACTTTATCTCTCTTTCTTTGCTTTTACTCTCTTTCATCTCCTGACGTTGGTTTTTCATACAGACATTTTCTCAAACACCTAATAGGCAACTCTTAATTTTCGATTTTTCTCATGGCACCTAAGGATTTGATCATTGATGGAGCTAAGTTCGTTCCAAATAACTATGTTGCAATTCTTGATCATGTTAAAGCTCCGTCTGAGTTGCATTTTGTGCAAAATCTTCTTGCACACAGTGAAATTGGGTATGCATTGACCCAACCTTCAGTCTTTTCAAGCCAACAAGTTCTGACGTTTTGGCGAACTGGGCACTTTGATAATGGTGGTACACATGGTACTCCCAGTATTGTTTTCGAAGTGGATGATTCTACACATGTGGTTACTCCTGGTACAATTCGCAAGGCCCTACATTTACCAGAAGGATGTACTTTTTCAACCCCGGAGAAATCAGCTCTTCAAGAGTTAATGGCCAGTTTGGGGTATGAGCAGAGTTTGGCTAAGCTTGGGCAGTTGAAATGGGCTCATATTAGAAAGGAATGGAGCTTCTTTTTCGACTGCATCACTAAAGCTTTTGGGAATAAGTGTTCCAACTTTGATGCCATTCCTATAATGAGTCAGCACATCGGGTATGCTATCATTAACCAAACTCATTTTGATTTTGCAAGTGCTGTGATAGGTTTCATAGGGGATAGGATGATAGAAGATAGAAATGTAGTTTATTTTGCTAGATTCTGTCAGCTTATATATAACTTTTGCTGTACTAATCCCCCTCAACTAGCCAGTACCTTAATTCCACCATTTAAAATTGCAAAACGAGCCTTTAATGACCTGGTAAATGATGACACTAAGAAAAAAGTGGTTAGATCTTTACAGATTCCTCAGTATGTAAAACATATCTTGGTAAATGCTGATCCTCAAACTTATAGATCTGTTTATCCTGATGTCCAACCTACCACAACCTCCCAAACACCACAGCAACCATCAGAACATACCAGTCATCCATCTATACCTCAACCATCCCTCAGAACATATCTCAAATCATATCTCTCAACTTTATAGATAGCTCAACCTTCATCCTCAACACCTACTGTGAAGCCTTCATCTTCCAAGCCAAAGAGAACAAAGACTGTTCCTTAAACACCTCAGAAGAGAAGGAGGATTATTTTGAGAGATGAATATGATAGTGATGAACAGGTTTCTACATCAGAACCTGTTGTCAAAGAAGCTGAGAAAGGTCCTTCTCAGAAGGATTCTGGAATTGGGGGATCTACGCTTCTCAAAAGGCTTAGAAGAATGACTTCTGCTGAAACTCCCAAGGAATCCCCACCTTCTAAGAGATACAAGAAACAGAGAGCTAAAAGGCCAGTTTCAGATGATGAGGAAGCAGCAACTAAGGAAGGGGATCAGGAATCTCTGATCTCACAAGAACCAGAATCTGCTGAAGCCACTGCTTCTCCATTAACTCCACCTCAGGAAGCTGCTACTGAAATGGCAAATACACCATCTGTGTCTCCTATTCAAAAAACTGTATCTCCTGTTGATCCAGGCACAAGTGTTGAAATTGATATTCAGAACCTGGTTATGCCTGAGGTACTTTACTTAGAAGCTCCAACAACAATTCATCCATCAACAATACCTGTCTCAGATGCTACTCAAACTCCAGAACTATCTACTACACCTTCTCTGCATCTAGATGTTGATGATCAGAATATAGGTGAGCATCAAAATATGGCTGTTGATCAGAACTTGGAACCAAATCAGCACTTAGAGGATGATGTTGAAGCCTTAATTACTTCTCATACTGTTGTTTTATCAGAAGATGCAGATTCTGTAAGTTCTGATGCTGTAAATGCTGATGAAACTTGTGATGCTACTCCAAATGCAGATGCTGATGAAGCAGGTCCTTTAGGACA
Source organism: Apium graveolens (assembly GCF_009905375.1). Classification (NCBI taxonomy): domain Eukaryota; kingdom Viridiplantae; phylum Streptophyta; class Magnoliopsida; order Apiales; family Apiaceae; genus Apium; species Apium graveolens. The sequence continues at coordinate 201,848,919 of NC_133649.1, forward strand.
TGCACCTCAACAAACTGTTCTTAAATCTGAACTAGTTAAGAAGTTTGTTATCAGAGAAGCACCAGTGCTTTGGGGTGAAACTCCTGCAGGACAGGAGTGGACTAGGGAATGGAACTCAGTTACCTGTGTTCCATCTGTAAAGAATCTTGTTGAGCACTTAACAAAAGCTGATGAGATGTTAATTACTGATGATTTCAAAACACAGCTTCGAGTCAATGCATTGAGTACTAAACATCTGCAAGGTCTTCATTCAACTACTCATGCAGAAATACATAAAATTCAGGAAGAATTACTCAAGCAAGAACAAGTTCAGAAAATTGACAAGAAAAAATTCTTCCAACCTACCTTTGACAGAGTTGCTTATATTGAGAAGACTCAAGAGAAACAACAATCTCAGATTGATGATATTTTGAAAAATCAAGCTTCTCAGCAATCTCAGCTTGATGAAATCCAAGCCTCAGTAGAATTGCTTGTCTCTCTTATGTTACCTGCTGATGCCAAAAAGGGAGAGAAAGTAATTAAGTCCAAATACAAAACTGATAAGACACTGAAGGGGAAGGATGATGAAAAAGATGACCAAGGAACCTCTGGAATGGTTGGAGGTCATAGTCTAGGTAGAGGTTTCTCATCAAGAAAAGCTGAAATCACAAGTCACAAAACAAGTTCTGATGCTGGAAAAAGAATTACTTCTGCTACTGGTAAAAGGATAAGTTCTGATGAACTTTTAGATCTTGATGAAGAAATGTCAAGACAGTTATTTCATAAGGAAAATCCAGGAATGGACTTGGAGAGTCTAATGGAAGAAGAAGCCAGACTTAAATCAGAAAAAGTCAAATCTAAATCTGAAACTTCTGGTAAAAAGAAACTTCCAACACTCAAAGGCATTATGATAAAAGAAAAGACAAATCCTGAAGCAATTATGGCTAAATCACAACTGCAGATAGATCCAAGGTCCAAGGGTAAAGAAAAAGTTGGTGAACCTATCAAGGTTTATGTGCCTCCTGTAAATGAAGAAATTACTGATGAAGATGCTGATCTTGCTCTGACTTTAAGAAAAGTTTCTAAGACAACCTCTGACATGACTCAAGTTGTTCAGATTCAAGAGATAGTTAGTTCTGATAAATCAAAGACACTCCTACCAGGATTCACTAAAGCCAAACAGACTCAGCCTTTGAAGACTGCTGCAAGTGGTTTTGAAGCAAGAGTGGTTACTGGAAAGGAAGCAAGAGATAAAACTGGATTGGGAAGTGCTGATGAAAGAAGAATACAGAACACTGCCAATGATCCAACTTCCTTAAGTGAACCAGGTATTGGAGCAACTCCTGAGAGATTGAATCAACTGGAATCTGTACAAATGGTTTACCATACCTACTTGAAAGAACACATTTTGTTGTACTTCATGACAGATGGTAGGGTTTATCATATAAGGGAAAATGCCATTCCACTGAAGTATTTTGAAGAACTGGAGGATGTATTATTCTTACTTCAAGTGAATGACAGAATAACAGAAAGTGCTGCAAACTATTTGAAGAATCAGATTCAGAGACAGAAAAGGCTTTATTCTGTTAAGTCTGACAGCACATATCTTCCAAAGTACAGAGATCACAAGGGTGATATAGTTGAGATGAAGCCCAACACTGCCAAGATTATAACTACCTTTCTGGGTTACAGGGCTGTGGAATTCAATATTGAGTCTGATAAGGCATATTTGATCAGACTGGATCAGGACATAAGGAAAGCTAAAATTAATGATCTCAGGGTTGCAATCTTTCAAACTGGTGAAGATTCTGCAGAACTTAAAGATGCTAAAAGGAGGATGATTGATGAACTCAGATATGTTGAGAGATGTTTGTTGAAGAACTATCTCAGAACAACTCCTGACATTAGAGAGATCAGAAGATGAAGCCAAGTCAAGATCTACAACTGCTTAAATTCTGATATTAATACAGACTGAAGTTGTTATCAGAAGTTAAAGATTGATAAAGCTTTAAGGACTGTAAGTTATAGTTATCTAGTCAAATTCTCATGCATTTGTACTTAATGTTTTTGACATCATCAAATATCTGTTAAACTTGTATATTATGCCAATTTACAAGTTGGGGGAGATTGTTAGATATATTTGATAATGTCATGGCTAATGTCATTTATGTTTAGTTTTCAGATCTTACTTAAACAGGATAAATCAGTACCTACTGGAAGTCAGGACTTAAGGATATCAGTACTTATATTATCAGGAGATAATCATCAGAAGATGGATATCAGAACTTAAGTACTGAAGGATGTTCAGATAAGGAAGTCAGTTGGTTAAAGGAAAGAAGATCGAGACAAACATAAGAAGAGATATGCATGAAGAAGGAATTTACGAAGAATAGAATACTTGGAAGAAAAGATATCTGATTGATATATTTTAGGAAGCAGAATTATATTTCATATCAATTAGCGATTATTTTGTAACTGTGTAGTATATAAACACAGACATAGGGTTTACACTATAAGTGTTATCATAATCGAGAAGATTAATTATTGTAACCCTAGCAGCTCTCGTGATATTTATTCATCACTGAGAGAGGACAGTTCCATACTGTAACAGAGTTTATTATTTCAATAAAGTTTGTATTCTGTTATTTGAGAAATTAAAGTTTGATTTGATTGTACTATACACTGTATTCACCCCCTCTACAGTGTGTGTGTGACCTAACAATGTCCTCGTACCACCACATCATCAGCGCAATGGTTCTTCTCTGTACATAAGTGTCCACTAATTATTGGCTTGTAGTTATCCACATAAGTTCATCTGCTATACATGTTCATTTCACTTCCTTTTAGAACATTCAAAGAATAGACCTTACACAAGAAGGAATTTGTATATATGATTCTAATTGGAGACCTTTCGTAAGGAATAAGAGTACAAGGAAACAATCGGAAGGATCCATAAATAAAAAAATCATGATTGAAGAAGAAAGAATGAATAATGATTTAGATATGAATGAGACAACCATATTTGTACTCAAGATGGCCAGTCTTTCATACTATATGGCATACAGCACATGGTTAGTGTTACGACCGGCATTTTATGTAATATTATTGTGGATTGGTATAATATTAAAGTCAAATGAAAATATATTCAATGATTGTACGCTAGTGTGAGTGAAAGTTTCTGCATTATAAATTTGCTTTGTGTAGTATATGATTTTTCAAAGCAAGAGTTTATTTAATTTCTTTATTTTTGATTTATAAGGAATATTCTAAGCTTTGGAAAATTTTTCTTTTAAAAGGTATTTTTGTTCACAAATTTTGAAAATGATTTTATAAAGTCTCTAAAAATCCAAGTTATTTTATGGTATAAATTTTATAATTTTTGAACTTGTATTTTATTTTATAAAAATAAATCTTTAAAAATTTATTTGTTGTAATTAGCAATTTACATGGAAGCCCTTGCATGCAAATCACTCTTCTATTCTACCAAAGGGCAAAGGAGACCTTTCCAACCCCACTAACTCAATTGTTGCTAACCAAATTACCACACTAACCTTGCATGCAAAATGGCCAAACTTTAGCTAGAGGTCATTTTTGTATATTCTCACTTCCACTCATTCTTTTGTCAATCCAAAAGCATAAAACCAAAAACAAAGTGGGAGAAGTCATTTCACTCACTCCATACTCCAACACACCTCATTTTCCTCTCCTTCCCCTCCCTCCCTTTTGCTCTCGGCCGAACCCCATTTCCCCCACTCCCTTCCATTTTTCATTCCATTTCTCATCTTCCCTAGTGTAATTCTTTCACCTACATTTATTTTATATACTTCCCAAGAGTTTTGTGATTTGGAAGATGAAGTTTCATGGTTGCATGTGTAGTTTTGTGTGATCTCCAAAGAGAAACTCTTGATTCTTGTGAATTCAAGAGCTCTCTATGAGATATAATATGTATATGTGCTAACTAAGTATTTTATGGAGATATCATGCTTAAAATCCTTTGCATGCTACTGAAATTTTATTATATATTTATGTTTAGCCATGCATGTTAGTTTTAAGACATTAAAATGATGATCAACCATGTTTTGCATGCTACTCTTTTCGAAATCATGTAGTTATGTTTAAAAATCTATAAATTCGAAATATGTGTGCTTAAAATAGATTGTTTTCATGATAAATTTCTTATTAATACTTAAAAGAAGTTATATTTCATGATTATTAAGGATGAGTATTAAGTGCAAGTCGATTTTGCAAGCATTTACAACTTCATGCCTAGCCGAAATCTTGTTATGTGCTTTCCATGAGTTGCATGTTATATATTTAGTTGCATGTTGTTGTTTTTGGGCATGGATGATCTCACCCAAGTTTATTTTGAGAATAAGGGAGTTAGTTTAGTAGATTACCATGTATAAGTCTTGGTTTAAGTATTGAGTTGTTGTTAGTTGAGTTTGTCAAGTCAAAACCTTGGAAAATGAGAGTTATAGTTTCTGCAGAAAAATCAGTATAGCACCCTGAGGTTTAGAGTGAGTTTTGACCATGTCATTGGTGTGCACTTTGAGGCCCAAGCTCCCAGAAGTTAGTATTGTGAGTATATAAAAGGTTTTAGGAGTTGGTTGGAGGTTTGCATGTCATTTGATTAGGTGCACAAGTAGAATCACAAAATCTGTCCAGCAGGGGACAGTTTTGTTGCAACTTAGAAATAGGGAGATTTGATCATGTCATGGGTAGGCCCTCATTAGGGCCAATTGGGCCTTAGTTAGAGGGTATGTCAGAGAAGTTTTTCCAACCACAGTTCATAGGATATGAGCTAGAACCATGTGTCACAAGTTAATTCAAGTCAGGGCATTTTCTGCCCAGAAAAACAGGGGAACCTTGGACTTTTAGCTTAGGCCCAAGAAGGCCCAAGCCAGGCCCTTGAGCCACATCAAGCTTGTGAGATGCCCTTAGGTCAGGAGAGTCTTGTGTAAAAGTTTTGAAGGAAAACTTGTAGTTTAAGAGTGTCTAATGTACTCAAGAAACCATAGTTTTCATTCTGAAATTTGCACCAGTGAGCACTATCACTTATCACATAGTTTTAGAACACTTAGAAGTGTGTATTAGGTCGACCACCATAGTTGTAAGATAGTATAAGGTCAGTAGAGAAAAAGGCACAAGTGAGGGTCAATAGGTTTTGGATAATTTAGGAAAGGCACATCGAGTTAAGAAGCCAAAATTAGAAGACCTTGTCTAGTTTAGCGACCAAGTGACTTAAGTGGTGAGTCGAGATCATCCAAGCCTAGTGTTGCATTATGGTATATATGGTGTTATTTGGTGTTAATATATGATATGTGAATATGTGGCTATGTGTGTGCAATTGTAATTTAAAAGTGAATATAAATTAAGTGCATATAGGCCTAAGTGCCATCCGTGTTTAATTTCGGGTTGTAAATAGGTTAAGATGATAAGAATATATTATAATGAGGATTATTATTATTTATGTAGGATCTCGAGACGAGGGAAAGCTTGCCATAAAAGTCGAGTGAAGCTCCAGTTGTTGCTCCTACCAGTCAGACCAGACTAGTCTATCTCAAGGCAAGTGATTCAGCTTGACCTTCGTATTTACCATAAATAGTTCTTATATATTGATGCAATTATCCTGAGTCATTTTGATATATTTAAATCAAGCGTATCTTTTGTTTATCTTTGAGTTACATAGAGATGCCATGAACCCTCGAGTACGTATTGCAAGTAGTTCAAAAGTCTTTCATGATAGTTTAATGCCATGATAAAATGAAGAGTTGATATATTACTTGATGGATCCTCTTGATTAACATGTTGACATTTCCTAAGTATTAATATCGCATCCTGATACTTGAATCCCTATAGAACCTTACTTTGAATTCTGATAGTTAGATACTTACCAGCTTGATTCCTCATTGATTGATACCCTCTTTCTTATCCTAAAGCTTGACAATTCTGATATGTCCTGAGTTAAAGATCATTCTTCATACCTTAACACCCTTAGTATTCATGAAGCTTACCTTCTTGATGATCCAGCACTTGAACCTTGAAGAGAAACCATTGCTTTGAGCCCAAATTGGCATTACCCTTCATATTATCCATTAGCCTCACTAAATCCTCTTGTCCAATCATTGATATATGAAAACCATTCAATTACTTGAATAGAGAACAGTTTTGTGAATCATGGCTCTGATATTCAGTACCTTGTTTCCCGTGTTTCGAGTTGATCTATAATCCTTTGATAAAGTTGTTTATTGTAAAAAGAGATTTTGTCATAATTCGGCATCAGTTTTTGAAATAAATAAAATATGGGTTTTCAGTCCCAAAGGGGGATAAATGTTTTCTTGAATGGTGGATCTGGACTGAGACGCGAGTCCTTTCCGCACTTATATTAGGCTTAAAAGTTGCCTAGGGATTCCCATTAATGTTTTAGAACCCAGCGAGGTTCGGGATTACTTCGCGGCTGATCACCGGCTGTAATCCGTAGCGTCATAAAATGATTTTGATTAAGACATGATTTTAAAATTGTTTTGATGCAATAAAAATGATGCCATCTCACATAGTTTTTATCTCTCGTTACCTTTGGTTATGACTTTCCATTGTCATTCTTAAAAGTATATCTCAATTTATGTTTTGTGTCGTACTATTAGCACTTGTTGAGCATTTGGCTCACTTCTTGCTTTACCCTGATATTACAGCTAGCAGCTATGGTTAGATTCAAGCAGACTGCCCGTAAGACCTGTGATGCTGATGCTTATATTCGAGCGCAGGTAGAATAAGTAATAATAGTTGTGTGAGGACTCGGTATTTGTAATCAGATGTAATAGTTGGTAGTGTTGGGCTGTTCCAAACCCTAAACTGTAAGATCTTGGTTTTGGTTGTGTATTCTTCATTAAAATGATGTAATAGCTATATTTATTTTGCTATTTAAGTTGGGGGTGTGACAGGTTTTGGTATCAGAGCTACGGTTTAGAGTCCCTGGACAGCCCAAATAGGTTATAGGATTTGTGTGTAGGTTATAGATATTATGCGAGAGAGTAGGTTAAGTAAATTATTATTAATACTCCTCTTATTGGTTGTCAGTAAAGGGCGCATTTCTCGTCATCCTCTGGGTCGGACGACACTATTGCTTTCTCCGTGTATGCTGAGTTGAGGCGCGAGTTCGACATGCTTCAGGGCAAGTACGACCGACTGATAGACCGACTGAAGAACGTGTATCCGGACAGCCGAAACTACGAAGGGAAGCCCAAGGAGCAGATGACTGCGAGACTTGAGACCTTGGTTCAGTACGTCAACACTAACCTTGAGGAGATGCCAGCGCACCGGGACCGTACCAGCCAGTATGTCATTCAGATGGTGGCGGATGAGCTCCAGAGCATTGTGAAGACGCTTCGAGAGGAAAAGACTACCAAGCCCCGTTCAGATGGAGTGGAGCCTTAGTTCTTTCCATTTACCTTTCATGTTGTTGTACTATCAGACTCTATGGAATCCCCAGATGTTTCCGTTTTTCCTTTAAATAAGCGTGTTATTCCTAGAATCAGACTATGTCCCAATCCTATGTACTGTGACCTTTAAAATTTCAATAATTATGTGCTATTGTTCCATTTGCTCTCAACTGTTATTTTATGTTTTTATCATCATATCTGCTTAATTTGGAAACTTGACCCCATATGAAAATGAGAATGCCATGCGATACCCTCGAATCATTTTATCATTTATATCTGTTTTGACGCAACTCTTATTTCAGGATCATGCCTCCCAAAAAGAAGAACCCAACAACCACCTTTACCACAGACCCAAATATTCTTCGACTACTGGAAACCTTACAACAACAAACCAATGCTATAGCTCAACAACAACTAACTCTTTAACAATGAATTGAAAACCAAGATAACCGTGAGCCACACCAACCACCTGAACCACCAGTACCACATAGACAAATTATCACTTTCAAGGCTTTTCAGAATGTGAATCCACCTGTATTTCATGATACCACTGATCCAGTGATAGCTAACACATGGATCAAGGAGATGGAAAGGGCTTTTGAGTTGGTACAGTTAGGAGACGAACAGAAGACGCCGTATGCTACTTACTTCTTGAAGGGGGAAGTTATCTATTGGTGGGAATCAGTAAAGGCTATGGAAGTCACTCATCAGGTTTCTTGGGAGAGATTTAAAAAGTTATTTCTGGACAAGTATTACCCTAAGTACATGCAGAATCAGATGGAGCTAAAATTTCTTGAGTTGAAGCAAGGGAATATGACTGTATTGGAGTATGAGAAGAAGTTCACTGAGTTGTCAAGGTTTGTGACAAAGTATACCAGCACTGAGGAGGAAAAAGCAAAGAAATTTCAGCAAGGATTGGAGCCTTGGATCAGAGATAGGGTGGCTATGTTTGAGCTTGAAACTTATGCGGGAGTAGTACAGAAAGCTGCTCTGATTGAGAATAATGGGATGCAGTCAAGGAAAGAGAGGGATAACAAGAAGAGGAAGGTTCCATTTTATGGAGAAAAGTCTGAAGCTGGAAGTTCACTAGATCGGAATGTAAAGAGGATTGGTTTCCAGAAGGGCGGAAATTTTCAAAAGAAGGGAAATTTGGGCAAAAGGCAAGAATCAAAAGGGAACAATCAGGCAAGCCAAGGGCAAGTTGGAGAAAACAGGTTCCAGAGACCGGAATGCAAGCACTGTGGAAGAAGGCACCCCGGAGTATGTAATAAGCTGAGTATGACCTGTTATAGGTGCAATCAGAAGGGACATTTGGCAAATGAGTGCAAGATGCCGAAGCCAGGAGTTACGTGCTACAAGTGTGGGAAGACTGGACACATGGCTAGGGAGTGTAAGGCAACAGGACCAGTCAAAGCTCTGATGAACGTGGCAAGTACCAGTGCAAGCGTGCCAGCTGAGGTATTGGCATTACCTCCACCACCCGCACCAACCCCGCAAGCAACAGCAAGGACATTTGATCTAAAGATGAAAGATGCTGTTCAGAATTCTGAGGTGATAGCAGGTACACTTTTACTCAATAATGTCAAAGCTAAAGTATTGATTGATTCGGGAGAAACCAGATCTTTCATATCAGAATCTTTTGTTGATAAGCTCCAATGTGATAAAATGGTTATGAGTGAGGTAGTAAATGTGGTAATTGAAAACCAAGAGAAGATTCCTGTGAATCAATTTTGTCCAAAGTGTGAGATCGATATTTCGGGATATAAGTTTTCAGCCGACTTGATACTCTTCTAGTTGGGAGAGTTTGACATAATTTTAGGAATGGATTGGTTAGGAGAGAGTAGCGCTCAGATTAATTGTAAGACCAAGAGAGTGTATTTAAAGATGAAGAGTGGAGAGAAGGTAGTATTTAAGGGGCAGAGGCAAGAGCAACTATTTCTTACAATCGTTCAGGCTAAGAGGTTGCTTAGAAAAGGTTGTGAGTCGTTCCTAGCATATGTAGTGGATTCGGAGAGAGGCAGCCTCAGCATGGAAGATATTCCTGTAGTTAGTGAGTTCCTCGATGTGTTTCCCTACGAACTACCAGGCTTACCACCAGATCGACAAATTGAGTTTGAGATCAACCTTGCTCCAGGAACGGAACCAGTTTCAAAGGCCCCATATAGGATGGCACCAGCAGAAATGAAAGAGTTGGCGAGCCAGCTACAAGAATTATTGGATAAAGGAGTGATACGACCAAGTACGTCGCCATGGGGAGCACCTGTTCTATTTGTAAAGAAGAAAGATGGGAGTATGCGTCTATGCATAGATTACCGGGAGTTGAATAAGGTGACGATTAAGAACCGTTACCCACTACCAAGGATAGATGACCTTTTTGATCAGTTGAAGGAAGCAAAATGCTTTTCGAAGATTGATTTGAGATCGGGATACCATCAATTAAAGATCAAAGAAGAAGATATTCCTAAGACCGCATTCAGGACCAGATATGGGCATTATAAATTTCTAGTAATGCCGTTTGGATTGACCAACGCTCCGGCTGCATTTATGGATCTGATGAATCGGGTATTTAAGAAGTATTTGGATAAATTTGTCGTGGTATTTATTGATGACATCCTTATTTATTCTAAGTCGGAAGAAGAACATAAGCAGCACCTCTAGATAGCATTGGAGATACTCCAACAAGAGAAGTTGTATGCCAAGTTTACCAAATGTGAGTTTTGGTTAAAGGAAGTTCAATTTTTGGGGCATGTTATTGGAAATGAGGGAGTTAAAGTGGATCCGGCAAAGATTGAGGCAGTTATGAGTTGGGAGAGGCCAAAGACTCCTACGAAAGTGCGAAGTTTTCTAGGATTGGCCGGATACTATAGAAGATTCGTCAAGGATTTCTCGAAGATCGCCACGCCATTGACCAAGTTAACCAGAAAGAATCAAAAGTTTGAATGGAGTGCAGAATGTGAAGATAGCTTTCAAGAGTTAAAGCAGAAGTTGGTAACAGCTCCGGTGTTGGTACTACCAGATGATCAAGGGAATTTTGTAATATTCAGTGACGCTTCACATAAGGGTTTGGGTTGTGTGTTGATGTAACACAGTAAAGTGATCGCATATGCGTCAAGACAGTTGAAGCCGCATGAGTTAAAGTACACGATGCATGACTTGGAACTAGCCGCCATAGTGTTCGCACTCAAGATCTGGAGACATTACCTCTATGGAGAGAAGTGTGAAATCTACACGGATCACAAGAGTTTAAAGTACATTTTTACTCAGAAAGAGCTCAATATGAGGCAGAGGAGATGGCTGGAATTGATCAAGGACTATGACTACTCGATAAATTACCATCCTGGAAAGGCGAACGTAGTGGCCGATGCTCTGAGTAGGAAGGAGAGATTGAATATGATGATAACATCAAAAGAGTTAACTGGAGAAATCGAAAAATTGGAATTGGAACTTTGTGCTTATGGAAAAGTTGAGGAAGTTTGTCATGCAATGACCTTTCAGCGAAAACTAGTGGAAAAGATAAAGAAGTGTCAAGAGGAAGTAATGGAAAAAGAGAAGAAACAGTTATCTGGAGAGGAGATTAATACTCAAAGGGATGAGCAAGGGATACTAAGGTTTTCATCCAGAATATGGATTCCCCATGTACCTGAATTAAAGAATGAGATCCTCCATGAAGCCCACAATTCGAAATTTTCAATCCACCCGGGAAGCACCAAGATGTATCGAGACTTAAAGAAGAACTTTTGGTGGCCAAATATGAAGCGAGACGTGGCAAGATGGGTTGCAAAGTGCTATACTTGTCAGAAAGTAAAGGCAGAACATCAACGACCAAGCGGATTAATTCAGCCCCTGAAGATTCCAGAATGGAAATGGGAAAATATCGCTATGGACTTTATAGTAGAACTACAGCGAACGAAATTCGGACATGACGCAATATGGGTTATAGTTGATCGTCTTACGAAGTCGGCGCATTTCCTTCCAATAAACGAGAAGTCGTCATTGGACAAATTGGTTCATTTGTATATGCGAGAAATCATACTAAGGCATGGAGTACCCGTATCAATAGTTTCAGACAGAGATCCCCGATTTAACTCGAGATTCTAGAAGCAATTTCAGGAATGTCTTGGCACGAAGTTGAATATGAGCACGGCGTACCACCCGCAGACTGATGGCCAGAGTGAAAGGACAATTCAAACAATTGAAGACATGTTGCGCAGTTGCGTAATCAATTTTGCAGGAAGTTGGGACGACCATTTACCGTTGATTGAATTCTCTTACAACAACAGCTATCATTCCAGTATCGGTATGCCACCATACGAAGCTTTGTACGGGCGAAAATGTAGATCACCAACAAGTTGGGATGAAGTAGGAGAAGGAAGAATTCTCAGCTCGGATTTGGTACAACAGTTGCATGACTCGGTCAAGTTAATTCAGAAAAGGTTGCTTGCTGCTCAAGATAGACAGAGGAAGTATGCGGATCCAGCGTGTAAGGACGTTCAATTCCAAATTGGTGAAGCTGTGTTGCTGAAGGTGTCACCTAGAAAAGGGTTGATAAGATTTGGCAAGAAAGGAAAGTTAGCACCTAGATACATAGGTCCTTTTGAGATTTTGAGTCAAGTGGGAAAGGTGGCCTACGAGTTGGCCTTACCACCTCAGTATCAGCATGTGTATAATGTGTTCCATGTGTCGTTGCTTAAGAAGTACAATCCTGACGCTAGCCATGTGATAGAATATGAACCTGTAGAAATTCAGGCAGACCTGTCATTTGTGGAGCAACCGGTTAAAATACTCGACTGGCATGTAAAGAGTCTTAGAAATAAGTCAGTAAAGTTAGTAAAAGTACTTTGGAGGAACCCTAAGGTCAAAGAGTCGACTTGGGAGTTAGAGTCTGATATGCGTTCCCGGCATCCTCATCTTTTCTCTTAGATTCTGGGGACAGAATCCCTTAAGGGGGAGAGGATGTTACGACCGGCATTTTATGTAATATTATTGTGGATTGGTATAATATTAAAGTCAAATGAAAATATATTCAATGATTGTACGCTAGTGTGAGTGAAAGTTTCTGCATTATAAATTTGCTTTGTGTAGTATATGATTTTTCAAAGCAAGAGTTTATTTAATTTCTTTATTTTTTATTTATAAGGAATATTCTAAGCTTTGGAAAATTTTTCTTTTAAAAGGTATTTTTGTTCACAAATTTTGAAAATGATTTTATAAAGTCTCTAAAAATCCAAGTTATTTTATGGTATAAATTTTATAATTTTTGAACTTGTATTTTATTTTATAAAAATAAATCTTTAAAAATTTATTTGTTGTAATTAGCAATTTACATGGAAGCCCTTGCATGCAAATCACTCTTCTATTCTACCAAAGGGCAAAGGAGACCTTTCCAACCCCACTAACTCAATTGTTGCTAACCAAATTACCACACTAACCTTGCATGCAAAATGACCTAACTTTAGCTAGAGGTCATTTTTGTATATTCTCACTTCCACTCATTCTTTTGTCAATCCAAAAGCATAAAACCAAAAACAAAGTGGGAGAAGTCATTTCACTCACTCCACACTCCAACACACCTCATTTTCCTCTCCTTCCCCTCCCTCCCTTTTGCTCTCGGCCGAACCCCATTTCCCCCACTCCCTTCCATTTTTCATTCCATTTCTCATCTTCCCTAGTGTAATTCTTTCACCTACATTTATTTTATATACTTCCCAAGAGTTTTGTGATTTGGAAGATGAAGTTTCATGGTTACATGTGTAGTTTTGTGTGATCTCCAAAGAGAAACTCTTGATTCTTGTGAATTCAAGAGCTCTCTATGAGATATATTATGTATATGTGCTAACTAAATGTTTTATAGAGATATCATGCTTTAAAATCCTTTACATGCTACTGAAATTTTATTATATATTTATGTTTAGCCATGCATGTTAGTTTTAAGACATTAAAATGATGATCAACCATGTTTTGCATGCTACTCTTTTCGAAATCATGTAGTTATGTTTAAAAATCTATAAATTCGAAATATGTGTGCTTAAAATAGATTGTTTTCATGATAAATTTCTTATTAATACTTAAAAGAAGTTATATTTCATGATTATTAAGGATGAGTATTAAGTGCAAGTCGATTTTGCAAGCATTTACAACTTTATGCCTAGCCGAAATCTTGTTATGTGCTTTCCATGAGTTGCATGTTATATATTTAGTTGCATGTTGTTGTTTTTGGGAATGGATGATCTCACCCAAGTTTATTTTGAGAATAAGGGAGTTAGTTCAGTAGATTACCATGTATAAGTCTTGGTTTAAGTATTGAGTTGTTGTTAGTTGAGTTTGTCAAGTCAAAACCTTGGAAAATGAGAGTTATAGTTTCTGCAGAAAAATCAGTATAGCACCCTGAGGTTTAGAGTGAGTTTTGACCATGTCATTGGTGTGCACTTTGAGGCCCAAGCTCCCAGAAGTTAGTATTGTGAGTATATAAAAGGTTTTAGGAGTTGGTTGGAGGTTTGCATGTCATTTGATTAGGTGCACAAGTAGAATCACAAAATCTGTCCAGCAGGGGACAGTTTTGTTGCAACTTAGAAATAGGGAGATTTGACCATGTCATGGGTAGGCCCTCATTAGGCTCAATTGGGTCTTAGTTAGAGGGTATGTCAGAGAAGTTTTTCCAACCATATTTCATAGGATATGAGCTAGAACCATGTGTCACAAGTTAATTCAAGTCAGGGCATTTTCTGCCCAGAAAAACAGGGGAACCTTGGACTTTTAGCTTAGGCCCAAGAAGGCCCAAGTCAGGCCCTTGAGCCACATCAAGCTTGTGAGATGCCCTTAGGTCAGGAGAGTCTTGTGTAAAAGTTTTGAAGGAAAACTTGTAGTTTAAGAGTGTCTAATGTACTCAAGAAACCATAGTTGTCATTCTGAAATTTGCACCAGTGAGCACTATCACTTATCACATAGTTTTAGAACACTTAGAAGTGAGTATTAGGTCGACCACCATAGTTGTAAGATAGTATAAGGTCAGTAGAGTAAAAGGTACAAGTGAGGGTCAATAGGTTTTGGATAATTTAGGAAAGGCACATCGAGTTAGGAAGCCAAAATTAGAAGACCTTGTCTAGTTTAGCGACCAAGTGACTTAAGTGGTGAGTCGAGATCATCCAAGCCTAGTGTTGCATTATGGTATATATGGTGTTATTTGGTGTTAATATATGATATGTGAATATGTGGCTATGTGTGTGCAATTGTAATTTAAAAGTGAATATAAATTAAGTGCATATAGGCCTAAGTGTCATCCTTGTTTAATTTCGGGTTGTAAATAGGTTAAGATGATAAGAATATATTATAATGAGGATTATTATTATTTATGTAGGATCTCGAGACGAGGGAAAACTTGCCATAAAAGTCGAGTGAAGCTCCAGTTGTTGCTCCTACCAGTCAGACCAGACCAGTCTATCTCAAGGCAAGTGATTCAGCTTGACCTTCGTATTGACCACAAATAGTTCTTATATATTGATGCAATTATCCTGAGTCATTTTGATATATTTAAATCAAGCATATCTTTTGTTTATCTTTGAGTTACATAGAGATTCCATGAACCCTCGAGTACGTATTGCAAGTAGTTCAAAAGTCTTTCATGATAGTTTAATGCCATGATAAAATGAAGAGTTGATATATTACTTGATGGATCCTCTTGATTAACATGTTGACGTTTCGTAAGTATTAATATCTCATCCTGATACTTGAATCCCTATAGAACCTTACTTTGAATTCTGATAGTCAGATACTTACCAGCTTGATTCCTCATTGATTGATACCCTCTTTCTTATCCTAAAGTTTGACAATTCTGATATGTCCTGAATTAAAGATCATTCTCCATACCTTAACACCCTTAGTATTCATGAAGCTTACCTTCTTGATGATCCAGCACTTGAACCTTGAAGAGAAACCATTGCTTTGAGCCCAAATTGGCATTACCCTTCATATTATCCATTAGCCTCACTAAATCCTCTTGTCCAATCATTGATATATGAAAACCATTCAATTACTTGAATAGAGAACAGTTTTGTGAATCATGGCTCTGATATTCAGTACCTTGTTTCCCGTGTTTCGAGTTGATCTATAATCCTTTGATAAAGTTGTTTACTGTAAAAAGAGATTTTGTCATAATTCGGCATCAGTTTTTAAAATAAATAAAATATGGGTTTTCAGTCCCAAAGGGGGATAAATGTTTTCTTGAATGGTGGATCTGTACTGAGACGCGAGTCCTTTCCGCACTTATATTAGGCTTAAAAGTTGCCTAAGGATTCCCATTAATGTTTTAGAACCCAGCGAGGTTCGGGATTACTTCGCGGCTGATCACCGGCTGTAATCCGTAGCATCATAAAATGATTTTGATTAAGACATGATTTTAAAATTGTTTTGATGCAAGAAAAATGATGCCATCTCACATAGTTTTTATCTCTCGTTACCTTTGGTTATGACTTTCCATTGTCATTCTTAAAAGTATATCTCAATTTATGTTTTGTGTCGTACTATTAGCACTTGTTGAGCATTTGGCTCACTTCTTGCTTTACCCTGATATTACAGCTAGCAGCTATGGTTAGATTCAAGCAGACTGCCCGTAAGACCTGTGATGCTGATGCTTATATTCGAGCGCAGGTAGAATAAGTAATAATAGTTGTGTGAGGACTCGGTATTTGTAATCAGATGTAATAGTTGGTAGTGTTGGGCTGTTCCAAACCCTAAACTGTAAGATCTTGGTTTTGGTTGTGTATTCTTCATTAAAATGATGTAATAGCTATATTTATTTTGCTATTTAAGTTGGGGGTGTGACAGGTTTTGGTATCAGAGCTACGGTTTAGAGTCCCTGGACAGCCCAAATAGGTTATAGGATTTGTGTGTAGGTTATAGATATTATGCGAGAGAGTAGGTTAAGTAAATTATTATTAATACTCCTCTTATTGGTTGTCAGCAAAGGGCGCATTCCTCGTCATCCTCTGGGTCGGACGACACTATTGCTTTCTCCGTGTATGCTGAGTTGAGGCGCGAGTTCGACATGCTTCAGGGCAAGTACGACCGACTGATAGACTGACTGAAGAACGTGTATCCGGACAGCCGAAACTATGAAGGGAAGCCCAAGGAGCAGATGACTGCGAGACTTGAGACCTTGGTTCAGTACGTCAACACTAAGCTTGAGGAGATGCCAGCACACCGGGACCGTACCAGCCAGTATGTCATTCAGATGGTGGCGGATGAGCTCCAGAGCATTGTGAAGACGCTTCGAGAAGAAAAGACTACCAAGCCCCGTTCAGATGGAGTGGAGCCTTAGTTCTTTCCATTTACCTTTCATGTTGTACTATCAGACTCTATGGAATCCCCAGATGTTTCCGTTTTTCCTTTAAAAAAGCCTGTTATTCCTAGAATCAGACTATGTCCCAATCCTATGTACTGTGACCTTTAAAATTTCAATAATTATGTGCTATTGTTCCATTTGCTCTCAACTGTTATTTTATGTTTTTATCATCATATCTGCTTAATTTGGAAACTTGACCCCATATGAAAATGAGAATGCCATGCGATACCGTCGAATCATTTTATCATTCATATCTGTTTTGACACAACTCTTATTTCAGGATCATGCCTCCCAAAAAGAAGAACCCAACAACCACCTTCACCACATACCCAAATATTCTTCGACTACTGGAAACCTTACAACAACAAACCAATGTTATAGCTCAACAACAACTAACTCTTCAACAACGAATTGAAAACCAAGATAACCGTGAGCTACACCAACCACCTGAACCACCAGTACCACCTAGACAAATTGTCACTTTCAAGGCTTTTCAGAATGTGAATCCACCTATATTTCATGATACCACTGATCCAGTGATAGCTAACACATGGATCAAGGAGATGGAAAGGGCTTTTGAGTTGGTACAGTTAGGAGACGATCAGAAGACGCCGTATGCTACTTACTTCTTGAAGGGAGAAGTTATCTATTGGTGGGAATCAGTAAAGGCTATGGAAGTCACTCATCAGGTTTCTTGGGAGAGATTTAAAAAGTTATTTCTGGACAAGTATTACCCTAAGTACATGCAGAATCAGATGGAGCTAAAATTTCTTGAGTTGAAGCAAGAGAATATGACTGTATTGGAGTATGAGAAGAAGTTCACTGAGTTGTCAAGGTTTGTGACAAAGTATACCAGCACTGAGGAGGAAAAAGCAAAGAAATTTCAGCAAGGATTGGAGCCTTGGATCAGAGATAGGGTGGCTATGTTTGAGCTTGAAACTTATGCGGGAGTAGTACAAAAAGCTGCTCTGATTGAGAATAATGGGATGCAGTCAAGGAAAGAGAGGGATAACAAGAAGAGGAAGGTTCCATTTTATGGAGAAAAGTCTGAAGCTGAAAGTTCGCAAGATCGGAATGTAAAGAGGATTGGTTTCCAGAAGGGCGGAAATTTTCAAAAGAAGGGAAATTTGGGCAAAAGGCAAGAATCAAAAGGGAACAATCAGGCAAGCCAAGGGCAAGTTGGAGAAAACAGGTTCCAGAGACCGGAATGCAAGCACTGTGGAAGAAGGCACCCCGGATTATGCAATAAGCTGAGTATGACCTGTTATAGGTGCAATCAGAAGGGACATTTGGCAGATGAGTGCAAGATGTCGAAGCCAGGAGTTACGTGCTACAAGTGTGGGAAGACTGGACACATGGCTGGGAGTGTAAGGCAATAGGACCAGTCAAAGCTCTGATGAACGTGGCAAGTACCAGTGCAAGCGTGCCAGCTGAGGTATTGGCATTACCTCCACCACCCGCACCAACCCCGCAAGCAACAACAAGGACATTTGATCTAAAGATGAAAGATGCTGTTCAGAATTCTGAGGTGATAGCAGGTACACTTTTACTCAATAATGTCAAAGCTAAAGTATTGATTGATTCGGGATCAACCAGATCTTTCATATCAGAATCTTTTGTTGATAAGCTCCAATGTGATAAAATGGTTATGAGTGAGGTAGTACATGTGGTAATTGCAAACCAAGAGAAGATTCCTGTGAATCAATTTTGTCCAAAGTGTGAGATCGATATTTCGGGATATAAGTTTTCAGCCGACTTGATACTCTTCAAGTTGGGAGAGTTTGACATAATTTTAGGAATGGATTGGTTAGGAGAGAATAGCGCTTAGATTAATTGTAAGACCAAGAGAGTGTATTTAAAGACGAAGAGTGGAGAGAAGGTAGTATTTAAGGGGCAGAGGCAAGAGCAACTATTTCTTACAATCGTTCAGGCTAAGAAGTTGCTTAGAAAAGGTTGTGAGTCGTTCCTAGCATATGTAGTGGATTCGGAGAGAGGCAGCCTCAGCATGGAAGATATTCCGGTAGTTAGTGAGTTCCCCGATGTGTTTCCCGACAAACTACCAGGCTTACCACCAGATCGACAAATTGAGTTTGAGATCAACCTTGCTCCAGGAACGGAACCAGTTTCAAAGGCCCCATATAGGATGGCACCAGCAGAAATGAAAGAGTTGGCGAGCCAGCTACAAGAATTATTGGATAAAGGAGTGATACGACCAAGTACGTCGTCATGGGGAGCACCTGTTCTGTTTGTAAAGAAGAAAGATGGGAGTATGCGTCTAAGCATAGATTACCGGGAGTTGAATAAGGTGACGATTAAGAACCGTTACCCGCTACCAAGGATAGATGACCTTTTTGATCAGTTGAAGGGAGCAAAATGCTTTTCGAAGATTGATTTGAGATCGGGATACCATCAATTAAAGATCAAAGAAGAAGATATTCCTAAGACCGCATTCAGGACCAGATATGGGCATTATGAATTCCTAGTAATGCCGTTTGGATTGACCAACGCTCCGGCCGCATTTATGGATCTGATGAATCGGGTATTTAAGAAGTATTTGGATAAATTTGTCGTGGTATTTATTGATGACATCCTTATTTATTCTAAGTCGGAAGAAGAACATAAACAGCACCTCTGGATAGCATTGGAGATACTCCAACAAGAGAAGTTGTATGCCAAGTTCACCAAATGTGAGTTTTGGTTAAAGGAAGTTCAATTTTTGGGGCATGTTATTGGAAATGAGGGAGTTAAAGTGGATCCGGCAAAGATTGAGGCAGTTATGAGTTGGGAGAGGCCAAAGACTCCTACGAAAGTGCGAAGTTTTCTAGGATTGGCCGGATACTATAGAAGATTCGTCAAGGATTTCTCGAAGATCGCCACGCCATTGACCAAGTTAACCAGAAAGAATCAAAAGTTTGAATGGAGTGCAGAATGTGAAGATAGCTTTCAAGAGTTAAAGCAGAAGTTGGTAACAGCTCCGGTGTTGGTACTACCAGATGATCAAGGGAATTTTGTAATATTCAGCGACGCTTCACATAAGGGTTTGGGTTGTGTGTTGATGCAACACAGTAAAGTGATCACATATGTGTCAAGACAGTTGAAGCCACATGAGTTAAAGTACCCGACACATGACTTGGAACTATCCATGTTCAATATTTTATAATTCGATCATATTTGCACTCTTACGAGATTTATAATCATAACTTCAAATTTCGCTTACGCTACTGATCATTCAACATATCGACCCTTCGCTAATAACATTCTTACTTTAGAAAAGTCTGGAGATTTCCTCAATTTTCTTTGCTCGTACTCGGCTTCTCATGAATCGATGTATTCTTTGAACTCTAATCATCTCAGAAATTGGATGAATAGTTTCTCCCTACATTTGTTATGTCGTTAAACTTATCAGACAATATTTGCATTCTTCTGTTAGGAACAATCAAATTTTCTCCATAATAGCGAGTCCATCTGGCCTTCAAAATAAACCACACTAGCTTCTAGAACAAGCACTCTTCTGGATAATCTAAATCTGATAACAAACAAGAAACTCAAGTAGTAGTTTGACAACCAAGTTCTTAAAACTTGTTTTTTAAAGGACTTTTACAAAATTTTATGAAGAAAATCTCTTTTAAAAAAATTGTTTAAAATTTTGTAAATCATACACATGGTCGTCATTACTATATGAGTGGGTTGTTGTTCTTCTCAACTACCTCAAGGAAATTTAATTAGGTAAACAATCAGATAAGAGCCCAATTGTTTCCATATATCTTCTAACCCTTATTGGGTCCATTTTGCCGTCATTGGTCGACTAAACTCCAGTTACCGTTTCATGTTACCATATTCGTAAGTTCACTTCTAATCTTCTATACTGGTAACACTCCCATTATTATCTTTTACGATTACTAAATATATTAGGTCTATCAAATCTATTTTATAAAACAAAATCGGCCAAATATCACATCACATTACTACTATATGTATCATGATTGATCATAACATCATCATCAATTCCAAGAAAACTCTCGATATCCAATCTTCTCAATTCCTTTAAAATCCATCTAGCTCACTTCACAAGATAATCATGGGTGGCATACATACTAGTAGTTCCATACAACCTGGTAGCGGCTATCTTGTGGAACATACGTATCCTTACTCTCAGTTCCTTCTCACATTTCTTATTACCTCGTGTACTCACTATATGTTGTAGCTCTCAAATCCATCCTCATAGGTACTTCATAAGACGAGTTTTAAGCTGATGGTATAGAACAAGGCATAGTGTAGACAGAAAAGATGCGCTCACAGCTGAATATCCGGTAGAACCAGAATTAACATGTGGGGAATTCTCTAATAGGGAGTCTCGCATCAGGGGATTGGATAATAACGTGAAAAGGTGCAACCGTTGTAACAGGATGTGATATGGCTAACACTGGTGGACAAGTAGGCCATGAATCAGATGATAGTCCTCCGACTAAAGGCTCTGAATGATCAGATGATCGCGGGATAAAAGAATCTACCATTACCGCTATCTGACAATCGTGTCACCAAATAAGAATCTCGAATCTCAACACGAATCATACCAAAACCTACTATACACTCGCACTCCACCTTTCGACATTCTATCTTTCTATTTACTAATCCTAATCCTAACCCTCTATCCATTCCCGACAATCTAGGCTTGTTTCAGTGACTTAAAACCTGTGGCTCTGATACCAAACCCGTGATGCCCTCCAAACCCGAGTCAGAAGTTTGGGGTTCATAACACATACACACAATACATAAACCTGTATATAAAATATTATATGCATTGACCCTTCATTACACAACCACGGATCACAATAGGTTAAAGTATGAAAACAAGCCACCACCTTAACTTTTATTACATCGTAACAAATCCCAACTAGTTCAACTTACAGCTGATACTGATATCCCTCTTACAATCCTGCATAACTCGTCTACAATAATAAGCTCATGCTAGCTCGATCCAACTTAACTTGGAATCCTAGCTCGCATACTGGACTGGGAATCCTCGTTACCAATAATTCCCTTTTCAACTATTGAAAACATAAAAAGGTTTGTAAGAGTGAGCTAACAAGCTCAACAAGTCATAATAGAAATAACTGAGGTTAAACAATATTTAACTGAAATGATTCAGAAGAATCAAGTTTCTGAATAAGCAATGATTAGAATTGGATGTTCACTTTTCATTTTTTAAAAAAAAAAAACAAAGTTAGGCTGCTGATCAGTCACGCACTAACCCCGAGCAAGGCTCTCAGCTTTGCTCTATATACTGGATCCAAGGCACGCATTGGCCTATTATGACCACGAATCTGGTCCGACCACGAATCTGGTCCATATTTATAAAAAATATCCAATTCTAAAACATTTCAATATGATAACCAATGTAATTCAATAAGCTGAATCATAACAATATTTATCTTGAAGCATAGGGTGATTCGCAGTACCATGAAGGTATAACAAGGATTTCAAAACGATTGGCTTTCAATTAAGGAAAGAATCAGAATGTAGAAGACTAAGGGTTCAAGGGTTACAAATATTGGTCTTCTGTTAAACAAGGAATAAGGGTTGGTATGTCAAGCAATTCAATGTCAGAAATCATTATGTGGTAGATATGTATTTGTGGAGTAGTATCGTATGTGTCTGGCTCGTATCTGAGAATTCAACAATCAATTGTTTATGAAGAATAAGGCTTATGGCTCAAGATCAATAAGAATCAGGGTTCAGGGTTGAATAGTTTAAAGCGCTTGCAATGTAAAACATGATTTATTTTGGATACTAGCAACAAGTAATGACAAAGTTCGAAAATATTTGCAAGATATCTTGAAGAAGGTTCAGAAGTACTTGCCTTGTCACAGATGATTTCCAACTTTACTTGTACTCTTCTAACAGTTTTACTTTTCAGTCACTTTCCTTCTTTTTCTATGCCTTGCTTTTATTCATCAATCACTTGCTTTCTTTTTCTACACTTCAGTTCTATTTACTGATCACTTGCTTTCTTTTCTATGCCTCGCTTACTCTGCTAGGCATAATAAGTATCTATCAATACTCAATCTCATATCATTCTAATTATCACATAGACGTCATAAGCTTTTATCTACCCTTCGTTTTACCTAAATCCGATTTACGGATCGAAAGTTATGAATAAAACATTCAAATAATAACCACATAGTCATATAACACATTATTCAGATAGCACGTAGCACATAGCATTCAGGACATTCGATCAAAATAATTTTTCAAAGAAGATTCGGGGTTAAAATGATTTCCCAGGTATTTAATTTGAGTTTTTGAACATTTTTCGGAATTAAAATGGGTCTCCGAATCATTTTATAATTTAATAATAGGGTTCGAACACCCGAATATGACTTTAAAATTATTTTATAAGAATTATCGCGCCTTGAAAATAATATTTTAAAGCTCGAAACTATTTTCAGAATTTTTAAATCAAAAATAAATAATTAAATTTAATTAAATAATCAATTAAAATTAATGGATAACTAATTAAATTAATTATTCAGTTAATATTTAAATTAATTGACTAATTAAATAATTAATTATCAACTAAAATTAATTAATTAATTGATTAATTAAGATTTATTTTAGAATTAAAAATAATTTTTAGAATTAAAAATAAAAAATTTTGGAATTTTAAAATAATTAAAATAATTTTTGAAATTAATTATAAAAAGACAATATAATTTTCGACAATAAACAAAACAGAAATCCTGTTTTTATAAATTTTCAAAACATAAATCCTAGTTTTGAAAAATATTAAACTGGAATAATATTTTTGCAAATCAGGGACAACTTCAGGGGCCAAATTAAAGTTTGTCACCCCTGTCGTCGTCCCCGACGATTCCGCCGACCGGAACTCCATGGCCTCCGCCATGGAGCTTTTTCGGCAACCTAAAATCACCCTAGAAATTCACCACGATCACGACGATTAATCATGGCAATACCAGGAACCCGAATATGCAACTGGAATTATCAACACGTCGACGAAACGGCCGGAATCGTAACTGGAAAATTCCGCCGCCGTCGTCCTCAGTTTTCCGGCCAACAACAACCAGCCATTGTCTGTTAATTTAGTTTATACCATTTGATTGCTTGCTTCACGATCTATTCATTCATGTAATCAATTTCAACAGATAACCCTCAACAAAGAATTA
This sequence comes from Apium graveolens, assembly GCF_009905375.1. NCBI lineage: Eukaryota > Viridiplantae > Streptophyta > Magnoliopsida > Apiales > Apiaceae > Apium > Apium graveolens. Next base: position 201,872,858 of record NC_133649.1, read on the forward strand.
CCCAAATTCAATTAAGAACATTCAAACTAATTATAAACCCTAATTTTATTATTCTGAGAATCAAACCCAATTTTCTATATGTTATTGAGCTCCAAATTCATCATATAATATACCAAAATGACCAGGATGAAAAGATCTACATGATTATGCCATCAAATCATACAAACAACATCAAGAACAAAAATTCATATTTTAATTCATAAATAATTCGAAATAAAATAATTAAATCAGAATTATACCTTGATTTCTGCACTAGAATAGATGGTGGATTCAGAAAGAGGTTTTCAAGAGCTTCGATTTGATATATTGCACGCCTGAATCAGAATTCGATAATGCCTTCATTTGTACGTTTGATTATCAAGAACGCGGCGTTTAATTAGAATTTTCTCTGTATTTTACTGAATTTTTTTGTCTGATTATGATTTTACGAATAAAATGAAATAAGAAAAGGGCTATATATATTTATGGAATATTGGTTCGTGTTGGTTCATTTTGGATCTATAAATTAGTTACTTAGCCGCTAAGTAACTACATAAATGATCCGATTTGATACCCGTATTGGATAATTATCCAAACCGGACTTTTTATAAAATACTATATATGAAAATAATCTAATATTATCTCGTCTTTTGAAAATATGGGTTTTGTTGGTATATCGAAATAATTATCGTATCGAAAATTATACGTCGGGACGTGTACGGGTCGAACCGTAATCCAGGTCGAAAAAGTCAAAACACCGAAAATGTCCGGAATTACCAGATTAGGTTATGAAGGAGTTTTCGGAAGAGTTCCGGGTTGTAAAAACATAAAAATGGTTAAGTTCGGACGATTCCCGGCTTTATAAAATAGCTTTGTAATTATTTAGAAAATAATTAATAAATTCATAAATTGATATAAAATCATATAACACTCCAAAAATTACCAGAAAAATACCACACTTATCTATATTTTATTCTGGACATATTGAAATTAACATTCTCATATTTTATCACATATAAACATCTAAAAATTATTATCAATCAACAGATAATTCACCAAAATTCACATAATAATCAATTATTGATACAATAATTACACGCGTTATCCCGGATATTACATATGTGCTACCTGATTGATGTGTTATATGATTGGATGAACGTTGCAAAACTGTTTAATCATATCTTTCAATCCATAAGTCGGATTTGGGTGAAACGAAGGGTAGATAGAAGGTCGTGTCGATTGTGTGATGATTAGAAGGATATTGGATTGAGTACTGATAGATAATTGTTATGTTTAGTAGAGGAAGCGAGGCATAGGAAAGGGAGGTAATTGGCTATTGAGTAGTACCATTAGACAAGTACAAGTGAAGTTGGGAACGTCGAGATAAGGCAAGTACCATGAACCTTTCTCGTGATATAATGCAAGTATTCTCGAAATTTCTTGTTATATTGCAAGTACTTTGAATAGACTTTGAGATATATCTTGTTAGAACATGTGTTAGTTACTCTGCTTAGCCTTAAACCCTGAACCAGTTCATTGATACTTGAATTATGAACCATATCTATCAAGAACTCTCAACTCTTGAATTACCATATACTATACCACGCAAACACTATGTCATTCTATAACTACATACATATCAAATACCAAACACTAAAACAGAATTACATGACATGCGATAATACATATATCCTACAATACATTACAAATTCAAGGAACCAAACCTTATATACCCGTTAAACCATTTTTCCATCTTATATCTGATTCTTTTACAGACTTGAAGCCATTCTTCATACATAGTTTGATATACCTTTGTGATACTCATAAATTGCAGTCTAGTTTTAGATAAATTGTAATATCCGGGAAAATTATGTGAATATTATATGTTAAATTAATAAATATTATGTGTTTGTATAAATTGAAATGTTTATTGTCATGATATTATGTGATTTAACTGTTATTTGTGTTCCCGTCCGGACCAGAAATTTTTTCGAATAATTAATATGTGTTTAAACTACAATTATATGAATTGAACTGTAATCGGGACTCGTATTTACTTGCCTCTTTATCGAAGTATTCGATTTATCTCATTTTATGTGCATTTGAATGTATTTTATGCGTTTTCGGGGTTTTATGTTAATTTAAGTAATGTTTCGGTTTTTCAAAAAACCAAAAGGCCGGTACCCCACCGGGACGTCAAAGCCCACAAAATTCATGTTTTTATTTTTATAGAATTATACGTATTTCAAATACCCAATATTTTGTATTTCTGAGTTATTCGTAATTTTTTTGGGGAATTTTTGATAAAATTTTTATATTTTATTACTTTTAAAATTATTCCCCGTAATTATTATTTTGGGACCTAATCATTTTAATTATGGGAATAAAAATGTCCTATATTGATTTTGGGTATTTATTTCTCAGAAAATATAAATAGCTGAAAACTGATTTTTATTCATTTATTTTATTAAAATTTTCTGAAAATTCACAAAAATAAGAACAAACTTTGGGGGTGAGATTCTTCAACCAACCTTTGATTCATGATTTTGATTGATTCCGGAAATCAAACGCTCAACACACCAAAACGATCCGTGTTTCAAGCTCTATCTATTGATATCAACATCACAAATCGAGGTGTAGTGTTTTGTAAATTCGATTTTTTTTCAAGTTTATTGCCTAAATTCGGTTTTGATACTTGGGTACTTGTTTGTTGTTTTTGTTGATTGATAATTGTTCCAGGGATCACGATGAGTGATTTAGTATCTTATTTCATTTATTTTGATTACGATTTGAGTAAGTTCGAGTTTTTAGTTTTTTAGTTTTTTTATTCGAATTTATGTTCTTAATTATGATTCTGGGTTGTTCTGGTGAGGATGGATAGATTGTATCAGTTTTGGGCTTCGTTTTGATAGCTAATTCGTTGAAATTGGTTAATAGATGAATAAAATCGAAGTTTTCCGATAAACTCATCGGAAAACATTAGTTTTTAGCTGGAGAAATCAATCGGCGAGTTGTTTACGGTTGTTGATGGCTGGAACAGGATTCTGGGTTGTCTATATTGTTGTTTGGATTGAAAAATTGGAACGAGAGCTGTGTTTTGATCCCTGTCTATGTCTGCCGGAGCTCTGCCGGATTTTTCCAGGCCGGCCGGAATCTGGGTAATTTCCAGGTTCCCAGCGAGTTCATAAGAACTCCGACCGATGTTCTTCAGGGTCCGGGTTTAACCCGTTTTGATTTTTTTCTGACCCGCATTTGATCCTTATTTTCCCAACACCCAAACCCTGAACCTGTTTCTACAGTTTTCTTTTTATTTTTATTCAAAAATTCTTTTCTTAATTTGAAAAATCATTTATTTTAATTTTAAAAATCATTTACTTATTATTTATAATTCTAAAAATTATTTACTTAATTATTTTAAATTCCTAAAATTATTTTCTTTCAATATTTTTAAAAATCCAATTTGATTTAATTATTTATAATTTATTTTAGTAAATTATTTATAATTTATTTTAGTAAATTATTTATGAATTAAATTAATTGATTAATTCATTTAATCAATTAGTTTTATTTATAAATAGTTAAATAAATGTAAATTATTAATAATTAATTCAAATAATTCCTAAAAATTATTTTTAAGCTTTTAAAAATTATATTTTGGTATTTAAAAATTAATTAATATTATTATTAATTGATTTATCCCATTTAATTCTTATTTTATTTGTAATAAATAAAACGTTCGTCCGTTTAATACGAAACGAACGCATACAGACACAGAAAAACATTATGCTTCCAATAAAAATACTTTTGAGACCTAATTTCTTTTGTATTACAATATCATTTGATTTGTGAGTTATTCTGAGTCGGTAATGGATCGATAAACACTGTTAATGACCCGATTACAATTCTGAATGTACTGAAACCTATGTTTTGATGACCTGACTTATGTGTTACATGAAATATGTGATTAGGTGATATATGAATAACATGATTACGTGTTATGTGATATGCATGCTATATGTTTACAGTTTTAATATAACATGATTAGTTATAAACGATTGTGTAGATGTCAAGACGTATAGTTACGTCGATTGAGTTTGGTTCTGTCAGTTAAGATAGTCCTTTATGTTTATAGAATCGAGTAGAAAGGAGTGCAGTCCATTGTTAGACGGAGATAGTAGCCAGCAGATATAAGCCAGAGTTATAGTAAGAAGTCATCGAGTATACCAGGCAAGGTTTCTCCCCTATTATAAATTCAGAATAGCTTATTGTTTACATATTCAAAATATGAGAATTGTTTATGAATACTCTGATAGCGCATCGAATACCAATAGTCCTATGTTTATTGAAATTCTTTTATTCTAGCAATCATTCTGCTAGAACCAGTCTTTTGATTTGATAGACATTGAATAACTATACTATCCATATATACTCTATACAGTGTAACTTTGAGTTGAGATTAGCGAATAACTAATTGTTCTAGTTATTTCGCCATCAGTTATTGAGATAACTCCAGACCATGGGAAATGGGGAGTTGAGTGGATAAGGATGTCATTGATTCGACTCCTTTAATCAAAATTGTTTTGTGAATTGGTTATTGGTTAGCGTAAGAGGCCGAGGCACCGGTCCAGCGTGAGCTATTATACGAAAGTATAATATCTTTCCAAGCGAGTATATGCCTTTTTATGGATATCCAATAGGTACAGTATGGCTGCGGGATACCGATACCTATATTTACGGTATGGCTGCGGGATACCGATGTTGTTTCATGACTGATCATCAGGAACAACTTAGTGCATAATTGTGTTTTGTTAAAATGTCGCTTAAACTTTAAAGTTTATATCAGCTTCTGGTTTTACTCAAAGATTGTCATTGTTGTTCAATTATAAAGTACATACCACTTGCTGATCATCTTTTCGCTCATACTTGTTTATTATTCTAATCTTTCAGCTAAATTAGAGAAGGCCTGAGTTCCAGGTTTGACCAGGAGGAGTGTACTTGTAGATAGTTTGGTGTTTTTCCAGGTAGACTATTTTGGGACGCTTGACTAGTTTAGAGGTTTGTAATAAAATTTGAATAGTTTGTAAAACTAAATAGACTTATTGGTTGTAATAACATTTGGTTTATATTTGTGCCTGTTCCATACTATAACCTGGAATCGATCCAGTTGCATGCAAGGGGTCATATTTATTATATTATTCCACTGTGCCTATTTTAGTTTGGTTTATCGGGTAGTGACCCCCAAATCTAGACCCCGGGTTTGGAGGGCGTCTCATAAATGTTTTATACATTTTGATGATAATTCTGTTTTATTGAATTACATTATTTGTCATATTTAATTGTTATAGAGTTGGATAGTTTTCTGAATATCGACCAGATTCGTGGTCAGACTAGATTCGTGGTCATGTTAGGCCAATGTGTGCCTTGGATCTAGTGATATAGTATGATGTTGACCTTTCTCGAGGTTAGTGCGTGATTGATTAGTAGCCTAACCTTGGTTTTTAAAATAAAATTTGAATATCCAATTCAAATATTTATTTAAAAAGAAACTTGATCCTCTGATTTATTTCACTTGATAATTATCGCTCGCACCATGTCCAACAAGGTACGGTTTTTCCTCTCAGAAACTCTGTTCCGTTGAGGCGTTCCAGGAGGAGTAAGTTATGATACGATACCACACTCCTTCAAGAAACCTTTAAACTTAAGGCTTAAGTATTCTCCTTCACGATCTAATCGCGGAACTTTTATACTTTCCCTTATTTACATTTCCACTTCGGCATTGTATTCTTTGATCTTTTCAAAAGAATCGGATTTATTCTTCAAAAGGTATACATATCCATATCTACTGAAATTATCATAAACGTAATGAAGTAATAAAGCCACCTCTTACCATCCTACATATTGGACCATATACATCACTATGTGTAAGTCCTAATCGTTCAGTGGCCCTTTCATCTTATCCGGTAAAATGAGTTTTTGCCATTTTTCCAATGAGACAAGATTTGTATGCTTCGTATGATTCAAAATCAAACCTATCCAAATAGCCATCTTGATGTAACTTGGAAATGCATTTCTCATTTATGTCACCTAAATGACAATTCCTGATGTATGTTTAATTTGAGTGTATTATCTTAATATGTTTGTTATCATTACTATTTACATTATAGTTGGCAATATCAAGATCAAGAATATATAAACCATTAAACAAATGTGCAACCCTGTACGTAACATTATTCAATGAAAAGGAACAACTATTATTCTGAATCAAAAATGAAAAACCTTTCTTATCCAAACAAGAAATCGAAATAATGTTTCTGCAAATCGCAGGCACGTAAAAAACAATTACCTATTTCTAAAATAAGCTCAGTGGGCAACAATAAATGATAAGTATCTACAGCTAAAGTAGCAACCTTTGCTCTATTGCCTATATGTAGGTCGACTTCTCCATTTTCCAATGTCCTAATTCCCCGCAGTTCCTGCATATTTAAAAAAATATGAGAACCATATCTGGCATATAATACCCATGAAGTAGAAGTAGGCAAATTAACTTCTATAACATAAATACCTGAATCAGAAGTGACAACAACCTTCTTGTTCTTTTTCTTCTTCTTCTTCAGATCCTCCAAAAAAGTATGACAATTTCTCTTCCAATGACCCATTTTCTTGTAATAGTTACAAGTATCACCCTTTGCAACACCACCTCCAGGCTTCAAAGCCTATTTGGGAGCAGTTTGAGGAACAACAAAAGGTTTGGATTTCATCCTCTTATTGTCTTTTCATTGACCTTACCCTTTGGCACTCCCCTTGTATACTATCATTATGAGAGCAGGATACGATTTCTGAATGTTGGTCTTAGCAAATTTTAACATAGCCAACCATTCGGTAGGTGTCTTGTCTATGTCATACATGTTGTAATTCATTACAAATTGAGCATAGTTGTTGTTCAAATATTGTAAGATCAGATCTATCTAGGTTTCCGGACCAATCGTAGAACCCGAAGTAGCAAGGTACTCCATATATTCAATCATCTTCAGAATATGCGGTCCAACTGGATCACGATCACCTTCTTTGCATGTATACAAAGCTTTTCTTGTATTAAATCTCACATGAAGAGCCTGTCCTTCTAAAATACGTTTAAGTTATTCAATAATAACATAAGCATTCATATGCTCGTGTTATTTCTAAAGCTCAAGACTTATAGTTGCTAGCATCAGACAGGTTCCCGAGCATGAGACAGGTGACATATGTGCCATCATCAATATATTTCTGACAAGCAGTTTGTTGAACACATGTTACACCTTCAGGAAGAGGTTCAGGGCGGGGAACATCAATGAAATGGAGCTTTCACTCCAGCCTGAGGACTATCCTCAAGTTCTTTTTCTAATCAAGGAAGTATGTTCCTGTCAGCTTGTTCTTCTCAAGGACGGATCACACGGAGAAGTTGTTTGAGTTGTTTGCCATTTGATATCTATAATATTAAAATGTATAAAATGAGTTAGTCTACGGATTAAATTAGGTTCAAGTGATTATTCATATATATATATATATATATATATTTATAATATATATCTCCCACTATTTTCATCAAATTAATAGCCCTAACTATTAATTCTGCAAAAATATCTTCTATATCCTTTCTAGTGAGCCAAGATCTAAATTTTTACAAAGTGTTAGATTTACTCCTAAAGTATGATTCAGCAAGGTAGACATCATTTGTCAATTATATCAACTATCTAACTCTTGGATAGTTTGGTGGAACATCATTTGTTCATATTTATCTAATAAATCTCGCCAAACTCCATTTCTCTAAGTTCACAATCATATTGTGGTAAGCTAGTTACGTCAAACCCAATAGTGAAAAAGTAACAATATATTTCAACATATCTCCCATGATAGATGGGAGTACTTCGCTCTAAGGAACCCACTTTTTATTGATCTAGGGGTCAACGCGTTGAATATATTGGAAGGCACCAAAGCAACCTAATGAAAACTGTAAGGTTTTGTTAATATTAAAATGATCATGATCACATCATAAAGATATTCCCAATTTTTTTTTGAATAAAATACTTCAAATCAATATTCGTCAATGGTTTGATTTCCAGGTAATGGGGGAGTCATAGCGGTCTCGCTTAAAACCCACAACCATACAAGTTTGATGAACCCGCTTATGACAAATTCACTCCATGTTAGAAATAAAGAAAATTCGTATTTTATTTCGTGTTTCATGAACAAGAGAATATCATTATCGTTTGTTAAATTTTAAAATCTTGAATCATTACAGATTTTATCTTGTTTAGCAGGCATAGCATGATTGATGTATCTAATACATACATACATATCTAATCTAATAAAGCATGCATCAATCTAACTAACCTACACATTCATTCATCATATGATATATGTAAAGTGCAATAAAATAAATGTGATAGGTTATGGCCCCATCCTATGTGATCTTTATCAAGCCCATGATAAAGATCATGGTCAATCTAAGGTGGTTAAGTAAATAAATACAACTATCTATTATATTATATGTCTTCTTGCTTTATTTGCTTCCTTATATAACTTCCTTAGATCACCTTAAATGCACTCCTTTTCTAGTTTTTCAAGCCTTCAAGTACATTACATAAATGAAAATATAAACTAATCTAATGAATTTACAAGAAGAACTTGAGTTACATTCGAGATTATATATGACAAAAATAAAAATGACATGCAATTCGTATTTAAAAACCACAATAAAAAACCTTTACTCTAAGGGTTTATAGGCCATAACCATCCACCATGCTCAAATAACACTTAAGAACATGTTTAAACACCTAATATGATCATAACATATCATAGAACTCATGATCTAATCATAGAATCTGAATATGATAAAAATTAGAAAATTAAATAATTATTAGAATACACTCAAATGCAGTTTTCAGGGCCTAAACGACCTCATATGCCCAAAAAGCTTCTCCAGACACAACAAAATGGGTGATTTGAATCTTGGCGTTATTACCTTTCTAAAAAGGTATTATGCGCCCCATTCGGAGTTCGTGAGAATTCAATCTTCTGGCACGCAGTCCAATGCAAAACAGAAAACTGTTTTCCGATTTTCAGAAAACTGATCTAATCTTTTCTTCCTCCCTGTATCATGTATCTAATAAATACAGATCATTCACCCATTAACATATTATGTTATATGGTCATTAGTTTATACATATATGAACTTAACAGCATGCATAATTATATAAATCGTATAAATATAATTCATGTCAGCTTAGATTCATGGTTAAATCATAAACTCTTTAAACACATATACGAATTTAAACTTTTTGCAAGTAGCTCTGATGCCATTGTTGGGTTTCGGGGCATTAAAACACAACCGAAAATAATATAAAAACTGTAAAAACCAGAAAAAATTGAAACCCACCGCAGGATCCATGCAAAAAATAATATTAAATTCGCGGATGAAATGTTTACCTTATGAAGCTTTACGATTATGGTTTTCTAATGGAGGTCCTTTCTTGAAACGATCACCACGTATCCTACCTACGCGATTTACGCTGTAAGATACCCACACAAAAGTCGGCACAGAGGAGGCGTGTACCAGCATAAAAAATTGAACTCGTTTTTCTTCTTCTTCTCATTCTTCTTCTCTCTCTCCCTCCCTCTCTCTCTCTGTCTCTCTCTCTCTTTGCTAATAGGATTTTTGTTATAAAAATGTAGTTCACTAAATCAGCCCTGAAGTATGAGAGAGATTAAAATGAATTCCAACTCTAATCTAAATTAGAGTTATTAAAAATCCGAAATTCTTAGTTGTTATCTAATTAAGTCTAACTTAATCATCAAGCAACTTAATTTCAATTTCTAATATTTGTAAATTCAAATTTTATTTATTCTATTAATTAAGTCCCACTTAATTAATAATAAATAATTCGACTTTTCTATGTAATTCAAATTCGAATTTAAATTAAATATTTCTTCAAGCTTTCTTTGTACGACCCTTTAGGTTATTATTATGTGGAAATAATTTAAATATTTTATATTTAATTTATAAATAATGAGTGGCATCTAGTAATACATCATTTCTACCCAAGTAGTAATAATTAAATCGGTGTTCGATTAAACCTTTCGTGAATAATGTATAATGTAATATAATCCCTTTAACCATATAATATAGATTAAACTCGAGGCATGTAACGCATTTTATAGTCTAGCTCACATCAGAGGCCAATAATATTACTCAAAAATTAGGATGGTTAAATCCTTTCTATTCATTCATATTTCTCACACAATTCTTAATATACCTGAAATCCACTTTTATCATTACCCGGTCAAAGATAACGTTTAATGTAATCAAAGTATATTAATCATCGTATAAAAATATAATGATTTCAAGTCTAAGGACCATTACATCATTATTAATGTGAAAATTACTTATGACACAGCAGACATATAGAATCTTAAATTGGGTCTATCCGACACCATGTATATTTACATATGTCTTTGTTTTCGACTTTAATATCACTATACCTATCATAAATACACTAGTCTTAATGCATTATTATTATCCCATAATAATACTCGACTAGGGATATTTAGGAATATCAATATTATTTTCATAATTTCATTTCTAAGGCACATAATTAGGGATATAAATTACATATTATATTCCAATAATATTTATTAATCTAATATTTATATCACAATAAATAAAGATATAATAAATTATAAAAAATAATACTCGATAAAACATAAATATTAATAATTCAAATGTCATAAATAAAACATAATAGTGTTGTCTCTAGGGCACAAACATCACGACATATTTCCTTTAGTAAAACCAAGTTATAAACCCCACCCTTGTGCGCTCCATTCTTGATGCTAGTTTTCCTATTTCAGATATGATGACTCGCGTATCAAGTGATCCAGTAGCGACCATAGTGCTATTATGGGACCAACGTAAATAATTTAAATATACAATATGATATAACATGTTCTCCAACTTCATCTACAAGATTTGTCGAAGGAAAAAATTGCATCTAGTTCGTGTCTATTATCTAATATACAAGTGAAGGACGTCATATATCACTATGAAATAGTTTAATAGCAAACTTTTTTTAATTCAAAACTTATCTACAATAGAATGAGAGATATGTGTGTTAGGACTTTAACAATGTGAATATAAGGACATTTGTCATTTCCTGAAGTCAATCACAAGTCCATAATTTTGGTCAAATGCTTATTAAATACTTTAAGTGAATATAAGGATTTTTCCAAGTGTGTGCCCATGGGCACATGGTAAGAGTTAGTGTTTGATGAGGTGTTCACAAAATATTGGTGGATAGCCCATTAATAATGATTGACCCCTACATGCACAAAAATCTCCACCAATAAAATTTTTACAACTCATCACTCAAACTTTCTTAGCATGTGCCCATAGACACACACTAGATAAACCGTATCATAAAAATGATAAAAGAAAAGGACGATGAGAGGTAAAAATTGAAAAATAATACTATTAGAGTCAATATCATAACATAAAGATATAGAGTGAGAGTACCAACCAAAATCAATTTTGTTTATTCTAGAGAAATCTAATAAATTGGAATAAAAAACAGTAATCATGATTAAAACTCAAAATTACCCAAGTAAAAAAGAGAAGCAATTTGTAGAAAAAGATGAGAAAAAATAAATAATAAAACACATGTTTTAAACCCAATATATGGAAGTCACGATGATTGACTCTCCATCAATCTATCACGAATCGAAATATTATATATGTTAACAAGTTGGTGATTAATATATTCAAAGTAATAAGCATCTTTGGGTGGGTTCTGAAAAGCTTGAACCATAAACACATATAATAATAGAAATCTAAGGGCACGTAAAGATGGAGTTGTCAATTTTGTATTACTTCCTACTTATTAATGATAATAGTGATAATGAGTGTAACATCCCCAAATCCGGGGTTAGGATTGGGTGTCACCAAATAACTTTAAACAATATAGGTTTGTATATTAAAACAAATATACAAACAACCCCTCAATATTCCGGATCGCTTACATGTTATGGTATGAAACAAGAATGTAACTTTCTAAAATTACAATAACTAAATACAACTTTATTACCTCTTTACTAACTTCCTCGCTTTAATCACTCTGACGCCTCCAACTTCTTTCAGCTGGGATCTCTTTACTTTTTCTGTCTATTAAGAGCTATTCACTTTTATCCTCATTTGACTCTGAAAGAAATAAGAATCACAAAGCAAAAGTGAGCCAAAAATGCCCAACTAGTATCATAATTGGATTTCAGGTGTCAGATCAAAGAAACTTCTAGAAACAATCTTTAAATGATTTCAAAACATCTTTATTTATATAAAACAGTTGAGCGAATAAAACATCGGCCCTCATTGGCCTTTAATCATAAATCACGTTTCTCTGTAAAAAACAGTGAATGTTTCACTGATTCGTTTCTTGAATCAAATCTTTGTTTGTTTTCGCAATCATAAACTTTCCAAGAAGGAATGCCGTTAATGGAGATTAACAATAAATTAGACTGGACATTATAACTAACAGATGCACTATAACCTGCTGATCAGTCAGGATATAGTGTTGATCTATACCCAACTGCATAGACCCACCAGCATATAGGGTACCCATGCACTATGGCCTAAAATTTAAGGGTCCAGCCATCTCTGGCCCTTAAGGTCCAACTCATTTATGGCCCTTATCGTAACCATCCAGTCTGTAGAGTATTTTGATGTCAAATCACTTTGATTTCAAAACATCCCAATTCCGGGTTCGCAAATAACCCGAGATAATGGGTATTTTCTCAAGAGATCAATCAAAAATCAAGGAACAAGATGAAAAAGGGTACTTGCATAAATAAGAGTAATTCCAGCGAAAAATAAAAATATTTAACTATTCTGAACTTAGAATAGGGAATGAATATTTACAGTATATCATAAGAAAGTTCAGGAATACTTGCCTCAATTGATAACCCTATGACCTTTAATTATCTACCATACCTGACCTTTCTCGTCAATCACCATTTCTGGTTTATCTTTATTCTGAATTCACTCGTTTCATTACTACACATAATCAGACTTTACTTTACAATCTTTGTCTGGATTTGAATGCCTCAAACTATGTGTATCTATTTTAAAAGATACTATTCAATTAACTGACAATATATAATTATCTAGTCTATACGTTTATCCTTAACATCTACCCACCCGATAATAACAGATAAGGACCATTTTTAACCAGATAGAGTTTGATAGACACATGGACTCATAATTTACATAACACATAAACACATAAGGCACGTATCACGTATTTCATAAAATATATAACGCGGTTCGTCAAAATATTCGACTTGGCATGTTCAAAACTGAAATCGAGTCGAAATACAATTTTACGATAATTACGCGACTCAGAAACGTATACGAAATTAAGCAACCTTTCGAAATGAAAGATTTTATGTCTCGAAAGTATTTTTAATGGAAGCAGAATATTTTTCTGAGTCTAGACGCCTTCGTTTCCTATTAAACGGATGAACGGTCTATTTAATACAAATTTTTGAACATTTTTCAAAATTAAAACGGGTCTCCGAATCATTTTATAATTAAATAATAGGATTTGAACACCCGAATATGTCTTTAAAATAATTTTATAATAATTATCGTGCCTTGAAAATAATTTAAAATAATATTTTAAAACTCAAAACTATTTTTTACAATTTTTAAATCCAATTAAATAATTAAATCTAATTAAATAATAAATTATAATTAATTAATAACTAATTAAATTAATTAATCAATTAATATTTGAATTAATTGACTAATTAAATAATTAATTATCAACTAAAATTAATTAACTAATTACTTAAGATTTATTTTTAGAATTTAAAATAATTTTCAGAATTAAAAATATGGATTTTCGGAATTTAAAATAAGTAAAAACATTTTCTGAAAATAATTGTATGAAGAAAATATCATTTTTGTAAATAACTAAAAAAGGAATATAATTTTGAATTTTCTGGAAAAGCCAGGTACCGTTTTGTAAAAAGGAGGAAAATACGATGGCTAAATTGTAGTTTGCCATCGTCTTCTCCGGTGGCCGGCCGCCATTAACGGCTGCCACCAAGCTTTTCTGGCAAGCAAATTTCTATCCAGAATTTTACCAAATCAACAGCGTTTATTCATTGCAACGCTAGGAACTCAAATATTCAACCAGAATTATCAACACATCAACGAAACGGCCGGAATCGTCGCCTGAAAATTCCGCCGTCGTTTCGACCCATTTTCCGATCATCATCTTCCTGATATCGTCTGTTCTTCATATATACATCAATAAATTCGTCTTTTCACGATCTACAAACTTGTATAATCAATTTTACCTAATAACACTTGGATCAAAAACTCTCAAATTTCAATTAAGAACACTCAAAGCTATAAACCCTAATTTTAAAATCCGAAAATCAAACATCAATTTGAACATGTTATTGAACTCCAAATTAGTCATATAATATACCAAAATGATCAGGAAGAAAAGATCTACATAATTCTAGCATTAAATAACACGAACAACAACAATAACAAAAATGCATATTCTAATTATCAAATAATTTGAATTAAAATAAATAAATAAGAAAATTGCCTTGATTTATGCACTAAAATAGTTGATGGATTCAGAAAGTACTTTTCGAGAGCTTCTATTTGATATATGGCACGCCCGAATCAGAGTTCGATAATGCATTTGTTTGTGAGTTTGATTTTCAAGAACGTAATGAATAATTAGGGGTTTCACTGTATTTTATCGATTTTAACTGAATGATTATGATTATACGAATAAAATAAGATAACAAATAGGCTATTTATATTTATGGAATATTGGTTTGTGTTGGATCGTATTGGATCGATAATCTAGTTACTTAGCTGCTAAGTAACTACAAAAATGATCCGATATGATATCCGAATTGGATAATTATCCAAACCGAGTTTCTTATAAAACACTTTAAATAAAAATAATATAATATTATCCCGTCTTTCAAGAATACGAGTTTTATTGATCTTGTTAGTGTTTGTGCCCTAGAGACAACACTATGATGTTTTAGTTTAAGACCTTAGGATTATTAATGTTTATGTTCTATCGATTATTTCTTTTATAATTTATTAATTCTTAATTTAATGCGATATAAATGTTAGATTAATAATTGTCCTTGGAATATGATATACAATTCTAAATCTCTAAGTACGTGACATAGAAATGAGATTATGAGAATAGTACAATATTCCCAAAGATCCCTAGTCGAGTATTATTATTAAGGGACAATAATAATACATTAAGACTGGTGTATTTGTTGACTGCTGATCACATCTCATTGATCATAGGTATGATGATACTAAAGTCAAAAACATAGGCAGATGTATAGGTACATGGTGTTGGATAGACCCAATGTGAGATTCTACATGTCTGTTGTGTCATAAGTAATTCTCACAGTGATAATGATGTAATGGTCCTTAGACCTGAAGGCATTATATTTCTATACGAGAATTATTATATATTGATTCCATTAAAAGTTATCCTTGACCGGGTAATGATAAAGGTGGACATTGGCTATATTATGAATCGTATGGGAAATATGAATGATCTAGATAGGATTCAACCCTCCTAATTAAGAGTGATATTATTGGCCTCTTGTGTGAGCTAGACTATGAAATGTGTGGCCAAGCTCAAATGTTGATTTGATATGATAGTCTACTCATTGATCAAGGAAACCTGAATTAAACATTGATGAGGATGACAAATTACATGGTTCTAGTTTAATCTATAATATTTGGTTAAAAGGATTATATTATATTGTACATTATTCATGAAAGGTTTAATCGATCACCGATTCAATTATTATTATTTGGGTAGCAATGATGTATTACTAGATGTCGCTCATTTTTTACGATTTTAAATTAGATTTAAAATTTGTTGCCAACGTTATAATAACCTATAGGGTCACACACTAAGAATGCTTGAAGGATTATTTAATTTAAATTGGATTTAAATTATATTAAAGTAATTTGAATTATTTATATTATTAATTAAGTATGTTATGGATAAAAACTTAAGATATAATAATTGCTGTAATTTATACTAAGGCTCGGGAGCTCAAGGCCTTTAATGGCCGCTCTAGTTTTTCTTAGCTTAATTCTGCCGGTACGAGATGCCTACGTATCTCTATGAATTAGAGAATCAAGCCAAAAAATGTAGTTGTGATTGGTGGGGGTGAGACCCCTTATATAGATGTTGGGAGTCCTTGAATTGAACTTGGGTTAGGAGACTTGGTGGGCAAGTCTCTGATTTAGAATGGACTTTAGAGTCCTAGGAAGTAGGAAGCGGATTCCTTATCCCACCAGGTTCCTTGGAGGCCAATCTACAACGATTTATATCCCTATTAGGACTCATATTGACAGCTGTTTTCTCCCTTATTTAATTAATCACAAAATTAATTAATATTCAGGTTTGTGGGCCTTGTTTGTTCCATCAGGCCTGATCTGGTCCATCAGGCTTGACCAATGTGTTAACCTTTTTGGTCTGAATGTCGTACATCTTCTTATTGGGCCTTGTAGCCCAAATCATGTGTAATTAATGCAACATTAATTACGTAATCATGATTTAATTATTCCCTATCAAAGTATGACTTAATTAATTAGATAAATATTGATATTCGAATTTACTAATATTAATTATGAAATTCATTTGTTAAATAATTAAGTGTGACTTAATTATTTTATAAATAGTAATTTCGAATTAATAATAACTTCTAATTAGTTAAGAGTTATAATTCTTATTAGATTCTCTATATAATATCTCTTGTGTGGCCGATTTTGTGTGCAAGACTTTTACAAAAAAAAACCCTAACCACCAAGAAAGAAGATGGAGAGAGCAAGAAGAAACGAGTTTGTGCTAGTACACATCCAATCCTTGAGTTCAAGTATTTGTGTGGATACCGATAGAGCGTAGATCGCGCGAGCGGGATGTGTGGTGATTGAACAAGCTTTGGATCTCCATTAGTCAACCAATTTGTAAAGTTTCTTTAGGTAAACAATATGATCTACGAATTAAATATCTATTTTCGCATGGATCATGCGGTGGGTTTCGAAAATTCTGATTTTTCAAGTTTTTAATTACTGTTTCCGTTGTGTTTATGTGCTCGAAACCCTTCAATGGCATCAGAGCTAATTGTGAAAAGTGTTTAATTCATTTATGTGTTTACTGGTTTTATGATGATAACATGTATACAATATTCCATGACTGTTATGTATGCGATTTTGTATGTTTTGCATGTTATTATGTTTATATATGCGTATGTATATATATGTTTTAAATATATGATATTCATGAGAGTTGTATAATCATATGATAATTATATCATCTGTATATATACTGATATATTTTATGTTTTGTGTTTGTTCTTATTATAAGAATCGTATTTGGTACGATTTTGAATCGGATGCAGCGGATTTGTTGAAATCTGTGTATGGTGTCCGATTTTGGAAAACGAATACGCTATTTCATATGGAATCGAGCGTTTGACGTTGTTTAGGCCCTATAATCTTCAATTTAATGTTATCGGATTTAATTTCGAATTTTTTGATTTTTTTCAATATTTGGTTTTTATGATTAGATCATGATGGGTATGATATGTTAAGATCAGATTATGTGTTTTAACATGTTATTTTGTGTTAATTGAGCATGGTGGATGATTATGGCTTATGACCTTAGGTTAATGGTTTTGGTTTTTCAAATACGGCTTGCATGTCATTTGATCTTGTAATTATTAAATCTCGAATGTAACTCGAGTTCTTCTTGTAAGTTCATTAGATTAGTTTTCATATTTCATTCTTGTAATGTACATGAAGACATGAAGATTTAAAGATCAAGGTAATCCCACACGGACGCCATCCAAGGAAGTAATACAAGAAAGAAGACATGTAATAGTTAGCTTGTATTTATTTTCCACCTTAGATTGACCTAGATCTTTGTCATTAGCTTGATAAAGATCACATAGGATGAAACCATAACCAACCATGTTTATTTATTCCAGTTTATATATATGCGCATATAATGAATGTATGTAGAGTAGTTTATAAAGATGCATGCTTAATTAGATTAAGGATGCATGTATTAGATACGACACCCATGCCATGCTTGCTAAACAAGATAAAATCTGTAATGATTCAAGATTTTAAAATGAACAAACGATTATGAGATACTCGTGTTTATGAAACATGGAATAAAATACACATTTTCTTTATTTCTGACATGGGGCAATTTTGCAAAAAGCGAGTTCATTGAACTTGTAAGATTGTGGGTTTTAAGCTAGACCGCTGTGACTCCCTCACTACCTGGAAATCAAACCATTGACGAATATTGATTTGAAGTATTTTATTCAAAGAAAAATTGGGAATCTCTTTATGATGGGATCATGATCGTTTTAAAATTAACAAAACCCTAAAGTTAATATTAAGTTGATCAGATGTCTTTCAATGAGTCCAATGTGTTAACCCCTAGATCGACCAGGAGTGTGTTCGCCAAAGCGAAGTACTCCTATCAATCGTGGGAGATAAGTTGAAGTATATTGATACTTTTTGACAATAGGATTGTGAACTTAGAGGCATAGAGTTTGGCGATATTTATTAGATAAATATGGACAAATGTTGTTCCACCAAGCTATCCAAGAGTTATATAGTTGATATAATTGAAAAATGTTGTCTACCTAAATAATCATGTTTTAGGAGAAAAGCCAAAGCTGACCTAACGCGTGGTGAAATATGGATCTTGGCTCACTACAAAGGATATAGAAGATATTTTTTCCGAATTAATAGTTAGGGCTATTGATTTGATAAAAATAGTGTGAGATATATATTGTGAATATATATATATATATATGAATAATCACTTGAACATAACATAATGATCATCTGTAGACTAAGTCATTTTATGCACTTTAATATTGTAGATAGCAAATGACAAATAATATAAATAACTTCTCTATGTAATAGTCCTTGAGAAGGACAAGCTGGCATGAAATAATTTCCTCAATTACATGAGAACTTGAGGATTGTCCTCAATTTCAAGGATGTCACTCAAACCCCTCCCTTATTTCTTCTAGCTGAGAATGAAACATGTGTTGAACAAAATGCTTACCAGAAGCAAATTGATTATGCAACCGATATTTCATGTCTCATGCTTGTAATTATGAGTGCTGAGCTTTAGAAGCAACAAGAGCATAATGATTCTTATGATATGATTGAGCACCTTCAAAGGATGTTTGAAGGATAGGCTCGTCAAAAAGATTTAACAATAATAAGGCACCATACTTTTGCATTAATGGGAGAATGATATCCGGTTGGACCACATGTTCTAAAGATGATAGGTATATGTACCTTGATATTTTGGGTTTCAAGAGTAGTCTAGAGACTCGGCTTGATTTGATCAAACAATCTTTGAACAACTTATATTCTTAGTTTTTTAAGAACAAAAGGAATGAGATAGACAGAACACTCACTGAGTTGTTAAGCATGTTTAGAACTGCTGAAAATAACACGGTAAAGACATGAATTATGTCCATATTAATGATCTACACATGGAATGCAAATGGGAAAGGAAAGTGGATAGGCAAGGTGAAGATTTGATCTTATTCGGTGCCAAACCAAAGTCCAATCCCAAAGGGCTTTTGAAGCCTTATAATGGTGTTGCTAATGGAAATGCTTGTCATTTCTGTGGAAATAACTGGATGATTGGAAGTTAAATTGTTGAGCTTATTTGGAAGATCTAAAAAAGAAGACTATCAATGGTCAAGCTTCGGATATTGGCTTAGAATTGGAGAAAAAGTTGTTGCTCTAGTTGAAGGAACTCGATACCTAATTTTGCCATAAGGCAAGATTGAGCACTTGATAAATTGTTATTACGTGCCTGCCTTTAGCGAATAAATTAAATCAATTTCTTGTCAGGACAAGAAAGGTTTTCATTTTAATTAAATAAACAATAGTTGCTTATTCTATTTTAATGATAAGGCTTATAATGTTGCACAATTAGTTAACAATTTATATGATCTAAGATGACTCAAATCAAACATTAGTCTAGCATTATCGTTAAGACATATTAATGAGAAACGCATTTTCGAGTTACATATAGATGGATACTTGGATAAGTTTGATTTTGAATCATACAGAAGATGCGAACTTTGTCTCATTGGAAAAATGACTAAAGCTTCTTTTACATGATCATGTGAAAGGGCCACCGAATGATTAGGACTTATACATAATGATGTATATGGTCGAATACGTATGATGGCAATGGGTGGCTTATACTACTTCATAACATTTACTGATGATTTTAGTATATATGGATATGTGGTTCTTATGAAGAATAAATCCGATTCTTTTAAAATGTTCAAAGAATATAAGGCTGAAGTAGAAAAGCAAACAGAGGAAAGTATAAAAGTTCTACGATCAGATCGTGGAGGAGAATACTTAAGCCTCAATTTCAAGAGTTTCTTGAAGGAGTGTGATAGTGTATCATAACTTACTCCTTCTGGAACACCTCAATGGAATAGAGATTCTGAGAGGAGAAATCGTACCTTGTTGGACATAGTGTGATCGATGATGAGTCAAGCGGATCTTCCATTCAGTTTCTAGGGTTATGCTTTAGAAAAGGCTGTATATACACTTAACCAAGTTCCGACTAAAGCGGTTCAAAATACTCCGTATAAGATATAGAGTGATGAATGTCATAGCATGTCATTTATGAAAAATTGGGGACGTGAAGCGTTTATAAAACATTTAGCCTCTGACAAGCTTGGACCAAAATTAGATAGATGTTATTTTATGGGATATCCAAGTGAGACTAGGGTATAGTTTTTATAATCCTTCCAAGAATAAAGTGTTTGTTGCTTGGGCCACTGTATTTCTTGAGGGAGAACTACTTTCTAAGAAAATCAGTGGGAGGATAATACATCTCGATGAAGATCGAGAACTACATGATAACATTGAACCAAAGTTGGAATAAGATCAGGATGTACATCAAAATGTTGAAAGTAATCTTGTCCAAGAAACACGGGTTATTCATAGATCTAGTAGGATTCACCATAAACCCGGGAGAAATTATGAATTTCTTTCGACTCAAGATGGTGATGTGATGCTTACGGATAATGATAAGCCTCTCACCTACCAAGATGCTCTGAATAGTTCAGACTCCGAGAGATGGCTAGAGGCCATGAAATCCGAGATGGAATCCATGTATCAAAATATTAGTTGATCCACTCGAAGGGGTAAAACCTATATGGTACAAGTGGGTTTTCAAGAAGAAAACTGACATGAAAGGTAAAGTACAGACCTATAAGACGCGACTAGTGGCAAAAAGTTTTAAACAAATTCATGGTATAGACTATGATGAGACTTTTTCATTGGTTATTATGGTCAAGTCCATCAGGATTTTATTAGCAGTAGTTTCTTACTTTGACTATGAGATTTGGCAAATGGATGCAAAACTGCTTTCTTATATGGGAGCCTTGAACAGGATGTATATATGATACAACCTCAGGGTTTTTATCGATCCAAAGTTTGCTAAGATAGTTTGTAAGTTGCTTCTATCTATTTATAGATTGAAGCAAACCTCAAGGAGAATGAATATTCATTTTGATGAAATGGTCAAATAGTTTGGCTTTATTCAAAATGAAGATGAACCATGTGTTTACAAGAAGGTTAGTGGGAGCCATGTGACATTCCTAGTATTATATATAGATGACATATAACAAATAAGGAATGCCATACCTTCTCTACAGGCTGTGAAGACTTGGTTGATAAATAATTTCTCGGTAAAAGACTTAGGCGATGCTACCTATATATTAGGGATCAAGATCTATAGAGATAGATTGAAAAGATTAATCGACCTAGTCGGAGTACATACATTGATAAAATATTGCATCATTTTAGGGTGCAGGATATAAAGAAAGGATATGTTTTGATGTCTCATGGGATAGTAATCTCAAAAGATAACCGTCCCCTAAATGATTAGATGATAAGGGCTGTTTCAGAAAGCTCTATATGCTTTAGCAATTGGATCTATAATGTGTACAATGATATGTATTTATCCTGATGTTTCGTATGCTTTGAGCATGACGAGCAGATACCAGTCTAATCCAGGTGAGGGTCACTGGATAATTTTCAAGAATAATCTTAAGTACTTAAAGAGGACTAAAGATTTATTTTTAGTGTATGGAGAAGATAGGAAACTGGTTGTAAAGGGTTATAATGATACTAGTTTCTGAACCTAATTTTTGGACAGACAAGGATGATTACGAGTTTATGTATGTTTTGTGTTTTGTCTAAATATAATTGATGTTAGCTTGAATAGTTCACATCAAGAACATTGATGATTTTATGGAAGACGAATATATTGATTTTTTTTTTAAACAGCCATGGAGACTGTTTAGGCATGTCCTTAGGCAATATCGTCTTATTAATGAGATTAATGATTAAGGAGATATAAATATAAAGGGCATAGTAATGATAGTGTTGCATACCCACTGACTAAGGTTTTATCGCAGCAGAAGCACGATGGTCATACTAGTTCCATGAGTATTAGATACATGGGTGATTGGCTATAGTGCAAGTGGGAGATTGTTAGTGTTTGTGTCTAAGAGACAACACTATGATGTTTTAGTTTAAGATATTATGATTATTAATGTTTATGTTCTATCGATTATTTCCTTTATAATTTTGTAATTCTTAATTTAATGCGATATAAATGTTAGATTAATAAATGTCCTTGGAATATAATATGCAATTCTATATCTCTAAGTATGTTACTTAGAAATGAGATTATGAGAATAGTACAATATTCCTAAAGATCCCTAGTTGAGTATTATTATTAAGGGACAATAATAATGCATTAAGACTGGTGTATTTGTTGACTGATGATCACATCTCATTGATCATAGGTATGATGATACTAAAGTCAAAAACACAAGAAGATGTATATGTACATGGTGCTGGACAGACCCAATGTAAGATTCTACATGTCTGTTGTGTCATAAGTAATTCTCACAGTAATAATGATGTAATGGTCCTTAGACCTGAAGTCATTATATTTATATATGAGAATTAATATATATTGATTCCATTAAAAGTTATCCTTGACCGGGAAATGATAAAAGTGGACATTGGGTATATTATGAATCGTATAAGAAATATGAATGATCTAGATGGGATTTAACCCTTCTATTTTAGGAGTGATATTATTGGCCTCTTGTTTGAGCTAGACTATGAAATGCGTGGCCACGCTCAAATGTTGATTTGATATGATAGTCTACTCATTGATCAAGGAAACCTGAATTAAACATTGATGAGGATGACACATTACATACCTCTAGTTTAATCTATAATATTTGGTTAAAAGGATTATATTACATTGTACATTATTCACGAAAGGTTTAATCGATCACTGATTCAATTATTATTATTTGGGTAGCAATGATGTATTACTAGATGCCGCTCATTGTTTACGATTTTAAATTAGTTTTAAAATTCGTTGCCAACGTAATAATAATCTATAGGGTCACACACTAAGAATGCTTGAAGGATTATTTAATTTAAATTGGATTTAAATTATATTAAAGTAATTCAAATTATTTATATTATTAATTAAATATGACTTAATTAATTAGATAAATATTGATATTCAAATTTACTAATATTAATTATGAAATTCATTTGTTAAATAATTAAGTGTGACTTAATTATTATACAAATAGGAATTTTGAATTAATAATAACTCCTAATTAGTTAAGAGTTATAATTCTTATTATACTATCTATATAATATCTCTTGTGTGGTTGATTTTGTGTGCAAGACTTTTAAAAAAAACCCTAGCCACCAAGAGAGAAGATGGAGAGAGCAAGAAGAAACGAGTTTATGCTAGTACACATCCAATCCTTGAGTTCAAGCATTCGTGTGGATACCGATAGAGCGTAGATCGCGCGAGCGGGATGCGTGGTGATTGAACAAGCTTTGGATCTCCATTAGTCAACCAATTTGTAAAGCTTCTTAAGGTAAACAATCTGATCTACGAATTAAATATCTATTTTTTGCATGGATCCTGCGGTGGGTTTCGAAAATTCTGATTTTTCAAGTTTTTAATTACTGTTTCCTTTACGTTTATGTGCTCGAAACCCTTCAGATCTATCGAAATGATTATCATATCGAAAATCTTGGGCCGAGACGCGCACGAGTCAAACCGTATCTGGATTGAAAAAGTCACAACACGGAAAATGTCTGGAATTACCAGATTAGTTTAGGAAGGAGTTTTAGGAAGAGTTTAGGGTTGTAAAAACGTAAAGACGATTAAGGTTAGACGATTCCTAACTTTATAAAATAGTTTTGTAATTATTCAGAAAAGAATTACTAAATTCATAAATCAATATAAAATCATATAACATTCTAAAAATTACCAAAAAAATACCTTAATTATCTATATTTTATTCTGGAGATAATAAAATTAATATACTCACATTTTATCATTATAAAATCCAAATATTATTATTAATCATCAGGTAATTCACAAAAATTCACATATTAATCATATAATAATTACATAATAATCATTTATTGATAAAAATAATTACACGCTATACCCCGAATATTACAATGAGCCTCCCTCTGTGTATAAAAATACCATCAATAATAACCAGTCACCTCAACAAAATTACATAATATTAAGTAAATAATATGTTATACAACCTATAACAGAAACAGGTACCTATTATGAATGAAAAATAAACAAAATTACAGGATCAATAAGCCTTTAACATCTTTCTAGTTACCAGTATCGCACCACATGGGACGCACCCAGGTGACCTAGCATAGTTCTACTTGCAGCTCTTCTCTGAATTGTAATTCAATTGTTTTTGTATCGGAAATAAAGAAAAATGAGCACATCGGTAATAAGAGCTAACTACGATAATGTTAATATATTAAACTAGGATTATTTTCCAATTTTTAGATAATATTTCAATCAAAGTGCTCATACTCCTGTGGGAGTATAGTCTTTCTGTTTTTCTTTATAGCAACAATGTTTTGACACTTAACTTCCCAAGTGTCCCAAATTTCCTTGACTATTTTATATCAGAATATAAGCATAGCAGAATCATCATGTCTACATAGAAGTTGATCCTTCAGAAGCACAGGGTATAAATATTGATTTATCTTTATCAGCATTTAATTTTGATACCGATTATGTATTATCAGCATTTACTTATAGTTTAAATCCCGATGAAATGAATGTGATTAGACCTTTACGCATGGTGCAGGGTGAATTTTATTTTTTCATTTATTTTTTATTAATAAGGCCAAATTGTGTTTTAATAAATGTATAATAATATCGACGTGATTTGTGATTTAATGTTAATATTTAATGAAAACAAATTGTCTTTCACATTTTGGTATCGAAGTGATTGGTGATTTAATAACAATGATTAAAACTGACAGAGTTCATGTTCTTTTTAATATTTTTATTTAAAATGAAGTCATTTATATATATATATATATATATTTCTTTGTCTGTGTTATTTCAAATTTCATTTTATTAAAAATCTATATTCTATTTTGTTCAAGATATTTGAGTTTTTTTAAATTTTTTAAGTTGTACATATAATTCAATACACTATATTGCTCATAAACTAAATCCCTAATTTCTGAAAAATAAGAGATGTTAGAATATTTATGGTTACTTTTGTTATATAAGCATTGAGGACGCCTTCCTTCATCCCTTGTCTCATACACCTGCGTAATTCCAATATCAACTGTCGATTCATTTAAAAAGAAGCACAAGATCTTATATCTTGTCATAATTTAAAATCTTGTAAGTTATAACTAATAATTGAGCCAAATACACCTATTGTATTATCTCTAAATGCCCACAAGTCCAAATTAAAATTTCTAAAATAACCAAATCTTTCACTTGTTTTAGTGAAAGGTAAGGGGAAAGTGTATATTAATGCATTCTTTGCCAATAAGACTATTAAAAAGTCCTGGAAAATAAAGAAAAAAGGAACCTTTAGCTTTAGGAGACCAAGACTTTTGCCACTTGTTGACAATTAGGGTTATTCACGAACCGAGTTGTTCGCGAACAAGCTCGAGCTCGACTCGTTAAGAGCTCGTTTGGTTCGGCTCGTTAACGAACTCGGGTTCGAGCTCGAACAGACAAATATGTTCATTAAACAAAACAAACTCGAGCCGAGTTTTGGGTTGTTCGGCTCCATCTCGGCTCGAGCGAACTCGTTAAATCTTGAAAAAATTATAACATATCCCAAAAAATTTTAGTCATGAATTGGTGTTTTGAATTTTTAAAAAATACTTTTCATCGATTCAACCATATGAATATCAAGATATATATATATATATTTTAGTGATATAACCAAAGTTTTAAAAAACTTATTTGATATGTTATTTTCATAGTCAAATAGCGGTTGATCTGATTTTTTTTGGCTCAGCTCGGCTCGTTTATATTCGCGAACAAGCTCGTGTTCGGATCGTTAGTTAACGAGCTCGAGCTCGAACACAATTTTTGTTCGATAAGAAAGTTCGATAATTATACAAACATATATCTAACCAATTCTATTCTATCCAGGATCTTTTCAGGTTGAGGTATAAAAATAAGAACAACACACTACATTTATTACGAACCAAATTTAAAATCTCACAGAACTCTCTTTATTACAAACCATTATCTAAACCAGTTTTAAACTAAATTCACTTTATTCAAACTCACACCATAACTATCTACACTACACCTGCTCAGGCAGCTCAAAGCTCTCTTCTTGAATCGGGATTAGCACTCTTGGTATTAGAGGATCCCACTGCTTGACACGCTTCTTACCACGCGAGTCCGGATAGGTTTCATTCTCTTTCTTAACTGAAAACAAACAAGGTGAATAACAACAAAGGGGGTGAGCCATAATTTTCTCAACAAGTCCACAATATAAAAATAGTAGTATGATAAAGCTAATTGAACCGGTAATCTGATTGTATTGGTAACTATGTATTTCTGCAAAAGAGAACGAAGGCCATTATTGGCGACTATCAATTAACTAGACTGGACACAAGTTCGCACCTATATACTGCTGACCAGTCAGGATACAGTGCATATCTACACCTTTATGTATAGATCCATTCGGGTACCCAGACTCTAGGACCCAAACAAGGATCCGGTTCATTCTCGGTCCATAGGATCAAGTGTATATCTGATCCTAATCATCACCATTCATTCAACAAATAAGCAACCGAAACAATCGGTATGTTTTGATGTACCCCAACATCAGAATATATTAGGATATGTGTGTATATATGTTAGGTCACACAACACTGTAGAAGGGGGTTGAATACAGTGTAGAATACAATCAAATTGATTTCGAACACAAGTAGTAGTAAACAGATATATTCGATATAATAAACTCTGTTACAATGGAACTGTTCTCTCTCAGTGATGAACAAATATCACGAGAGCTGCTAGGTTACAATGTATGATCTTCTCGATAATGATAACACATATAGTATAAACCTATGTATGTGTTTATATAGTACATAGTTACAAGATAACTTTTAATTGATATGGAATATAATTCTGTCTCCTAAAATATATCAATCAGATATCTTATACAAGTCTTTAAGTCCTCTAACTCTTTCCATGCATATCTTCTTTTGTATTAGTCTCGATCTTCTTTCCTGTAAATCAGCTTCCTTCATTTACTGTTAGTCCTCTCATACTTAAGTTCTGATATCCATCTTCTGATATTTATCTTCTGACAATCTAAGTTCTGATATCCTTAAGTTCTGACTTCCAGTAAGTATTGATATTTCCTGTTTGTTAAGATCTGAAAACTAAACATGAAACATATTAGACATGACATCTCAAATATGTCTAACAATCTCCCCCAACTTGTAAATTGTGCAAAAATATACAAGTTAATAGATTTGATGATGTCAAAAACATTTAAGTTCAAATGCAATAAGAGTTTAATAAGACTATTAACTACAACTTACGGTCCTTGTAGCTTTACCAGTATCAATGGATCAATCGGAATCCATAATGATTCTTAACAAAATCTCTTACCAACTTGTCTTCAGCTTTCCTCAGAATTTCAACTGACTATGCTTTGACATGCATCAGTTCTTCATCTTTACTATCACCAATTTGATAAATGGCTATTCAGAGAGCTTGAATTGATGTTCTTTCAAGTCCATCACCAAGTCTGATAACCCTAGGATGTGAAGAGTTTTCATTATAACATAAGCATTTTCCTTTCAGAATAACTTCCACCTTAGCAGAATTCTTTAGCATAGGAATTTCTCTTCCATCATCTTCATTAATCATTGGTATATACTGAGAAGTCTTTGTACCAGAGATTCTAAATAGATCTCTTATAGCCTTCAAAATGTATTCAGACCATCTTCTTGTAACATCAGATTTTACTTCCAGAAGATAGTGAATATGTTGAAGTTCTCTGACAGACTTCTTTAGCACATCCATATCAGCTAGTCTGTAAGTTAATCCATCATAGAGAAATAAAATCAATTTCTCCTTTAGATTTTCCTTATCATGAGCATCTATCACGATTTGAGCAGACAACACTTTGTTAAGGTGCTTTTGTTTGATCAGTTCATATGGTTTTTGTCAACATGAAAGGATCTTATAGAGTAACTTCTACTCCTGTTTGTATCTTTTCTTCATCAGAACCTAATCCAGCTTTATCTCTAGGTTGCTTGGATCTCAACCCAAATGTTGCGAGTTGATTCATCATAAGATTGGATTTTGGTTCAACTAGAGTAGCTTTCTTCCATAACAGCTTCTTCTTATCAGCAATTGTCATCTTTTCCAAATTAACTTGATCATAATTTGTTATTTCTTCTGTAACTTGCTGTTCTTTATTCTGAACAACTTGAGCAGTCTCAGAGGTTATTTTAGATTCTTCAATTATCTTTCTTCTCTTCAGAATTTGAACAGTTTCATCTTCTATCAAATCATCATCATGCACTGTAGTTTGATAGACTAGAATGGAAGAACTTATCTTTTTCTCAATCTTTAAAGGTTCACCAACCTTTTCTTTTCCTTTTGACTTAGGATCAATCTCAGTTTGTGATCTAATCTTTGACTTTGAAGTCTCAGAATTTGACTTTTCCCAGATCATAATGCCTTTTTCCTTAGTCCTTGGAGATTTCTTTGAATCGGAAGCTTTAGACTTAAGATTTGCCTTCTCAACTGTAAATCTAGCTTCTTCCTCCTTGAGAGTTTCCAAATCCATTTCTGGATTTTGTTTCAGAAATAATTTTCTAGCTATCTCCTCATCAAGTGTCTGGATTTTAGGATTTTTGTAATAAACAGTAGTCTGCTTCACCTTTAGCTTCAAAGTTTGTAAAAACTTCTGAGAGTCTTTAGATCATGACTGAATCAGAATATCAGAATTTGACATCAGACTTTGTTTATCAGAACTTGACTTCAGACTTTTAGCATTCACAGCATCAGAACTTGACTTGTTCTGTGTAGAAGATTTTCCTTGAACTTTTCCTTGACCTCTACTCTTATCAGAGTTTTCCTGGTCATCACTTTTATCATCCTTTTTCTTCAGTATTTCAGTAGGTGAGCATTTGGACTTAACTACCTTCTCCCCCTTTTTGGCATCATCAAGAAGTAAGAGAGAAAGAAGAAGTTCAACTGAAGATTGGATTTCATCTAATTGAGCTTTCGGAGAAACTTGGTTAGCCAGGACCTCATCAATTTGGGCATGTTGCTTCTCTTGAATCTTCTTAATGGCTTCAATTTTCTCAAGAGTAGGTCTGATATATCTATTCTTGTCAAGCTTAAGCTGTATATCTAGCTTATCAGCATGTTCTTTTAGTGTATCAACCTTTTCATGAGTAGAAGAATGTAGATCTTGAAGATGTTTGGTAGATAGAGCAGTTATCTTGAGTTGTGTCTTTAAATCAGCATTTGTGAGAAACTCATCATCTTTAGCAATATGCTCTGTCAGAATGTTAGAACCTGGAATGAAATAAGTGTCATTCCACTTCTTGGTCCACTCCACACCTCTGTGAGTATCCTCCCAAGGAATAGGTGATTCCTTTTCAACAAATTTCTTCACCAATTCTTCCTTTCCTTGTATGGGAACTGGAGTCTCAGCAGAAACACTGTCTTCAGAACTTGAGGAAGACTCATTATGTTCTGACAGCAAAACAGTGTGGGAAGCAACTGGAGATTCAGGAACAGCTTCATTTAAATTCTGAACATCAGAATTTATCTCCAGAGCTGGTGTGGTTGATGTAGATGGTATCTCAACATTAAAAATTGGAAAATGAGTAGGAGATTGCTGAGCTTTTTTAGATGAAGCTTCCAGATAAAGAACATTTGGTATATTCAAATTATGAATATCTATTTCAGAATTGTCAGTTTATTCTTTAGCATCATTTGTAGCTTTAATAGGAGAGACATGAGGGGTAACCACTGTATCATTAGCAGTGACTTTGGCCTGAGCTGGAACGGCTTCAATAACAATTGGTTCTTGTGAGATCAGAGATTCCTGATCCCCTTCCTCAGCTTCTTCAGGATCTTCTGATGGAGCCTTAGCCAAATACCTCCTAGCCTTCATCTTCTTCAATCTCCTTGCCAATGAAGGAGTTGCTTCAACAGTAACAGAACTTACAGATTTCTTTCTTTTCAAAGTATCAGAACTTTGAGTTGTTGTTTCTATCTGAGAATTAAAGTTCTCAGCTTCAATTATCACAGGTTCTGATGCACGAACTTGTGCTTCAACTGTTTCCTTTTTATCACTATTAGATTCATCTCTGAGAATCATCTTCCTTCTCTTTTGTGGAGGTTGAGGAACAAACTTTGTCCTCTTTGGCCTGGAAGATGAAGATCTGATGGTATGTGCTGATGATTCAGGTTGTAATGATTGAGGTGATGATTTGACAGATGTCCTGATGGTAGATTTTGGTTGTGGTTGAGAAGTTTGAGGTGTTTGGGTAGTGGTGGTAGGTGCTGATGGTTGAGGTTCAGATGGTAGGACATCAGGATATAGTGCAGTGTATGTAACTGGATCATAGATTATTAAGGCTTGTTTGACAGATAAAGGTATTTGGAGGGGTCTCAACATAGCCTTCTTATTATCAGTAGATAATAAGTCATTAAAAGCTCTTTTAGCTAGTTTAAATGATGGAAGTAATTCACTAGCTAGTTAGGGCTTATCAGCACAACAAAAACTATAAATAAGCTAACAGAATCTAGCAAAATAAACAGTGTTCCTATCTTCTGTCATCCTATCCCCAAGAAAGCCTAAAATAGCACTTGCACAATCAAAATCAGTTTGATTAATGAGAGCATACCCAATTTGTTGACTGAGTATGGGGATTGCATCGAAATTAGAATATTTGTTGGAGAAGGTCTTTGTAATGCAGTCAAAGAAGAAACTCCATTCCCTCCTTATGTTAGATCTCTTCAATTGACCCAGCTTTGCTAATGTCTTTTCATACCCCAGACTAGCCATCATATTTTGAAGAACTGGCTCCTTACAGTTGTATAAGCACAGTTCTCAGGCAACTGTAATGCTTGGCGAGCTGTAGCCAAAGTCCCGACACGCTCATCCTCCCCTGCTATAAAGATAATACTTTTGGACCCTTGAGCACCACCATCATCATTGATTCCACTTCTCCAAAACTCCAGCATTTGGGTTCCATAGAATTCTTCAGGTTGGGTCAAAGCATACCCAATATCAGAATTAGTAAGGAATTCCTGAATAAAGTGAAGTTCCGATGGAGCTTCAGCCTTGTTAAGAATAGACGAGTAGTTGTTAGGAACAAACCTAGCTCCATTGAAAATCAAGTCTTTTGGTGCCATCTCTCTAAGAAATTAAGTGAGAAAATATGTTGCGTGAAAGGTGTTTGTGAAAATTCCTGTAAGAAAATGCTTAAGAGAATATTAGACAGAGAGAGAATAAAAGATATTAAGAATAGAAAAGTAAGTAAAAGATTAGAAAATCTTTTAACTCCCATATATATACTCTCTCCACTCAACAGTTATATTTTTGAAGTATGGGATATACTTTACACCTGACAACGTGTGAACAGTCAGTTAACAGTTAAAGCAGGAGTTAATGGGCATGTGAAATAAGCAATAATTATCGTGCACATGCAGTTTTTCAGGACAAACACGTTTACCACTAACCCATAATGATTAAGACTGTTTTTATCTTACCCAAATATATTCTGATTTAAATATGATTGTTTCAGTTTTTACCACAAATAAGTCAAGTAAAGAATAATGCCACGTAAGCATCAAGGATTCCATCAGGATTTAATATCAGTACTTTAACTTATATCAGATTTTAACAGTCATCAGAATATGGCTTCTGAACTCAAAAGTGAATATCTTTTCCTGTGATTCTTCATACAAATACTGACTTGTTTTCTTCAGAGTTTAATCATCAGAACTTCCATCAAAACTTGTCCTCAGAATTTATACAAATGACACTTAACTGTTTGTCAAAAACAACTTAATCACCACAGTAATTTTCATCATTCATATGGAGTGAAAGTGTGTGCATTCAGCAAAATATCAGATAAAGATTAATGTCTGATAAACTTCAGTAATCTTAGAAATAAGGCATAACTAAGAAAAGTGCTTAAAATCTGTCATCAATCATGAAGTCTACTATAGAACAAATTTATGCAAGAGTCCACCTTAACTGTTTGTGCTCATTTTATGCATATTTTGAAATTCCTTTTTACAGTGGCTTCTCAGTGTAAGTGAGTTACGACTGCTTATCAGAATTTATGTTGTTGTCATAGTATTTCTCCAGTAATCAGAGAATGTGAATAGTCACCAAGAAAATTTATTTGCTTTTCTAATGCATATTACTTAATACCAGCAATACACTTGGGTCTTCCCTTCCACATATTTACTCTAGATCTCAAAGGAGTACCTGACTTTTATTTCCTTTCCTTTTCTTTTCTTTTGATAAGTGAGGCTTATCAGCATTTAGTTCATTCTTAACATTTACTGAAATCAGAATCTGACAGATAAGAAGCAAGAATCTAGTTTGTGACTTAGTAATAAGATACACCAAGTAAACTTGACTAAGCTCAAAATCAGAATTTGCTTGTGTTAATGAGTTTCCACATAAACAACTAATTCATACATGGTGTAACAACCCAAATCCGGGGTCAAGATTTGGTGTTACTAAATAATCTTTACATAACATAAAAGAATATTAAATTAACCCCTTGAATCCGGATCGTTTACAGGTTATGGTATGAAACAAGAATCTAACCTTCTACAATTCACAACAACTACAATACAAGTTTAAATACGTTTATGCTAATGCCCTTGTCTTATTGTTTTCTAACTTCTTCATCCTTTCCCAGTGGAGATCTCTCTAACTTCTGCTGTCTACGGAAGCTACTCACTTTTAACCTTATCTGTTTCTGAAAGAAATAAGAATTTACAAAGCAAGAGTGAGCCAAAAATGCCCAACAAGTGTCATAAATGGTTTCCAGGTATCAAATCAGAAAACTCCTGGAAACGATTGTTGAATGATTTTAAAAAAATGACTGCACATGTTTAAATAGTTGAGCGAACAAAACAGCGGCCCTTCTTGGCCTTTAATCATAAATCGCATTTTTCCGTAAAAGGTCAGTAATCGTTTCAATAGTTCATCCTTTTGAAATTTGTAATTATGAATTATTCGGAAAGGAATGCCGTTAATGGCGATCAATAATAAATTAGACTGGACACTAGAAACTAAAATATGCACTATAACCTGCTGATCAGTCAGGATACAGTATGGATCTATACCCAACTGCATAGACCCAACCAACATATGGGGCACCCAGGCAACTATGGCCTAAAGGGGTCCGGTACATCTCCGGCCCATAGGATCCAACTCATCACTGGTCCTCATAATAACCGTCCAGCCCGTAGAGTATTTTGATATCAAATCATTTTGAATTCAAAACATCCCAACTCAGGGTTCGCAAATAACCCGAAAGAATGGGTATTTGCTCAAGAGAGCAATAGAATTATAGGAACAATAATGAAAAGAACTGGCATAATAAGAGTAATTGCGGCAAAATATAAAATAGTTAACTATTCTGAACTTAGAATACGAGCGAATAAATATTTGCAGTATTTAAGGAGAAAGGTTAGGAATACTTGCAGTATTTAAAAGAAAGTTCGGGAATACTTGCATCAATAAGCTTTAATCGCTATTACTAGTTGGCTTTGGTTCTCCTTGAACGTTCAGCCTCATCATCAAATTATTATCCCATTCTGGATACGATCCCAACACTTAGGCCCTTCGATTGGAACTTCGTTAATCTCGACATCTAATCACTAGATCACTCTTAGTCCAACGTCAAATCTCGGTTCTTCTGACAAGGACATACAGGGCTAAATTACCCTAATTCAGATAATTGTTTCGCTTAACATCACATCACTATCGCTTCTACCCATACGATTTCATAACCCAACTCGTATTTATACGTATTATTGAAATACACATAACAATTATGGTTCACATTTTTGAAACTCGGTTTGGTGTTTATTTTCAAAAAGTACGTACATTTGTTGTTTGAAAATAATAGGGTAATGGATTAAAAAAATATTTTTATCACAACCCACAACTAGATTTTTATGATATAATTATTTACTTTTGTCGACGTTTCCGATAATTATAGGTTACGTTCCCATATTTTCAGAATTAATTTCCCGAAAATCGGGCAGCGTCTCCTTTGTTTATCGGTCTGCCCGTCGAAACAATTCGACGTCAATTCACAACAACAATCCAACGCAAACATCCAATTCGGAATCCGTACACCAATCCCAATCACCGATACAATTCAGTTATTAATTATTTTCATTCATTTTTTTATTCTTATTTTATGTTTTTGTTCGTATTTTTATTTTATTCGTAGGACTCAGATAAAAATCATCACCGTCCACCGTCGACTCGCCGAAGCTCATCGTCGACGGTGGTAAAATTCGCGGGTTCCCGTTTATAACGGACATCCAACACGAATTCACCAATTAGTGTAACATTTCCCGCACACAAAATAATTTGATATCATGAATAGAAATCAAATATTTCCTGCAGAAAATATAATTGTAATTCAGAACATCATTAAATCAATCAACCACAGACTGCACTCCACAGCAAAACAGTCGAAGCAAGGGAAGCAACAGCCCCCACCCCACGCACACACTCACGCGCAGCAGCGCAACATACAGGAACACACACACATAACTTACACACACACACGGAATGAAACACACCCAACACACATATATATACAATCACACATGTATATACATAAACAACAACAAGAATGAATCGAATGGTGACCGAAATAAAAACGGCCGAAAATAGTTACCAGAACACAGGTGGCAAACAGAGGTAACAGGGAGGAGCAGTGAATAGAAAAAGAAAAGAGAACAGCGGGGAAAGATTGTAAGAAAGGAGAGAAAAGATCGAGAGAGGGAGATTGCAAAGAGGAGAGCAGAGAGAGAGATTGAATCGAGAAAGAGTGAGGAGGAGAAATTCATGTTTTCTGTTTCCCCAAAACACAGAGGTGACTTACTTCTGTTAACCCAAGGACACGGCACATGTCCAATTAATAGTACATATGTCATTTTTCGACTACTTACAAGCCCATCTCGATTCATTTTAGTTTATTTTAAGGGTACGATATGCGAGTAAATTTTAATCAAATCCGTACAAAATCATCTTAAAATTTTATAAATATCCAGAAACTAATAAAACACAAATTTCATAAATTTTTAAACAAATTTTGGAGCGCAATTTATACCCGCATTTAGCGATTAAACGAATCAATGTGTGGGTGAAATTAATCCTAAAAATTTCAGAAATAATTTTAAAATTCTCGAAATATTATAAACTTCGTAAAATATGAGTTTCATAATTTTTGAAGATTTCTGGAATTAAATAATGATTTTACAAATTAATAAAATCAGAAAATTATTTAAAGTTAAATAATTAATGATATATTGATTTCTCAATTTTATAAATTCCCAAAAATAATAATTAAGACTGTAAAACAACAAAAATAATTTTAGAGATAATTTTAGCATTTATAAGAATAAACATTCAATAAAATCATTTTAAAAGCAAAATAATTCGTACAACTCAATAATTAACTATACAATTAATCTTTGTACCCAACAGACCACACACAATTTGTAATAAAGCAAAGCACATCTGACAGACTCATCAAGTATTTTATTTATTTAATAATTCGATAATTATATTTTTAGATCCGATCAGAAAATAGGTTATTTAGCCGCTAAGTAACTAAAAGACGATACGATTTTAATATCAGAATTGGATAATTATCAAAACAGAGACTCTTATAATATACTTTATACGAAAATGGGGTAACAATGTCTCGCCTTTTGAGAATATTGATTTTTATCGGACTATAAAATGATTTGCGTATCGAAAATTTCACACCGGGACTCGTACAGGTCAAACCGTACTCCGGATTGAAAAAGTCAAAACACGGAAAGTATTCAGAATTATCAGATTAGGTTAGGAAGGAGTTTTTGGAAAAGTTTCGGGTTGTAAAAATGCAAAAATGGTTGAAGTGGGATGATTTTTGATTCTAAAAAGTAATTTTATAATTATGTAAGAATAATCATTATTAATTCTATAAATCCCTATAAAATCATATAATAATCCAAAAATACCAGAAAAATACCAAATTTGTCTAGATTTAATTTTGGATAATTGAAAATTAAAATATCTCAATTTTATCAGAAATAAACATCCAAATATTATTATCCATCATCGAATAATTCACCAAAATTCACATAAAAATCACATAATAATTATTTATTGATAAAAATAATTACATGATATTTACCAAACGTTACACATGGGATTTCTAGTATGTTAAAGACTACTAGGTCAGCATCTAGCACAGTTATCCTCATTGGATTGAATAGTCACAGAACATTCAAAACATTATCAGAGCTTAAAGATCCACATCAGATAACAATCAGCATTTAATGAATTTTAATTAAAGAACAGATTTCATGAAGATAAGACAATTTGTAAACACTGATCATAAATTCTGATGCATGAGAACAAAAACTAAGAAGATTTAGAGAAAGAAGCTGAAACCTTTCCAAGTTCATTTACCAGTCTTGTAAAAGTAGCTTCACATAGTGGTTTTGTGAAGATATCTGCTAGTTGTTGATCTGTTGGAACAAAATGCAATTCCACTGTACCTTCCATCACATGTTCCCTTATGAAATGGTACCTAATGCTGATGTGCTTTGTCATTGAGTGTTGAATTGGATTACCTGTCATAGAAATAGCACTTTGATTATCACAGTAAATAGGGATTTTAGAAAATTCTAACCCATAATCCAGTAACTGATTCTTCATCCAAAAAATCTGTACACAATAGCTTCCTACAACAATATATTCTACTTCTGTAGTTGATGTGGAAATTGACTTCTGTTTCTTGCTAAACCAAGAAACCAATCTACCTTCAATAAATTGGCAGCTTCCACTAGTGCTTTTCCTATCTATTTTGTATCCTGCAAAATCTGTATCTGAGTAACCTATTAGCTTAAAATCTGATTCTCTAGGATACCACAATCCCAAATCAGCTGTACCCTTAAGGTACTTGAAAATTCTCTTCACAGCTATTAAATGAGGTTCTCTTGGATCAGCCTGAAATCTTGCACAAAGACAGGTAACATACATGATATCAGGTCTACTTGCAGTTAAATAGAGTAAAGAACCAATCATACCTCTGTAGTTAGTAATATCTACTGGTAAGCCAGTATCTTTATCTAACTTGGTTGCAGTGGCCATGGGAGTGGATGTAGTTGAACAATCTTGCATTCCAAATTTCTTCAGTAAATTTCTGGTGTACTTGGATTGACAGATAAAAGTACCTTCTTCATTTTGCTTGACTTGAAGGCCTAGAAAATAACTAAGTTCTCCCATCATACTCATTTGATATCTTGACAGCATTAGCTTTGCAAACCTCTCACAGAGTTTGGCATTTGTAGAACCAAATATGATATCATCAACATATATATGTACCAAAAGTATGTCCTTTCCATGGTTGAGGTAGAACAATGTTTTATCAATTGTACCTCTGTGAAATCCACTTTCCAGAAGGAATTGAGCTAAAGTCTCATACCATGCTATAGGAGCTTGCATAAGGCCATAAAGTGCTTTCTCAAGCCTGTAGACATTATTTGGAAATTTTGAATCTACAAAGCCTGGAGGTTGTTCAACATAGACCTCTTCTTCCAATTCTTCATTAAGAAAAGCACTTGTCACATCCATTTGAAAGACTTTAAACTTTTTGTGAGCAACATAAGCCAAAAAGATCCTTATGGCTTCTAATCTAGCAACTGGTGCAAATGTTTCATCATAATCAATACCCTCCTATTGAGAGTAGCCTTTAGCAACCAGCCTTGCTTTATTTCTTGTAATTATGCAATCACTGTCAGTTTTGTTTCTGAACACCCATTTTGTATCAACAACTGATCTGTTCTTTGGTCGTGGTACTAGGGTCTAGACTTTATTTCTTTCAAATTCATTTAACTCTTCCTGCATTGCTTGCACCCAATCAGCATCTTGAAGAGCTTCTTCCACTTTCTTTGGTTCATTCTGAGATAGAAAAGAATGGTAGAGACATTCATTTGATGTTGCAGTTCTAGTTCTGACACCTGCTTCAGGATCTCCAATAATTAAGTCAGGTGTATGTGATTTGGTCCACTTCCTTGCAGATTGAAGTTGACTTCTACAACTAGATCCTCCCCCATGATCCATGCTCTCTCCATCAGCATTTTCTGATGCTCCCCCTATAGTTATGCTCTTTGAGACTTCATAGTTTGACTTGGATCCTTCAGGATTTGAAGTATCAGAGCTTCCAAAATTATCAGAATTTGGCTCATCAGAACTAGATGAATCAGAACTTAAAGAGCCAGTGATAGGTTCTGATGCTTCTTGAGAGTCTTGAGATGTGGTAGAATCTTCAGCTTGCTCCCCCTGGACAGGTGCATTTTCCTTTGGAGTTGTTACCACAAATTCAATGACATCAATACTTACAGGATCAAAGTATAAGTCATTAGAATTTACAGAATCAGAATTTAAGTCTTCATTTTCAAATCTCAGCTGATCGTGATCATTGAAATCTTCAAGTCCAATAATCTTCTTATCATCAAAAGATACATTGATAGATTCAATGACAACCCTTGTTCTTAAATTATAGACTCTAAAGGCTTTTGTGGAAAGTGGATATCCAACAAAAATTCCTTCATCAGCTTTTAGATCAAATTTTGACAGCTGCTCATGATGAGTCTTAAGAACAAAACACTTGCAACCAAATACATGAAAATATTTCAGATTTGGCTTCTTTTTCTTCACCATCTCATATGGTATTTTTCCTTGCTTGTTTATGAGCGTTGCATTCTGTGTAAAACAAGTAGTCTGCACATCTTCAGCCCAAAAGTAGGTTGGCAGCTTTGCTTCATCAAGCATAGTTCGTGCAGTTTCAATGAGAGTCATGTTCTTTCTTTCTACAACTCCAGTTTGCTGTGGAGTTCCAGGTGCAGAAAATTCCTGTTTGATTGCATGCTCTTTGCAGAACTCTTCCATGCTTGAATTCTTGAACTCAGTGCCATTATCACTTCTTATAATTTTAACAGAATCTTTGACCAACTTATCCAGCTGTCTGACATGATCAGTTAGAGTAGATGCAGTTTCATTCTTCTTGTGCAAGAAGTACACCCAAGTGTACCTTGTGAACTCATCCACTATAATCATAGCATATTTCTTCTTTGCAATAGACATGACATTGACTGGACCAAATAGATCAACATGCCGTAGGTGATAAGGCTCAAGAATCGATGACTCAGTTTTGCTCTTGAAAGAAGATTTTCTTTGTTTTGCCTTTTGACATGAATCACAAAGGCCATCAGAAGCAAATACTTATTTTGGAAATCCTCTCACAAGATCTTTCTTTACAAGCTCATTTATGTTGTTGAAATTTAAATGAGAGAGTCTTTTATGCCAATTCCAGCTTTCTTCAATTGATGCTCTACTCAACAGACAGATTGCAGAACCATCAGAAGTTATTGAAAGTCTAGCTTCATAAATGTTACCATGCCTGTAACCTTTTAGAACCACTTTTCCTGTAGAATTGCTTACAACCTCACAGTGTTCTTCAAAGAAATCCACATAATTACCTCTGTCAAAGATTTGACTCACACTCAGCAGATTATGTTTAAGTCCTGAGATAAAAGCTACTATTTCAATGATAACATTCCCAAGATTAATACTTCCATATCCCAGAGTTTTTCCCATGTTGCCAGCTCCATAAGAAACTTCTGGGCTAGCTTTCTCCACAAAGTCTGAGAGTAGGACTTTATTTCCAGTCATATGTCCTGAACATCCACTATCCAGTACTAGGATGTTTTTCCTGTTGCCCTGCAATCACAAAGACCACTAATGGTTAGTTTTAAGGACCCAGACTTTCTTAGATCCTTTGGCCTTTTTAAGTTTGTTAGCATTTGCAGCGGATTTAATATCAGAGTTTATGCTAACATGCTGTTTATCAGGACTTATATTAGACTTTGCATCAGACTTTACACTAGAGGGAATTAAGGCAACTTTCTTCAAAGAAGGTTTTATTTGATAATAATTATAGTATAAACTATGATATTCCTTACAAGTATAAATGGAATGTCATAAACTACCACAATGAAAACAAGGATTTTGTGGCTTAAACCTAACAGACTGACTCTTAACTC
This sequence comes from Apium graveolens, assembly GCF_009905375.1. Taxonomy (NCBI): domain Eukaryota; kingdom Viridiplantae; phylum Streptophyta; class Magnoliopsida; order Apiales; family Apiaceae; genus Apium; species Apium graveolens. Next base: position 201,913,726 of record NC_133649.1, read on the forward strand.
CTGACTTAGGAGGTAAAGAGTTTATATTCTTATTCTTCCTGCAAAAAGAAGCAAGATGGTTAGAGTTTCCACAGTTATAACATTTCTTTCTAGGAGCATTAGGAACAGGCATATACTTATTGCTTTTATTCACACCTTCCTTTCCATTCCTATTTTTCGTAGCTGCCTTAACCTTGTTGACATTCCTTATTTCTTTCATCTTATGCATAAGCTGCTTCTTTGTCATTAAGCCTATGTTGACTTCAGCTGGTTTATCCTGCTCTAATTTGTCAGAAGTTAACTTCTCCTTAACTTCTATCACAGACTCTTTCATCTTTTCAGAATCAGACTTTACAGTTTTAGCTACAAACTTAACAGGATTTACCTTTGGCTTAACAGTTTGTTTAACAAAAATTGGCTCAATTTGTTCAGTTCCTTTTTCACGTTTATCATCTCCATAACCTAAGCCCTCTTTCCAGTTTCCACTACTTAATAAATTCTGAGTTGTCCTGCCAGAGTTAGTCCAAGTCCTGATAATCTCTTTTTCTTTTTCTAACTCAGTTTTGAGAGATTTATTCAATTTTAGCAATTCATCTCTAACATAGAAAGCATCATCTCTTTCTTTCTGAGTTTGATGGAACATAACTAACTCTTTTTCTAAATAATCATTCCTTTTCTTAAAAGAAAGATTTTCATAAGTTAATCTTTCACATGTTAAAGTTTGATCTCTATAGCTAATAAACATGGTTTTAAGATATAATCTCAACTCAGTAATATCATCAGTATGAAAAGCATAAGTTGTTTGAGGTACCTTCAATTCAGCAGTTTCAGGGCTGCCATCAACATTTTCCATTAAAGCATAATCCACCTCATCTTCAAAATCTGAAGAGTTTGTCCAGCTTTTCTTCTTTGTGACAAGTGCCTTGCCTTTTTCACTCTTTCCTTCCTTGCAGTCAGGAGATATGTGGCCTCTTTCACCAAAATTGTAGCATTTGACATTTGAGTTGTCTCCTCTGTCAGACTTTACACTTTTGCCTTCATACTTTCTTAACCCTTTCTTATCCGTACTTCTACCTTTCTTGAAAAACTTCTTTCCCCTTCTGAATTTCCTGTAGGCTATCTTTGTGATACCCTTCACCATAAGAGCACACAATTTCATCATCTCTTCATCAGCATCTATTTCAGGTAAACTTTTAGTTTCTAAATCATCATCATCAGAACTTGATGATTCTGAATCAGACTTTATGATGAGAGCCTTTCCTTTGCCTTTCTTTGAGACAGCCACTTTGGGGGATTCCTCCTCATCCTTAAGAGCAACTGTCCTTGATTTTCTCCCATATCTCATGCTTCTTTGATCCATCTCAAGTTCATAGGTCTTGAGCATAATATAAATTTCATCAAGAGTAGTTTCACCAAGAGGATAGTTGTCTCTTATAGTAGTAGCCTTCAAATCCCAACTTTCAGGAAGAGCTAAAAGGAATTTTAGATTTGAATCTTCAAGATCATATTCCTTGTCCACCAGTGATAAATCATTTAAGAGTTTGACAAACCTGTCATGTAATTCAGTTAATGACTCATCAGCTTTTAAGTCAAGTGCTCATACTTTTAAGTCAATGAATTACCCTGTTTGACATGACATTATCAATGGAACTATGCATCAAATGCCTTACCTTTGCATCCTTGGCAATGGATGAGATATCTTCAGCTGTATACTCACTTTTCTCCTTTGGTATGGTCTTTGCTGGCTGATCTGTAACTATAACAGAGAGCTTGGTTACCTTATACGGTCCTTCATTAATTCTGTCAAGGTATTCTGGATCTGTAGCTTCCAGAAACATAGCCATCTTCACTTTCCATATGGGGTACTCAGGAGGTCTTAGTATGGGAACCCTAATAGTCTCATATCGACTGTGGATTTGAGTGTTTTTAGTTTCTTCAGTTTTGGTGGGCTTGGTTGGATTTTCTACTTCTTCAGACATGATTGTTTGGATCTTTACTGTATGTGTGTTAACAGATAGGCTCTGATGCCACTTGTTAGGTCACACAACACTGTAGAAGGGAGTTGAATACAGTGTAGAATATAATCAAATCAATTTCGAACACAATTAACAGTAAACATATATATTCGATATAATAAACTTTGTTACAATAGAACTGTTCTCTCTCAGTGATGAACAAATATCACGAGAGCTGCTAGGTTACAATTTATGATCTTCTTGATAATGATAAGACATATAGTATAAACCTATGTCTGTGTTTATATAGTACACAGTTACAAGATAACTTCTAATTGATATGGAATATACTTTTGTGTCTCCTAAAATATATCAATCAGATATCTTATACAAGTTTTTAAGTCCTCTAACTCTTTCCATGTATATCTTCTTGTGTATTAGTCTCGATCTTCTTTCCTGTAAATGAGCTTCCTTCCTTTACTGTTAGTCCTCTCGTACTTAAGTTCTGATATCCATCTTCTGATATTTATCTTCTGATAATCTAAGTTCTGATATCCTTAAGTTCTGACTTCCAGTAAGTATTGATTCCAGTAAGTACTGATATTTCCTGTTTATAAAGATCTGAAAACTAAACATGAAACATATTAGACATGACATCTCAAATATATCTAACAATATATATAATCTATTGGAATATGAATAGAGGATTCAATGAATTAGGAGAAATCAGGAATCGAAATGAAATATTAATAAAGGAATAATAATTGTATATCAGTATTTGTGAACATGAGTTATCAGTGTGTAACTGCAATAAGAATCTGAAAGCAATTCACTATTTTGAATTTAGAATAGGGGAACAACTTGCCTGTTACGCGATCTACCACAAGTATATCACCGTTCTCTAACACTTGTTGATTCCGCCTTATTAGCTTCGTCTTTATCAAAGAAAGATGCTTACTCAGTCAACTTGTATGTCAATCGCGTCTCAAACCGACTCCACATAGCCCTTATTGTCTACCCGTACATTTATAATTGATTGAGATAATAAGTAATAGCAAGTAGCACTTGATAAACCACATAATACACATAGCACATAAGTCTAGGTTTGAAAATAATTTTTAGATTCGAAATTGACTCGCTATTTGCATTACTGAACATTATCTAGCTCGTTTCCTACTTTTATGAATTTTATTGGACTCGTCTCTATAAGTAATAGGTTCTGTAAATGAATAAATATTGAAAGCCGACTTGTTTCCAAATGAAATAAAGGTTTCAAACTATTATTAATGTAAACAAATCATTTTTCCGAGTCAAAGGGCTTTCGTTTCGATTAAATCGGATAAATGGTTCAATTACTGTTCAATAAATAGAGAAAAATCAATTTATTATTCAATATAATTAATTATTTAAAATAATTGAACCTCAAAAATATTTTTAAATAATTATTTAGGAAAAATCAGAATTAAAAATGATTTTTTCATAATTTTTGGAGTTAAAATATATATTTTATTATAAATTAATGAAAATAATTTGATTAATTATCAAAATAATTAATCATTTTAAATAATTAATAATTAATAATTAATAAATAAATAATTAAAGAAATTACTAATTTCAAATTTTATAAAATATCTTAGAATTATTTATAAAATAAATCAATTAAATAATTAATTAATCAATTTATAAAATAAATAAAACTGATTTTTATAAATTATAAAAATAAATGTAAAGTAAAAATTCAGAAACATTTGTCAAAAAATAAGTTTCTGACATAATGGATCAAAATCGGGTTGCAAAACGGGTTGCAAGCGGGTCCTGAAGAACAAATCGGGTCGCCAAGAACACACCGGAAAATTTGCAGATTCCTGTGAGTTCCCGGAGTCCGGAGACTTCGATTCGGGGCTTAAACAACATCGTTTGAACTCGTTTTTGCTGAGTTTTTATTTCTCAACACTCAAACACTTGATTCCGACCATTAAACAACCATAATCATCCATGAAATCATTTCTCCGATCAAACCCGATTGAACTTCGGTCAAATATTTTTCTGCTTCATTTGTACATGAAACTTCAAGGTTAATAATCCAAATCAAAGCTTGTTCAACATAGAATTAAGTCCCTAACACCTAACTAACCTCTGCTTCTTCAAAATCAAAACGTTCAAATCAAAATCAAAAGGTTAATAAAATCGTTTGTTAAATTAATTAGCATGAATCGACTGCAAATCATCATACAAAGCTATTCCAATTATCAAATCAATCTAATAACCCTAGGATCAAAAAGTCCCAATTCGAACATAAACCATAGAAATTAAAATCGAAAAATAACAGATTAAAACTTGAAATTGATACCATAAATCGAAAGAATAGATCAAGAGGATCGATTTGAGTACTTACATCAACTGATTTGGTGTTCATAATCAATCAAAATCATGCCTTGATTCTTCGACCCGTTTCTGGAAAACCTGACCCGGTGTGCAGAGAATTTTGTATTTTTCTGTATTTTTAATAATTAATTAGAAATAATTAAAAAAATAAAAATTAGGTTATTTATAGTAGTAAAAATAATAATCTAATTAAAATTAAGGCCCTAATTAGACATCTAATAAAATTAATTGGCCCCTAATTTTAAAAATTTTGAGTATTAATTTCTAATTTTTAAATATTTAATATATACAATATATATGCCAGAAATTCCCAAAAATTGTGAATAATTTAAAAATACAAGGAAATGGTATAACTTAAAATCCCATAATTTTATTAAAATAAAAATGTGATTTTTGTGGGGCTTTTGACACCAGAAGGGGCCCAAAAAAGTCATTTTTCACGAAACGAGAAAATTTATAAAATATCTAGATGTTCAGAATAACGCGATGGTACAAGCCATTCTAGGAAAAATAAGACCAATTATTTTATTTGAAATATCAGCTATTAAAACAAAGCTCGGGTCGTACAACTTTTGATACAAAAGCTTTTAACACGAAATAAAATACCCAATAAATACCCTGACGATACGGAACACACGTAGCACATAGCAGTTAGGGTTTTATGACTAAATACATATAATAATATAATAAAACACCAAATTCATTATTATTATAATATAATACAAGCGTAATTTCCCAGTCGTTACATCTTTCCCCCTTAATAAGATTCTGTCCTCAGAATCTCGCTAAGAAAATAATTGAGGATACTTTTCTAATATTTCACTTTCAAGTTCCCATGTTGATTCTTCAACCATAGGGTTTCTCCATAAAACTCGTACTAAAGGTACAGACTTATTTCTCAATACTCGCTCCTCCCGATCTAGAATTTTTATTGGTTGCTCTACATAAGACAAATTAGCTTGAATCTTTATCGGATCATATTCTGTTACATGTCTAGAATCAGGATTATATCTCCTAAGCATTGACACGTGAAACACATTATGAATATGCTGCATATGAGGTGGTAAGGCTAACTCGTACGCAACTTTCCTGACTTTCTTCAAGATTTCAAATGGACCAATATACCGGGGCTTCAGTTTACCCTTGTTGCCAAATCTGGTTAATCCTTTCCATGATGATACTTTTAATAACGCATGCTCTCCTTCTTGGTAATCCATATCCTTCCTGGTTTGATCTGCATATTTGCGTTGTCAATTTTACGCTGCCTCTAGTCGCTTTCGGATCAGCTCTATTTTTTCCTTGGTCTGCTAAATCAACTCTGGACCTAGAATTTTGTGTTCACCAACTTCATCCCAATATACAGGTGATCTGCATCATCAACAAGAACTTTTTCTGTTGTTTCTCACCTTTAAATATTACCGCTGCATTCTCCGCAGCTCACAATTTCACTTTCTTATTCGCACAATCGATCTGAGCATTATTACTGGCTAACCAATCCATCCCTAGAATAACATTAAACTCTCCTAACTTGAAAGGTATCAAGTCAACTGAGAAATGATGTCCTGCTATTTCGATATCACATTCTGGACATACTCGATTTACAGGAACTTGGTCGTTATTCGCTAATTTTATAATTAACGTCTCGCCTAACCGTTGAAATTCATAAAATATCTTATCAATGAATTCTTCAGAAATAAAGGATCTTGTGGCTCCAGAATTAATCAATACTATTGCATTAACTGATTTTACAAAAAGCGTACATGCAATCATAATTGGACTCTGCACAACTTCCTTCATAGTCATATTAAAAGTCCTTGCTCTAGGCTGACTCTGTTGTGGTGGTGGAGGTAATGCCAATACTGTCAGAATACTGGCCGCCATCCCCTGTCCTCTACAATCCCTGGAAACATGCCCTTTCTTCCTGCACTGGAAACAAGTAACTTCTATTCTCCCTGCTGGACATTCATTGGAAGAATGTCCTTTCTGTTTGTACTTGAAGCATATCACATTTGCTTTGTTGCAGATGCCAGTATGTGTCTGACCACATATCTTGCAGAATGGCAATGGTGGTCTGACCATTCCTTGTTGGTTTTTGTTAAGTGGCATTTATGTCCACTTCGAATGCTCTATAAAGGCTTGAATTGGTGTTTTGTACTCAAGTTGTTTGTGTTTTGTACTCAAGTGTTTTGCATTTCAGGCAGAGATAAAGGAATAAGGAGAGTTAACATTGCTTTGGTGCTAAAGTGGTGTTAGGAATGTGTCTAGGATGAAAGCTCGTGGAATGCCATCTCAAACTAGCCAGAAAAACAAGCAGAACAAGAAATTCTAGAATGTCAGCGCGCCCGCGCTGTTCTAGCGTGCGGCCGTGCCAGAGAAGCCAAATGACAGCGCGCTCGCGCTAGGGCGAGAATTCAGAATCATGTTTCAAGTATAAGAGTGATTTTATGGCCTTCTATTATGATTGGGCTGCTATATAAAGACAACTTAAAGATGTTTTTCATAACAGAGCTTAAGGAGAAGACATCAAGAAAACCTAGGAGCACAAATACAACCAAGGTGAAGAGGTTCTAGTTTATTCTTGTGATTCTTTTTTTTATATTTTAATCTTGGATGCTAGTTTTCTTGTTTTTTGAACCTATACTCTTCTTTAACGTACTTTGATTATTATTTAGTTTTATAAAGACTTAGTTTATTATATAATGCTTTCAGCGGAACCCACGGTGATGATGAGTTCGGTTATGGGCTAATCGTTATCATGGGGTTCTAGCGGATTTACTTATGGATTTCAGTAGTTAATATGTTTTGATACATTAGTATGTGGTGATTGCATTATTTCCTAGTATTGGTTGTGCTTATTCGTCTTATGAGCGCCGCAAACTTGTAAGATAGTGTGTTAATCTCTATTGAAGCGAAAGTGAATATAGGGGTTTAGAACTTGCCATGCTAGTATAGGTTCATGTATTTGATATGCATGATTCGTAGGTAATTTTAACTATCTTACTTGCCCTATATAATCATAATAGATAACTTGCACATTAAACCGTTATGTTGTCAAATTCTATAAGCATATAAGGTCTCAATATAATTGGTGTATATTTAGCTTCTATCTCTTTTGTTGGTAGTAGAGTATTCGTACAACGGTAGTTGGCGTTTACTAGTTTTGTGTTATTTGATTAGTTGTCATCACCATTGCATGCTAAGGTTAAGAACAAAAAGACTATTGAATAAAGTAGTAATGAAGTTAGAATCCCATGTTTGTGTTATATAAGTAAATCAAACCTTAAATTTCTTAGTTAATTACATGTTAGTTAATAATCTTAGTTATAAAAAATCCCAAATTGTTATCATCTTAGTATTGAATAATAACCATACCATTGTTGCATAAGTACATTGATTAAAATTAACCTAACCAGTCTCTGTGGGAACGAACTAGAATTAATTCTATATTACTTGCGATGGCATATACTTGCGTGAATATTAGCGCGTGTTTTCGTCTTAACGTGTTTTTGCCCCACTGCCGAGGACTCGGTGGTAATTTTTATTTTATGTGCTTGACATCAGTGGTTGTTAAAGTTCACTGACTCAGATGTTTTACTTACTTGTTTGCTTGTTGCTTTTTCAGGTACTCTAGAGAGCGTTTATGCTAACACGTTCTCGATCTCGAAAGAGAACACTAGATAAAGCGGAGGAAGAAGTTAGAGTAGAGGAAGAAGTTCTTGTAGGAGAGGGGAAAGTTGAAGAAGAAGTTTTTGTTTCGATGGGTGAACTAGAAGCAAATACAAAGGCTTTGATGGACTACTCTCAGCCGAAGATCAATGATATTTAGTCTAGCATTGTCAGACCAACCATCGCGGCTAACAATTTTGAAATCAACGCTAGCACGATTCAGATGGTGCAGAACTTGGTTCAGTTTGGGAGTTCTCCGATGGAAGATCCCAACATGCATATTAGAGATTTTATCGAGATCTGCGACACTTTCAAATTCAATAATGTTTCTAAAGATGCTATTAAATTGAGGCTTTTCCCACTCTCTGAGGGATAAAGCTAAGTGTTGGTTGCATTCTCTACCACCAGGCTCTATCACTAAGTGGGAAGATCTTGCTCAGAAGTTTCTGACTAAATTCTTCCCTATGGCAAAAATAGCTGCAATCTGGAATGCTCTTACTTAATTTGCGCAGCAATTGGGAGAATCTTTGTGTGAAGCTCAGGATCGTTATAAGGATATGCTTAGAAAGTGTCCTCATCATGGGATGCCTGAGTGGATGATCATTAATTGCTTTTATAATGGTTTTGGTGTGACTTCTAGACCCATGCTTGATGCAGCATTAGGTGGAGCCTTATGGGCTAATAGCTATGATGAAGCTTATGATTTGATTGAACTGATGACTGCTAATGAATACCAGAACCCTTCTCAAAGACTAACTCAAGGCAAAGTAGCACTATTCTGGAGGTAGATGTAGCTAATGTTATAGCTGCCCAGCTTAAGGCTTTGACGATGAAGGTGGATTCTTTGGCTAATTATGGAGTTAATCAGCTCACTAGTGTCTGTGAGCTTTGTGCTGGTGCATATGAGACGAAGTAGTGTGCTATTTCTAGTGAATCGGCTCATTTCATGAGCAACTTTTAGAGGTCGCAGCAACCAGTTCAGCCACCTATCATCCCAGCAACTGTAATCATCCTAACTTCAGCTAGAGCAACACTCAAGATGTGGTGCAACATCCTTATCAATAGTATGTAGCAAAGCAATACAACCCTCCTGGTTTTCAACAGTCGCAATATGCACCAAGATAACAACTCCAACTTCAGCAGCTACCACAATCTAATGAAAAATCTAAATTGGAGGAGTTGAGGCTCATGTGCAAGAGCCAAGCGGTTTCTATTAAGACCTTGGAGAATCAAATTGAGCAGATTGTCAATGTCTTACTAAATCGAAAACCTGTTACACTCCCTAGTGACACTAAAGTGCCAGGAAAGAAGGAAGCAAAAGAGCATATTAAGGCAATTACATTGAGGTCTGGGAATGTTACAAGCCAAGAAAAAGCTCAAGTTCCAGAATCTGAAGACGTGGCTGAAGAAGAAGTGCAGAAGGAAGCAGAAGTGGAACCAAGGAAGAAAACTGTTGAACACACTCCTTCTGAGGGTAATACAAGGGAGAAATAGATCTATCCTCCACCTCCTTTTCCTAAGAGGCTGCAGAAGCAAAAGTTGGATAAGCAGTTTGCGAAGTTTCTGGAGGTGTTCAAGAAACTTCATATCAAAATACCTTTCGCTGAAGCTCTTGAATAGATGCCTAGCTATGCGAAGTTTATGAAAGGTATTCGCGCTCGGAAAGTGAAGCTCGATGAAATAGAGACAGTTGCTCTCACGGAGGAATACAGTGTTGTGCTGCAACAGAAGTTGCCTCCGAAACTTAAAGATCCTGGAAGCTTCACTATTCCTTGTACCATTGGAAAAGTGTCATTTGACAAATGCTTATGTGACTTGGGAGCTAGAATCAATCTGATTCCTTTGTCTGTCTTCAAGAAGTAGGACTTACCTGATCCAAAGCCTACTTATATGACCTTGCAGTTGGCCGATCGCTCTATTACATATTTACGAGGCATTGTGGAGGATGTCTTGGTAAAAGTGGACAAACTCATCTATCCTGCGGACTTTGTAATTCTTGATTTCGAGGATGATAAGAAGATTCTCATAATTTTGGGAAGACCATTATTGGCTACGGGTCGAACCTTGATTGATGTGTAGAAGGGTGAGATCACTATGCGAGTACTGGATCAGTATGTGACTTTTAATGTGTTCAATGCCATGAAATTCCCTACTGATAATGAGGAGTGCTTAAAAGTGGAGTTGGTCAATTCTGTGGTTACTTCAGAACTTGATTAAATGCTAAGGTCTGATGCCTTAGAGAAAGCCTTGTTGGGAAATTCAGATAGTGAAGATGATGAAGGTGATGAGCAATTGCAATATTTAAATGCTTCTTCTTGGAAGCGAAGGCTGGATATGCCGTTTGAATCTCTTGGATTGAAGGAGCTAAGTCCAAAGTGCATCAATCTATCTATTGAGAAAGCTCCTAAACTCGAGCTTAAGCCTTTGCCTGGACACTTAAGGTATGCTTTTTTAGGTGATGCATCTACTTTTCCTGTTATTATTGCATATGACCTTTCAGGTAGGGATGAGGAAAAACTCTTGAGGATTCTGAGGGAGTTCAATCGGCAATTGGATGGAATATAGCAGATATCAAGGGAATCAGCCCTTATATTGTATACATAAACTTCTGCTAGAGGAAGGTAGCAAGCCCACTATTGAGCAACAGTGAAGGCTGAATCTGGTAATGAAAGAGGTTGTGAAGAAGGAAATTCTCAAGTGGCTAGATGCATGGATCACCTATCTTATTTCTGACAGTTCTTGGGTGAGTCTAGTTCAGTGTGTGCCGAAAAAAGGAGGCATCACAGTTGTTGCTAATGAGAAGAATGAGCTCATTCCTACTCGAACAGTCACGGGGTGGAGAGTTTGCATGGATAACAGGAAGTTGAACAAAGCCACAAGGAAGGATCACTTTCCTTTTTCTTTTATTGATCAGATGCCTGACAGGTTGGCTGGGCATGAGTACTAATATCTTCTGGATGGCTATTTGGTTTATAATCATATTTGTATCGCTCCAGAAGATCAAGAAAATACTACCCTCACTTGTCTGTTTGGTACTTTTGCCTTTAGAAGAGTTTTTTTTATGTGTGGTGCACCTGCCACATTTGAGAGATACATGATGGCTATCTTCTCTGACATGATTAATCAGAATGTGGAGGTGTTTATGGATGATTTCTCTATGTTCGGTGATTCTTTTGATGAGTGCTTGCAAACTCTTGGCGCCATTCTTAAAAGGTGTGTTGAGACCAATCTGGTTCTGAATTGGGAGAAATGTCATTTCATGGTGCAACAGGGCATCATTCTCAGGCATAAGGTCTCTAGTAAAGGTCTTGAGGTGGACAAAGCCAAGGTGGGGGTCATTGAAAACCTTCTCCCGCCAATTTCTGTTAAGGGAGTCCGCAGCTTTCTTGGTCATGCGGGTTTCTATCGGCATTTCATCAAGGACTTCTCTAAAATTTCTAAACCCTTGTGCAATCTTTTAGAGAAATATGTCCCTTTCAAGTTTGATGATGAGTGCCTCGCTGCTTTTGACATCTTAAAGAAGAGTTTAATCACGACACCTGTCATAACTGCACCTGATTGGAATGAACCTTTTGAAATGATGTGCGATGCAAGTGACTATGCAGTTGGAGCAGTTCTTGGTCCACTATGCTAGTAAGACCCTCAATGGTGCTCAACTGAACTATACTACTACTGAAAAAGAACTCTTAGCCATTGTCTACGGTTTTGAGAAGTTTCGATCTTATTTTCTTGGGACGAAGGTGACAGTTTTCACTGACAATGCTGCTATTCGCTATCTCGTCTCGAAGAAGGACTCGAAGCCTAGATTGATTCGATGGGTTCTTTTACTTCAAGAGTTTGAGTTGGAGATCAAGGATAGGAAAGGTACTGAGAATCAAGTCGCTTGATCATTTATCTCGGTTCACAGACATTGTGAACTACCTTGTGAGCAATATTACGCCTCCATATCTGTCTTATGATTAAAGGATAAAGTTTCTTCATGAGGTGAAGTGGTATATGTGGGATGAACCATTCTTGTTTCAGAAAAGAGCTGACCAAATCATCAGGAGATGTATTCCGTATAGCAAAATGGGGGGATCTTGCGATATTATCATTCGACTGTTTATGGAGGCCACTATGGTAGAGAAAAGATAGCAGCTCGTATACTTTAAACAAGATTCTTCTGGCCTACTATTGTTTAAAGATGCGCATCAGTTTGTTTTGAAGTATGATCGATGCCAGTGTGTTGGTAATATGTCCAAGAGGGATGAGATTCCTCTCAATGTGCTTCTCGAGGTTGAGGTCTTCAATATTTGGGGAATTGACTTCATGAGGCCATTTGTCTCATCTTGTAATAATCAGTACATCTTGTTGGCGGTTGATTATATCTCGAAATAGGTTGAGGTCAAGGCTTTGCCGACAAATAATGCTAAGGTAGTGCTTAATTTTCTTAATAAGCAGATATTTACAAGATTTGGGACTCCAGGAGTCATAATCAGTGACGAGGGATCGCATTTCTGCAATCACAAGTTCACTACTATGATGCAGTGATATAATGTGAATCATCGCATTGCAACGGCCTACCATCCTTAGACTAATGGTCAAGCTGAGGTATATAACAGAGATCAAGTGTATTTTAGAGAAAGTTGTATGTCCAAAGGAAGGATTGGTCTTTGAAATGGGATGAAGTTGTTTGGGTGTATCGAACAGCATACAAGACTCCGCTAGGCATGTCACCATTTTAGTTAGTTTATGGAAAATGATGTCATTTGCCGGTAGAGCTCGAGCATAAAGCATATTGGGCTTTGAAGAAGTTGAACCGTGATATTGATGCAGCTGGAAAGAAAATGATGCTTCAATTGAATGAACTCGACGAGTTTCGGCTTCAAGCATATGAGAACAACAAAATGTATAAGGAGAAAGTCAAGAGATGGCACGATTGAGGTCTAGTGCTCAAATAATTTGTGTCGGGGTAACAAGTTCTTTTGTTCAACTCTCGTCTCCCTTTTTCCTGGAAAATTGAAGTAGAGGTGGTCAGGGCCGTTTGTTATCAAAACTGTGTTTCCACATGGAGCGGTGGAGATTTTTGAGAATGATCCAGGCCAAGTGCTCAAGGTAAATGGACAGCATTTAATACATTACTATGGGGATACGGAAACCCGTGAGGTGGTTAGTGCCATTTTATTGTCAACTTGATCTCCGGATTCTACGTCAAGCTAACGACGTAAACCAAGTGCTTATTGGAAGGCAACCCAAGTTTGTTATATATTAGTAGATAGAGGAAGAAGAAAATAAGGAGAAAACTATAAAAAAATCATAAAAAAGAAAAAATGCAGTGCCAAGTACTATAGCACGGCGCGCCCGCATTGAGAAATGGTGAGGCCGCGCTATTTTTCCAGTAGCACGGCGCGCCCGTGCTGGTATGCGGGGCGGCCGTGCTGGTTTTTTAGTAGCAAGGTGCGCCCGCGCTGGCTCCCTGGACCTAAAAAGAAATCAGAAAGTCAAAAATTCAAGCACAAAATCAATTCCAGCCAAATTATTCTCTCCCACCTTCCATATTTCCCTCTTCAAATCAGATTCAATCACCCCATTACACCCTATTATTCCCATTATTCCCACACTCAATTCCCACTTCTTTTCTATAACTAATTCCTAATTCCCTATATATACACACACTTATACACAATCTTCACCATCACTTCAAAATTCCCAAACACACAAATCTCTCTTAAACACATCTTTTCTCTCAAACTTATTCGAATTCAAACGCACCCAAGAGACAACAAACCCAAGTCAGCAGCACCACTAATGATTCTTCAAGTGTTGGGGGTGTGAGGCCTAGGTTTTCTACGCACTGGAAGTTCAAGAGGGGCACTAATGAGTATGCCACTTTCCCTGCCTCGTGCATGAACAGGTTTGCACGTGCATGGAATTCTTTTATTCATGCCAACATCATGCCATCTTCTCATGTGCATGATATTACTATGGAGCATGCACGGTTATTGTGGGAAATTCTTCAGGGAGATTATGTGGATCTCAGGTCGGTTATTTATCAACGTATTTTGAGGTTTCTGCGAGGCAACACTACAGGCTGTATTCCCTATGCGTCTATTGTGACGAAGCTGTGTGTGGCAGTTGGAGTTCATTGGCCCGCACATGAGCAGCTTTAGCTTCCTAGTTCTCCTATTGACAGTTCTATAGTTTTGAGCATGCATGAGTGGTACGGTGGGAATCTTGATCAGAAGGGGCTTGGTTACTCATATGATCATTTGCCGGGTGGACAACCAGTGCCTCAGGAAAATGCTGGGGGGATGACTCAGGCGAGCAGGGCTGCATGGAGAGCTCAGTTGGGTGAGGTCTGTCCTTCACAGCAGTAGTAGCAGGATGTTGAGGATAGTGTTGGTTTGGGTTCAGCGCAGTATAGGCGCTTGATGAGGAGGATGGATGTGATGCATGACATCCATAGTAGGTTTGTACATGATCTCACCCAGGCGTTGGGGACTACATTCAGAGCTATATGAGTTGATATCCAATGGCCAGTTTTCGGTGAGGACTCTATGTACCCGCCTCCGGACACTCCTGACACTCCACCCGTTGAGGGTGATGATCCTGATTCCGAGTAGGTATGCCTGATTCCGTACTATTACCTTCACTGAGGATAGTGAATATTTTAAGTTTGGGGGTGGTAGTCAAGGAATATATGTTTGTGTTTGTCCATATAGTTTGCATATTTATGATAGTTTAGTTCATATAGTAGCATATTTGTTATGTCATGTAGTTATTTTTATTTTTATTTTATTTTGCATGTTAGTATGTTGCATATATCATGTTAGTATGTTGCATTTAGTAGCATTTGCATTATAACTTGATCCCTTAAGTTTTCTTTTCCGATTGATTTGTGATATTGATGCAAGTGTAATGATGTTGTATATAGTGATGTTAAGTCCCGTCGAGTTAATTTTCATGCTAGAAGCAATAAAATTTCACTAAGTCTTATAGGTTGCTTGCGTGCTAGATCATGGTCATGGTTTGTTTGTTTGTCGAGGTTTAATCACTTGTTTATATTTAGAATTTAGGATATTCTCTTAGTGGCAGTATAACATGGATATTTAAAAAAAATTGGAGAAAAACATTAGATTTCATTGCTAGTTGTTGTGGCTAGGTGTCAAATGGTTAGTAGCTAGCTCATATTTATATGAGTAAGTCTAGGGTTGAACGAGATGGAGCGAAACACACTCGTTCAGAAATTGAGAAAAAAAAGAGAAAAAATATAGTAAAAAAAAGAAAAAGGAAAAAAATATGTGTGGATGCATAATTGATCACGAGTGGGCTCTTTAATACTTGAGTTATTAAGTTCTTAGGGGACTTTGTACCTAGTGACCTAAGGCTTTTATAGTCTGGGATCCACTAACCTAACATTCGCTACATAAGTATTATTGTATAAGTCTTTTGTGGACCTCCCTCATTGCACGGTCAAATAAGCATATTTGTGTTGTTATGTGTTAAGAATAAAAACATGAGTCCATGTAATAACTTCAATATAAAAAATTGAAGTGTTTTCAGTTATTTTGAGTTTAGCTTTTATTCTATTTATAACCTCGTGATTGCCTTGGTGAGTAGTGAGTCATGATTATTAATCTAGTTGCGATAGTATATCTGCTAAGCATTGTGCACATGCACGTTTATAGCTTGTAAGTTGATTTATGGGATTTGACTGATCTTCGTGTGAATAACTGCATTTGTTGAGATATTGCTCATTGGTTGGTTTAGTTAATCTGAGGGAATCGTTGTATTCATTTAGGTTGCATTCATGCATTTTTATTTCTTATTCTTTGAGTCTGTTTATGCTTGAGGACAAACATCGGTTCAAGTTTGGGGGTGTGATAAGTGGCATTTATGTCCACTTAGGATGCTCTATAAAGGTTTGAATTGGTGTTTTGTACTCAAGTTGTTTATGTTTTTGATGCGTTTTTGTAGTGTTTTGCATTTTAGGAAGCAGAATGACAGCGCGCCCGCGCTGGTGAAGCACGCGGCCGCGATAGGGCGAGAATTCAGAATCCTGTTTCAAGAATAAGAGTGATTTTTTAGAGTTCTCTTCTGATTGGGCTGCTATATTAAGACAACTTCAAGACGGTTTTCGTAACAGACCTTAAGGAGAAGACATCAAGAAGACCTAGAAGCACAAATACAACCAAGGCGAAGAGGATCTAGTTTATTCTTATGATTATTTGTTTTAAGTTATAATCTTAACTGCTAGTTTTCTTGTTTGTTGAACCTATACTCTTGTTTAACGTACTTTGATTATTATTCAGTTTTATGAAGACTTAGTTTATTATACCATGCTTTCATCGGAACCCACGGTGATGATGAGTTCGGTTATGGGCTAATCGTTATCGTGGGATTCTAGCGGATTTACTTATGGATTTCAGTAATTAATATCTTTTGAAACATTAGTATGTGGTGATTGCATGATTTCCTAATATTGGTTGTGCTTATTCGTCTTATGAGCATCGTGAACTTGTAAAATAACATGTAAGATAGCGTGTTAATCTCTATTAAAGCGAAAGTGAATATAGGGATTTAGAACTTGCCATGCTAGCATAGGTTCATGTATTTGATATGCATGATTCGTAGGTAATTTTAACCATCTTACTTGCCCTATGTAATCATGATAGATAACTTGCACATTAAACCGTTATGTTGTCAAATTCTATAGACATATAGGGTCTCAATATAATTGGTGCCTATTCAGCTTCTATCACTTTTGTGGATGTCTGGTAGTAAGGTATTCGTACAACGATAGTTGGCGTTTACTAGTTTTGAGTTATCCGATTAGTTGTCATCACCATTGCATGCTAAGGTTAAGAACAAAAAGGCCATTGAATGAAGTAGTAATGAAGTTAGAATCCATGTTTGTGTTATATAAGTAAATCAAACCTTGAATCTCTTAGTTAATTGCATGTTAGTTAATAATCTTAGTTATAAATAATCTCAACTTGTTATCATCTTAGCATTGAATAATAACCATACCATTATTGTATATGTACATTGATTGAAATTAACCTATACAGTCTCTTTGGGAACGAACTAGAATTAATTATATATTACTTGCGATCGCGTATACTTGCATGAATATTAGCGCGTGTTTTCGTCCTAACAATACACAATACTCATTTTCAACTTCGTTCCCAATTGATCATGAAATTGTCGCCAAAATCTCGAGTTGAATCCCGGATCTCTATCGGATATGATAGACAATGGTACTCCATGACGTATTACGATTTCATCCAAGTACATTTTGACCAACCTCTTCAATGAGAATCTTTCGTTGATAGGCAAGAAATGCACTGAATTTGTCAGTCGATCGACTATTACCCAAATTTCATCATGATTAGACTTAGTCTTTCGCAATCCTACCACGAAATCCTTTGCGATATGCTCCCATTTCCATTCAGGTATATCTAGTGGCTAAAACAATCCACTCGGTCACTGATGTTCTGCTTTTACTCTTTGACATGTGTAGCATTTACTTATCCATTCTGCGATTTTCTTTTTCATGTTCGGCCACCAATAATTCTCTTTTAAGTCTTTGTACATTTTCGTACTTCTAGGGTAAATCGAAAACCTCGAGTTATGTGCTTCCTGAAGAATCTCGTGCTTTAATTCTACAACATTAGAAATCCAAATATGTAAGCCAATGTGGCATATTCCTTTCTCATATTTTTTAGCTCTAACCTCTTCGCATGTCAATTTGTCCTTTTCGTGATTCATCACTTGTTCTTGACAACATCAAATCTTTTCCAAAATCTCTGGCTGAAATGTCATTTCATACACTAGTTCATTTGCAAGTTTTTGTACTCGTATTTATATTTCCATCTTCTCAAATTCCTTCATCAACTCTTCGAACGAAGTCAACCATCTCCTTTGCCTCATGTTCAATTCTTTCTGCGAATAGATACTCCCTCCATCCCAATGGATAGTTTACGTACACTATTTACACGTATTTCGAGGCTTCAATAAAGTATAGTTTCACAATGTTTTTTTTGAATAAAAGTTTAAACATGAAACTTTTTTTCAGGATTTTTTTATATATTATGGAAGTATACTTTGAACGAGCATTGAAAAGTGTGCCGAAAAGTGGGACTGAGGGAGTATACTTTAAGCTCTTATGATCCGTATAAATCTCACACTTTTCTCCGTACAAATAGTGTCTCCAAATCTTAAGAGCAAACACTATTATTGCTAATTCCAGATCATGCGTAGGATACTTCTGTTCGTGCGGCTTTAACTACCTTGACGCATATGCTATTACCTTTCCGTGTTATATTAGCACACAACCTAGTCCTTTATACGAAGCATCGTTGTAGATTACAAACTAACTCTTCTCATCGGGTAGAACCAATACTGGTGTCGTTACTAACCTTTTCTTTAGATCTTGAAAACTTTCCTCGCACTTATCCGTCCAAACAAACTTATTATTCTTTCTTGTCAATTTAGTCAGTGGAACAACAGTTTTAGAAAAGTCATTACGAATCTCTATAATATCTCGTTAATCTAAGAAAACTTCTTAATTTCGTGGGATTCTTTGGCCTATCCCAATTCATTACAGCTTCTACCTTTGCGGGATCGACTTTGATACCTTCACTATTGACTACATGTCCGAGAAACTGCACTTCCTTTGGCCAAAATTCGCATTTTGAAAACTTCACGTATAACTTCTCTTTCCTTAAAAACTCCAAAGAAATCCTTAAATTTTCCATATATTGTGCCTCTATTTTGGAGTATATCAAGATATAATCGATAAACACTATTACAAACTTGTCTAAATATTGCTTGAACACTCTATTCATGAGATCCATAAATGCAGCCGGTGTATTCTTCAAACCAAATGCCATTACCAAGAATTTATAGTGTCCATATCTTGTTCAAAATTCCGTTTTGGGTATATCTTCTTCCTTGATCTTTAACTGGTGGTATCCAGATCTTGAATATATCTTCGAGAAATAGGTTGCTATTTTTAGCTGATCAAATAAATCATCGATTCATGACAGAAGGTACTTATTCCTAACAGTCAACTTATTCAATTCGCGATAATCGATACACAATCTCATGCTTCCGTCTTTCTTCTTTATGAATAGCATTGATGCACCCCACGGGGATACACTCGGGTGAATTATTCATTTGCTTAACAATTCTTGTAATTGCGTCGCTAATTCCTTCATCTCGACAGGCATCATTCGATAGGGAGCTCCCGAAACTAGTTCCGTTCCTGGAGCTAAATCAATCGTGAACTCAATCTCTCGATCCAGAGGTAGTTTAGGTAATTCATCTAGAAACACATCGGGAAAATCTTTAATTACCGGAATATCTTCAGTTCTTATGGATTCCTTCTCTACATCCTTTACATGAGCCAAATAAGCTTCGCATCCTTGTCGTAACAATCTCGTCATTTGGATAGCCGTTAAAAACTTCCTTTCTTGCTTCTTTCCTCTGAATATCACTTCAGCTCCATCCTTGGCTCTCAATTTCACTTTCTTGTTTTTACACTCGATTTGCGCATCATGGTTTGACAACCAATCTATCCCTAATATAACGTCTAATTCTCTGAACTTAAAATGTATTAAATCAACAGAAAAGTGCCGACCTTCTATCACCAAATCGCAATTGGGACAAATTCTATTGGCCGTTAACTCTTTCTTGATTTTCTACTTCTACAATCAAATTGGGTTCAAGAGGATACACAATGCACTTTAATCTATCAACAACATTTTCAGCAATAAATGATCCGCTCCAGACTCCATTAACACGTTGACTTCTACTGAATTTATAACAAGCATACCTGCTACCACATCTGCATTCTACACTGCATCTTTCATGGTCATATTGAATGTTCTTTCCCTTGACCGGTTGTTGGTGCTGTTGGTGGTGGTGGTCCAGCATTCCTAAGCACATTTACCTTCTAAACAGGCTTCTTATAATTCCTTGCCAAATAGCCTACCTTTCCATACTTAAAACAAGTCATTTTTGGCTTTACGGTACCGCTTGGGCATTCTGTTGAGTAGTTTCCTTTCTAATTACATTTGAAGCATGCCACTTTTAGCTTATTGCACCTCTTCGGGTGTCGCTTTCTACAAATCTTACACTCCTGAATCTGGGGTCTATTATCCTTCACTGATTTTCCCATCTTTTGGAAACGACTCTTCTGATTTCCATTCCCGGGCTTGAACTTTTGAAACTTCTTATTCTGATTTCCAACATTTCTCCCAAATTTTCCCCCAAACCTAGAGCTTCCTTGTTCATGCTCAGATTCCTCAAACTTTCTCTTTTTTCCTTCAGTTTCCCTCTTAGTTGCTTCTCTTTCTCCTTCTACAATCATCGCTTTCTGTACCAAAGCAGCATAAGTCCTTATCTCCAGAAGAGCCACTTGACTCTGAATCCACGGCTTAAGTCCTTGTTGAAATCTTTTGGCCTTCTTAGCTTCCGTATTCACGTACTCAGGCATAAATTTGGCCAACTCTGAAAACTTCACTTCATATTCCGCCATTGTCATGTCTTCTTTTCTAAGGTTCAGAAACCTCATTTCCAACTGGTCTTGCATATAACTTGGCAAATACTTATCTAAAAACATCTCTGTAAACTTTTCCTAGGTTACAACTTTTCCTTTAAGCAACGCCTTAGAAGATTCCCACCAATAACTCGCCTCATCCTTAAGATAATAACTCGCGTACTGTGCCTTCTTATCATCCTTAACTACCGCTAACTCTAAAGCCTTCTCCATTTCTCTCAACCAAGACTGAGCTTTAATCGGATCTGCTAGTCCTACAAACTCTGGGGTATTTACGGGTTAAAAATTCTTGAAATTACCAACTTTGGGGGCTGAGGGTTGTTGTAAAAGTTGGAAAAGTCGGTTCATCATAAAATTATCTTGGTTTTGTTCTTGACCTTAGGTTTGAGTTTCTTCTTCTTGGTGATTTGGTGAAGTGGTCATTTCTTACAAACCTGATTGAGCAATTATTTAGAAATATGATAGCATGACATACATAACAACAGAGACTCTTTTAGAAATAGCTTTACGGGTTTTAAGTTTTACCCAGTTGCACATGCAATCCTGTTACTACATACTTCACTCGTCGGTTAAGGTTCTCACATGATACAAAGTATTTTTTCACAGGATATTAAGTACGGTTGCTTGGAAACATGGTATGCAGAATAGTTTATGAAAATTCCTTGGTCCACAATGTAAAACAAGATGCATGGTTTATTTAACAATTTAAAGGTACATAGATAAAAGGTTCAAATATCACGAGTGCTGACATAAGGTATTATAATAAAACAGGGTTAAATAGAGGAAAAACTGGAAAACATCCCCCTATCTACCCCTAACTTCTACCTAACTACTACTACTGCAACCAACACTAAGTTCTGAAATACAGTACAACATTAAAAAAAAAATGGATCCCGGCATCTGACCAAGTATCCCAAAGCCTACCATGTGGCGCCCTCCAAACCCGGGTCAGAAGTTTGGGGTCCACAACACATACACAATATATAAACTTGTATAAGAAATACTATTTGCAATGACCCTGCTTTACATAACCACAGATCGCAATAGGTTAAAGTATGAAAACAAGCCACAACCTTAACTTTTATTACAACATACCAAATCCCAACTAATTTCACTTACAACTGATAATAAAATTATTTTTACAATCTTACTATCTCTCTGCCGCATGAAGCTCCTTGCTAGCTCGATCCAACTCAAACTGGAAACTTAGCCCGCACTTTGGACTGAGGAACTTTACTATCATCCATATCCTTTTCAACTGTAAAATATATAAAAAGAATCGCAAGGGTGAGCTAACTAGCTCAGCAAGTCACAATGACAATAATTGAGGTTAATCAATGATCAAACGAGATGATTCAGAGGAATCAAGTTTATTGATAAACAATCATTAGAATTGGATATTCATTTTAAGTTCTAAAACCAAGGTTAGGCTGCTGATCAGTCACACACTAACCCCGAGAAAAGCACACAGCACTGCTCTAATTACTGGATACAAAGCACACATTGGCCTAAATTGACCATTGATATGGTCTGACCACGAATCTGGTCCACATATATAAAAAAAACTATCCAATTCTAAAGCAGTTCAATATGATAAACAATATAATTTGATAAACAAGATCATAATCAATGATGGTTAAACACTTGAATAAAAACGTAAGGAAACTCATGGATATCTCAAGGGTATAGTAGGGTATGTATAGGAAACGGTTTTTAGTCTGTAAAATGATCAGGTATTAGATGAATACTAATTTTTCAAGGTATAGTTCTTCGATGATATAAAGAATGGTTGGAGTATTAAAGTTTCTGTATTTTCAAACAATTTTGTTCCATTGTTTGGTGTTTGATAGTTTTACATTTGGGGAGTAGTGTCATATTTGTGTGATTTGGTATTTGAAAATCAACAAAGGATGGTTTACAAAAAATTTAAGGCTTATGGCTCAAAGATCAAATGAGGTGATTCGGGTTCAAGGTTGTATGATTCAAAGTACTTGCAATATAAAACAATGCAATTTTGAATACTTAACAATATTTCACGAGAGAATTTGGAAACATTTGCATTATATCTTGAAAAAGGTTTAGAAGTACTTGCCTTACAGGGCTTTACACTATTATTGATCAACTCTGAGCTGACTCTGCCACTCAGGCTTTAACGTCCAACCACTAGATCATATTGGGTTTGACTTCGACACTCAGGTGTTTTTCTGTCGAAACTCCAGTGAGCTCGTTGACTGACCACTAACTTATCTTTAATCAAATGTCCACTTTTGGTTTCCCGACTAGAACTTACAGGGGCGAAATACTCTATGTTAGACGTCTAGGTATGCTTGACATATCCTTGCTAAAACTCTACCCATTTGATATCAAATCCCGACTCGTAATTACACATATTATAATAACACATAGAACAATTAGGGTTCACCTACTCAAAGTACAACTCGATGTTCATTTTCGGAGAATGCATATACTCGACATTTTAGAAAACAAGCTGTCAGTCATATTTTATAAAGTATTTATTCATTGTAATATAATTATTTAAATCCGGCTGGTAGTTCCGATATGTTACAGGGTACGTTCCCGAAAATCGGGCAAGGGCTCCTTTGCTTATCGGACCCCCCGTCGAATACAGTCGACGTCAAACCAACAGCAATCAATTAATCACACAATTCCAAATTTCAAAATTTAATTTGATCACAACATCAATTCCACAATCTCGTAATTATTTACGTACAACTCCAATAATACAAATCATTTTATTATTTATAAAATTTAGGACTCAGATAATAATCATCACAGTCCACCGTTGACTCACTGAAGTTCATCGTCAACGGCGGTAAAATTTACGGGTACCCGATAAATTTTGGGTTTCCAACGTAACTTCACCGATCAATCCTTAAAATAATTCCGCTCAAATAATTAATATCATAGATTTGTAATCAATTAATTCCTGTAAAGAAAGAAATAAAAATTAAGACCAAATCCAACTGCACAATCCAGCCCAACAGAAGCTTAACCCAACCCCAACAAGGAGTCCAACACAACCAACTGAAAAACATACACCACCGCACACACACATGGCCACGCGCCGTGTAACACAGCACACACACACACAAATTAAACACACACAATACACTTATATCCATGTATGCATATATATACCAATAGGACAAGGACCAAAATCAAACGAGAAGAAACAGCCGGAAAAGTACCGGAAATGGCGGTGAGATGAGCACCACCGGGAAAGGAAACGGAAATAGAGGGGAAGGGGAGAAATCGGAGAAGAAAAAGAAGAAAGAAGAGAGTCACAGAGATATAAGAGAGGGAAACAAAGAGAGATTATCAAAGAGATGAGGAAGGCGGACGCAGGAGAACAAAACCGGGGGGGGGGGTTTGTAAATTATTATATATTTTTTTCTCTCTTTCAGCTTGAAACACGTAGCTACAACCGTGCTGAAAAACTGACACGTATGTATTCAAGATAATTACGAAGATTTAAAGGCCTGTTTTATCCCGAAGTTCGAAATTATCGGATTGAGGTGCTCTTAAAACAATCTCCAAAAATTACGAAAATAGTCTTGAAATATCATAAATATCCCGAAGTTTATAAAGACATAATTTTCAAAATTTTAAAACAATTATTGAAATGCAATTTATACCCACTTTAATCCATAAAACGAAACAGCGCGCGGGTAAAACTAGTCCTGAAAATTTTCAAAATAATTTTAAAATTCACGAAATATTCCACACTTAAATAAATACGAGTTTAATAATTTTTGAAGAATTCTAGAATTAAATATGGATTTTACAAATAAAAGTAATAATTAATAAAATATTGATTTCTTAATTTTATAAAATCCTAAAAATAATTATTGTAATTATAAAATCATAAAAATAATTTTAGGGATAATCCAAATATTTATACAAATAAATTTGCATTAAATCCACTTTTAAAATTGAAAACAATTCAATATGACTCCAAAATTAATCACGTGGACAACCCGGTACACCATGAATCACATATAGCTACTAATCAAACAACACATAGCGGTCAAAACCAATACACATGTTTTATTTATTTAATAGTTTCCATAATCAAATATTTAAATAATTCAAAATACACGAGTCGTTATATCCTTCCCCCCTTAAAAAGATTATGTCCTCTGAATCTAGTCTAACTAAACAAGTGAGGATATTTGTCAAGCATATCTGATCCTAATTTCCAAGTAGAGTCTTCTACTTGAGGCTTTCAAATATATTCACCATAAATATACATTTATTTCCCAAGGACTCGCCTTTAATGATCAAGAATTTGGATCGATCACTATTTGCAGAACAAACTTGGACAAGAGCTCATTGGCTCCTAATCAATCACTTGATTCGAATCAGATACTTATTGCCTTAATATTGATACTCAGAACATATTATATGTACACACTGGTGTGACGGCAACATCAACTCATGAACAACTTTATCTATATTTATCAATACCTCGAATGGTTTACTAAATTTAGGGATTAACTTCTCCCTTCTACTCAGATTTATCCAATTTCTTTCAATACGAAACTTTTACTAACACTACTGGTCCTATTTCTATGTTCATACTTTCTCTCGATACACTTTCTCCTTCTTTCTTTGTCTACTCTGAGCTGCTTCAATCAATATCACTACGCTCTTGGTGTGCCGATTTAACTTATAATTTGACAACTTTCTTTCTCCCACTTTATTTTAATAGCAATGGGGACCTACGCTTGCGTTCACATGAAGTTTGGTAAAGTGGCATTCCAAAGTTAACATCGCTGCTAAATGATCATTCCAGTGTTTCCTTAAAACTCAACCTCTCAACATATCTTACATTTCCTGAATCACTTCCATACCTTGACTCTCCGTTTAAAGATGATAGGCGGTGCTCGTTTTAAATTTGGTTTCTAAACATTTAAACATCTCTTACTCTTTTCCATCAGTTAAGGCTGAAAAGTAATCTCATATATTCACGTATTATTACCTTTAAGTATTTAAACTTCAGATTCCACTCTTTCCAATTCGTTTATTAACTCATCGGTGGTCTTAATTACATTCAATCCTTTCTGTCGGCATAAGGCATCTGTTACCATACGGCTTTGCTGAGGTAGTTGTTAATGGATTAATCAGAGTTTTTTGTTAACCTTAGTCAAAATTTCATTCTTGAAAACTCAACGCATAGTTGCTTTTCTTCTGATCCTTGGAGAAAAATCCTTGGGCATTCCACGCAGACTTTCTTATTCTTTGAGTAGCTGAGGATGTTAATAATAAATTCAGTTTATTTATCTAAGTACTCCTTATACACCATGATCCTTAATTCCTTATAGTCACCTGATACACTTGTTATTTCACATAATATCACCAGAGCTTGCAATGCTCTTAACTCACTTTAATCGTAATCTCTGATATGTTCTCAGGTCGGATCTTAAGCTTATCCTCGAGATATAACATACTTCTTGAATTAGGTCTCGTAAGTAATCAATTCTTCATAGGGGTCACTTATTCTTATTCGTTATTTCATTAAACTCCCGATAATCAGTACATTCTCTTATACTTTCATTCCTTTTTCTCCCTTAACATCACTGGTACACTTTACGATTCACTTCTTGTAAAACCACTTCCCGGGTCTGCCTTATCTACTAGGCCTCCAATATTTCGCCTTAATCCTTTGACATGTCCACACTTCCTAATCAATCTTGAAATTTCCTTCTTATACCTGGTTATCACTATTTTTCTTTAAATTTTGGCATTTCTTCAGTAAATTAAATACTTTATATTGTGAATTCCCTGTGGGATCTCATTTCTTAATCCTTCTACTTATAGCATCCAAGTGCTAGAAGAAAATCTAGGAATATCGTGATTGTTCTTCTGGATGCATAATCTTCCTCTCACTAACTATTAATATCTTGATCCATTATCTTCCCTTGCCGTCTCCTTATCTTTTCTTAGCAATTTTGACTGAAAGATAATACTACCCATCCTTGTTTCGTTGTAATTATATGTCTGACTTCCAACTCCAACTTCTAAAATTCCATAAATAATTCTTCTGGTACAGCTTCTACATTCATTCTCTCCTTTTTGCTTATCGCATGCCTCTACATTTGTTTTTTTTCCTCGTGAGTACATACTTCAAACTTTTATGGTCCGCATAGATCTTATACTTTTCTCCATACATATCATGTTTCCCAATCTTTCAAAACAAATATTACTACTGTTAGTCCCAATTGTGAGTAGGATACTTCTGCTCATAAGGTTTCGGTTGTCTGGGTGCATATACAATAACTTTATTGTGTTGCCTCAACATACATCCTATTCCGTTATGAGAAGCATCATTATAAACTACCAAATCTCCTTGATACTTTCAAAATAATAAAGCAAGTGTTGTAACCATTCTTTTATTTAACTCCGTAAAACTTTCTTCACCCCTTCTCTACTTCATATAAACTTCTTGTTTTTCCTGGTTAGCTTCGTCCAAGATATTGCAACTTTCGAGAAATCTTGCACAAATTTCCGATAGTAACCAGCCCATGATAAAACTTCTTACTTTTGTTGGTGTTTCTGGTCTCTTTTCATTCATAGTAACTTTAATTTCTGCTAAATCTCTTTTGATCTTCTCCACATTGACTATTTATGCTAAGAACTATATTTCATACAACTTCTTTCTTCTCCAACTTCCCAGTTATCATTAAATGATTTGCATGATCCTCCGTTGACTTTAAGTATCACAACTACAGCTTATCCCGATATTCCTTAAAGGTTCTGTCCATCTGGTTCAAATATTACTGGTATACTGGTTAATCCAAATGTCAATACAAGAACAGTACTTAGTTCTGAAAATTATCTTTGATATATCCATAGGTTTAATCTTCAATTGGGGAAATACCAAGTCTTAAATCAATCTTATAAAAGTACTTTGCTTCTTTTGTTTGATCAAACAAATCATTGAGTCGATGTAACAGATACTTTCTCTTGTTAGTAAACTTGTTGAGCTTTCGTTAGTCGACGCATAATCTCATACTTCCATCTTTCTTATTAACACTTAATACCGGTGCACCTTATGGGGTACACTAGATCTAATCGCTTCTTCTTCTAGCATTTCTTGCCTCTACTTTGCTAACTACTTCATTTTGACTGGCGCTATTCTGTGTAGGGCCTTGGACACTTGTTTCATTTCAGATGCTAAGTCAATCATGAACTCAATTTCTCTATCTAGAGGAAATGTTGGTAATTCGTCGGGAAACATATCTTGAAATTCATTAATTACTATAAAACCTTCAAATTATGTTTACTCCTGACTTTTATTCATAATCAACATAGTGCTTACCTTTTGATCACCGTAACTTCCTGGCTTAAATCATCGTTAACAAATTCGTTACCTTCCTTTATCTTCTGAATCTTGTCATATTCTCATTTGGCATCTTCAGAACTATCTTCCCTCACGATGGTCTGTCTAGGCATCACGCTTAAATAATTAATCCATTCCGTAGAGTAATGTCAAATTCTCCTATCTTAAATAATATCAATTCCTCACAAACTTGTTTCCAGGAATCTCAATCCCACCATTGGTACTTATTTAATAATTACGCGTTCTTAAATTCGCTAGTCCTTTCGTCATCATCTTATCAATCCAACGGGGTAAATCATCTTATCAACAACACCTTGGGGGGAAATAAACAATCAAGTTACTTCCACATCTTTCAATACTTTAACGCATAAGGTATTCACCATAATCATCCATGTCATCACGTCTGTCTTCTGAATAACATATTTCACAGGAAAATCATAGATTCTCGTTCTAGAAGATGTATTCCTTATTGGAGTAGATTCCCTTAGCTCTTAGTGGATCCCTGACCAGGGCTAGTGATTTGCAATTCTCGCCATATGCCCTTGTTTTCTTTCCATGCGTGAGAGGTAGATGAAACTTTGCCCGCTTGGTCCATAATACGTTGATTTCTGTTTGAAAAACTATTACAAAGAACGACAGTACCACGAAACAACTAGAAGGATTCACAATTCAACAAAAATTAGAGTTGAAAAGAAAGAAAAAACAAGGATTTGAATATGAATGAGACAACCACATTGGTACTTAAGATGGCCAGTCTTTCGTACCATATGGCATACAGCACATGACTAGGTGGCGTCCCACCCGACTCTTCATCATTCTGACAATGTGTCTCACAATAACACTGTTTGTCCCAATCAGAAAGCAAAACTTGAGGGAAACAATTAAATTTGAAAGGAATGCAATATCCTCCTTTTCGATATCATAGCAAAGAGTTTATTTAAGAAAAGAAGTTCATACTTATTTAGGAATCAAAAAGGAATATACACTGTAATATTGAAGACAAGAATGATACCATTGGTCACCATCCACATTTTACTTGTATTCATCTTTCGAGCTTATTCGATCATAATGGCGTTCTTACCAGATAACTTCGAGTTTCCTCTTTTTAATTTAGAATAACCACGAATCATTCAACATAACGATCCTTTTATTAATAACATTCTTCTTTTAGAAAAGTTTGAAAATCTTCCCAATCTCTTTCGATCACGCCTAGGCTCTTTTTAAATCAATGAAATCTTTAAACTTTAATGGTCTCTGCGACTGGATGAATAATTAATCCATACGCGGATTCTGTTATTAACCTTGTCAAACAACATTTACACCTTACCGTTAGGAATAATCAACTTTTTCATAATCGCGGATCACTTTATTCTCTGAATTAACAATACTGAGTCTAAAATAAGTATTCTTCCAGGTAATCCGGGTCTTTTAACGAACAAGAAACTCAAGTAGTAACTTGACAACCAAGGTTTAAAACTTATTTTATTCCAAAAAGGCTTTTAGAAATTTTGTAAGGAAATATCTTTTTCGAAAATTTGTTTAAAATTTTTGAAAATCACAAATCTGGTTGTCCTTACTATATGAGTTGGTTGTTGTCCTTCTTATAACCAGATACCAAGTTAAAGAAATGATCACACAAAGGTCCATTCACTTCCATTTATCTCCTCTCCTTCATTGGGTCTATTACCTTCCTTAATCGATGAAAACTTCAACTATCGTTGCATATTATCTTATTCGTGGCTTCACATCAAGGCTTCCATACTGGTAATACACTTGTTAACAACTTTGCAATGGTTAAGTGGAACAGACTATCCAATAGTCAACAAGTCAGCTAATGTCACATTACTTTGTTACTATAAATATATCATATCGTCATAACACCATTATCTAACTTCGAGAAAACTCCAGATCCATCATCTTTTCTAACGCTCTTTCAAAACTCATCTAATCTATTCCACAAGCTAGCCATGGGTGGCCTAATCACTAATGGCTTCATTTAATCTGGTAGAAGCTATTCTTCGAAACACGTTCATCTTTTTTCTAAACTATTTCTCACCTTAATTTATATCTCCAGTACTCACTACTTACTGTAGCTCCCGAATTCATCCCCGTAGGTACTGTTGCTTCATAGGACAAGTTTTAAACTGAGGTATAGAACAGGGTGCAGGGTAAATTGAAAAGAAACACTCACAGCCGATTGTCCAGTAAAACAAGAATAAATAGATGGAGATTCTTAAATAGGTAGTCTCATATCAAGAGGTGGTAGAATAGCGTAGAATAACTTGAAGAGGTGCAACTGTCATAATAGAAGGTTATACCATTAATACCGATGGAAGAACAAGGTGCAAATCCAATCTTGGAGAAAATGACGATCCTTGAACGGAAAACTCCAAACGATCAGATGATGCAGGGAAATCAGGATCTGCCATTGTCGTTGTCTGGAAATCACGTCGCAATGTTAAGAATCCCGAATCGCAACACGAACCGTGTCGGAGACCTACTATACAGTCGCACTCATCCTCACAATGTCTTATCTTTTTATTTCCTATTCCTAATCCTAACCCTCTACCCAATCCCGACAATCTAGGCTTGTTTCAGTGACTTATAAGCTGTAGCTCTAATACCAACCTATGGCGCCCTCCAAACCCAGGTCAGAAGTTTGGGGTCCACAACACATACACAATATATAAACTTGTATAAGAAATACTATTTGCAATGACCCTGCTTTACATAACCACGAATCGCAACAGGTTAAAGTATGAAAACAAGCCACAACTTTAACTTTTATTACAACGTACCAAATCCCAACTAATTTCACTTACAACTGATAATAAAATTATTTTTACAATCTTACTATCTCTCTACCGCATGAAGCTCCTTGCTAGCTCGATCCAACTCAAACTGGAAACTTAGCCCGCACTTTGGACTGAGGAACTTTACTATCATCCATATCCTTTTCAACTGTAAAATATATAAAAAGATCATAATCAATGATGGTTAAACACTTGGATAAAAACGTAAGGAAACTCATGGATATCTCAAGGGTATATCATGGTATGTATAAGAAACGGTTTTTAGTCTGTAAAATGATCAGGTATTTGACGAATACTGATTTTTCAAGGTATAGTTCTTTGATGATATAAAGAATGGTTGGAGTATAAAAGTTTCTGTATTTTCAAACAATTTTGTTCCAGTTTTGGTGTTTGATAGTTATACATTTGGGGAGTAGTGTCATATTTGTGTGATTTGGTATTTGAAAATCAACAAAGGATGGTTTACGAAAAATATAAGGCTTACGAAATATATATATATATATATATTGAGACAATATATGGTTATATTCTTGTGTGATTAGAATTACGTTAAATGATTGTATGATATTATTTATAATTTTTAGAAAATAAGAAGTGCATTATTTGGTATTTAATAGGTTACAAAATGCATTTTTATTATTTAAGGAAATTTGTTTTTAAAATTATTTTTATGATGCCACTCTTGTAATTTATAGATTTATAGTTTTATTTATAAAATGTATTCTTTGTATTTAATTAGATTAATAATTATGTGATTACCAAGATGCCCTTGCATGAATTTCTACTTTTAATATAAATTGGGGGCATTCATGTCATTTTCCACCCCCACTAACTCTTTTATACCTAACCAAATTACCGTGTTATCCTTGCATGCATTTTGTGCTTGTAGTAGGAGAAGGATAGATTGGTAAATTCCAAAATCAACTAACTTTGCACATGGGGGAATCAAATCAAAAGTGGTCATTTTCACTCACCACTTCACACACCTCATTTCTTCCTTCTCTCCCCTCTCTCCTTCCTCTCTCTCTCGGCTCTCTCCCTCTCTTTCTATCCATCTCACCCGAACTCTCTCTCTCTCTCTTTCTCTATCCTACATGCAACACCCAATTCTAACTCAAATTTAAAGATCTTGCCATTGATCTTCATCATTTTCAATCCTCTATTCATATACTCTTTGCATGTAGGTGTTTAAGAAAGTTTTTGCATCAACATCTCTTGGTTATATCTAAGAAAACACAATTTCTTAGTGTATGATATTAAGAGAGTGTAGTACATAAAATTATGTGCTTTTCTTTGGTTTTGTTTTGGAGGTAGGTTCGAATTTTTGCTAATAAAATGAGGGTTTGATTTTGATTCGAGTTTTGCAAAAAGGTTCTTAATTTTCGATTAGTTTTGATGACAATATATATATATATATACAAATTTTTGTTTTTGAGTTAGTTTCCTTGCATGCATGTAAAGTCTTAAGTATAATCAAGTTATATTTTGTTTGGTTTGGAAAGAAGATGGGTTAAATGATTAGATCATGGGTTAAATTAACTTGAATTTGTGATTTAGAGCATTCCATGTTGAGTTGATTGATTTCATGTAGATTTTACAAGTTGTTTTGTTATTAATCGGGTTATCGTTTACTTTGAAAATAGAAATTTGATTTATATTGGATATGTGAGTAGATAAGTATGAATAAGTTAAGTTTTGATTTCTAGAAACATGGATTTCATTCGTTTTCAAAGGAATAAAGGTTTGGATTTATGCATGTTAAGATTTTGTTCAAAAATGATGTTTTGGTTCGGTTTTTGATTTAAAAGAAATGATTTCAAAAAGTGTTCTTGTTTGAAATGGATTAGGATAGGTTTAAATTGTAAATGGAACCTTGCATGTCGATATTTGATAAATTGTTTTTGTTTTATTAAAAAAGCCGAATGGTATTTTGTTTTTGTAAGATTGATTGGTGTTTAAAAGATGTTTGGTAAGATGCATGTCAAGTTAAGTGATTGCATGTTAAGTTTTAAAGAACTACTTGTTTTATTTGAGGGTTTAGTTCGAATTTTGAGTTAAAAAGGAAAGGAATAGTTATTTGGTTGTCGAGTTATTTGAATCGCAATTATTTTGATAAGGTATAGATTCTAAAGTATATAAGTATATACTATTAAGTGCTATGTGAATATTATGTGATTATACTCGTGTATATAAGTTAAGCTTTAATGCGAGTTGGGATAATCATTAGACGTTAAGGTAATGTTGAGTGTGAATGAGTATCTAATTAGGGATTCTATTTTGGATTGTAGATTCAGATAGCGGAGGCATTCAGGCTAGAAAAGGGAAAGGAATATTAGGTGGCAGTAGTTCAGTTTCAGTTAAGCAGGAAAGTGATTTAAGGCAAGTAAGTTTTCCTTCTCTTATAAATTGATTTTAGAAAGGATATTGCTAATGCCATGATAAAGTAGTGATCCTTTTTAATACTTATGATAAACATGTCATTGAATCCGTAGAAACCCTAATAATTGATTCTTGTGATAACTTGTTACTGAATCATGTTCGACCCGTTTACAACAACTTGATTGATTCATACCCTATTACATTGCCTATTTCCTTTGTCACCCTATGATCTCAAAAACTCTAAGAGAACCTTTATGAATTCCCTTGTGTAATGTTTTGATTAACCTAAATTCTTCATTAACTTGTATAACCTGTTCTATATTGATCCTTGAAGTTATTCTGATCCCGAACTAATGTACTTTGCTTATCATTGGTTTAAGGTCTTGAGTATTGATCCACGTTTACTTTCGATTCATTCAATTTTCTTGAATTCTTGAATTGATTTCCTTACTTTGATGACTCAATTCGTTTGGCAATAAACCTTGTCCTAGTACAATTGTTGTTGAATTTGTCCTAGAATCCCTTAAAGATTGATATGATTCTTTCATGCCTTAAGAGCTTTTGAAATGTTATTCTTTGGCATCTAATTTTTATAAAATCCAAAGTTTTAAAGTTAATTTGTCAAAGGGACAAAATGTTTTCTTGAGAATAGTGGATCTGGACTAAGACGCATGTCCTTTCCACACTTATTATTTGAGGCTTAAAAGCTGCCTCGGGATCCCACCAAAATTGTTTAGAACCCGGCGAGGTTCAGGATTACTTCACAGCTGATCACTGGCTGTAATACGGAGCATCATAAAATGATTTTGAGCAATGATTTGGTTAAAAAGTTTTGATTTTACAAAGTTTTGATTTAAATAATGATGCCATTATGATATATATCATGTTCCATGATGCTATTATGCCTTTATGATATTATTCTCCTGCTGTTGATTTGTGATGAATGTCGGCTTTCACCCTATCCTGATCCTTGATTCTTGAAAGCCCAAACCTATTTTCATAACCTTTGTATAGCCAAAGATAGAAATCTGCCACCTAGAAATTTAAAAGTAGAATGCCTCAGTTTATGCTATTGATATTGTCATTGCTTTATAGAACTGCTATATAGTTACTTGCTGAGCTTCTGGCTCATATATATTTGCTTTAATCTAACCATGAAAGTTAAATAAGAAGATGGCTAGACTTAGGCGTTTAGCTCGCATGGGTGTTCTTGGCAGTCCCTACCGTGTCATAGGTTTCCAGATGCCAGAGCAGGTAGCAGTGTGTATGAGAAAGCATAGTAGCTGGAAGGATTCTTTAAGATGGTTCAGATACAGTGGGTTATCTGTCGAGTCCATTTCGGAATCGAATAATTTGAATTCATTAATATTTTGGGTTGTAATTTATTTATTTTGGTTGGTAGTTGTAATCTTGTCTCAAACTTAATCCTATTTAGATCCTATTAGTATTTAATCAGGGTTTATTATATATGTTGGTATTATTAGTTTGATGGTGTATGGGTCCTCATTTCCTAACCCCGAGATTGAGGGTGTCAGGTTTGGTATCAGAGCCACAGGATCTAGTCACTGAGACAAGTTAGGATAAAGGGGAATTTGGGAAATTATATTGCGAGAGTGTTCGACTCATATAAAGTGAGTTAAATTATTAGGTATAGTCTAAGTGAATAGGTTAATAGTGTGAATAAAGTTAGGGAATTGAGTCAGTTGGAGGTTTATTTAATCCTAATGTCGTTTCGTGGCTGTTATTTTATGTTTTCTCTCTAGACCCTAGTTCAAATGATAGTGGTTTTGACTCAACACCTCCTGTTAGTCCTCCTGGTTCCCCTGTAGACTCTTTTCCACCACCGTCATTGGAACCTGTGTATGTTAGTACAGACTATGAGGAAGATCCTTTTGAGAGCAGTGATACCCCTACACCTGTTTCTCCCCTAAGACCAGTTCCAGAGACCCCAGCCCCTGAACCAAAATCTGAGATGCCTAAGCTTGTGTCCGTTAGTGTTGGTGGCAAGTTAGCCCATGATCGAGACTTTGTTTGTTGCTGCATTCCTGAGTTGGGAGGTTTGGTGGATAGGCTAGCTCGAGAGACTAGGCAGAGGACTTCAGTTATGAAAGATGGGTGGAGAGCCCGGATTCAGATGGTGGCGCAGGTTCCCCGGAGGAGATTGGACGAGGGACCGTCCACTAATGATGCAGATGCTGAGGCCCGGAGGGTTCATAAGATCATCCGCTGGATGTTGTCCATGTTGAGAGAGATCTTGGATAGTTAGATGGTGATGATTAGATAGGACTTTTGGTGGAGCAGTAGTTGTTGATGTTGTATTATGTTGGGTTGTTCTGTGGTTGTAGTCAGTAGAGGCTAGGTAGAAGTTGATGGTAGGAAGGGGGGATGTTTTCAGTTTTTCCTCTATTTCATCATGATGTATTATTGTACCTTATGCCAGAACTTATTGTACCTGAACTTCTTTATTTATGCACTGTTGAATTCTTATATAAATCTTTCACCTTTTGGACTCTGGAAATCTTTTTCAACTGTTTTGAATACATGTTCCTAAACAACCTTGTTTAATACCTTGTAAATCATACCCTGTGCCATGTAAGGACCATAACTGATGAACAAATTATGTAGTAATAGGATTACATGTACAAGTGAGTAAAGCTTAAAACCCACAAATGGTTTCAAAAAGGATCTTTATTGTTATGTATCAATGCCATGCTATCGTATTACTAAATAATTGCTCAATCAGGTTTGTAAGAAATGGCCACATCACCAAACCACCAAACAGAAACTCAAACCCAAGACCAAGAACTAAACCAAGATACTCTTATGATGAACCGACTTGTTCAAATTTTGTAATAACCTGTAGCCTCTTAAGTCGGAAACTTCAAGCATTTTCAATCTGTACATCCCCCAGAGTTTTTAAAATTACGAGACCCGATTAAAGCTCGGTCATGTTAGAGAGAAATGGAATAAGTGTTTGAGTTAACGGAAGTTAAGGATGAGAAAAAGGCGAGTACGCAAGTTATTACCTTAAGGATGAGGCAAGTTGTTGGTGGGAATCTTCAAAGACGTTGCTTGAAGGAAAAGTTATAACGTGGGAGAAGTTTACGGAGATGTTTTTAGAGAAGTAATTTCCAAGTTATATGTAAGACCAGTTAAAGATGAAGTTTTTGAATATGAGACAAGAAGACATGACAGTGGTGGATTATGAAGTGAAGTTTTCGGAGTTAGCAAAGTTTGCGCCCAAATATGTGAATACTAAAGCAAAGAAGCCCAAAGGATTCAAGCAAGGTTTGAAACCAGGGATCCGAAGCCAGGTGGCTCTTCTTGAAATATTAAATTATGCCACATTAGTTTAGAAAGTGATGATTGTAGAAGGAATGAAAGAAGCAACTAAGAGGGAAGGTGAAGGAAAGAAGAGAAAGTTTGAGGAATCAGAATCAGATCAGGAAAGCTCTAAGTTTAAAAGGAAGTTTGGAAAAAATGGTGGAGGTCAAAGTTAGAAGTTTCAAAAGTATAAACTCGGAAACGGAAGTCAGAAGAATCATTTCCAGAAGACGTGATAAACAGTAAAGGATAATAGACCTCAGGGCCAGGGGAAGTGTAACAAGCTGAACGTGACTTGTTTTTAGTGCAATCAAAAAGGACACTATTCGATGGAATGCCCAAGTGGAACAGGGAATCTAGATTTGACTTATTTTAAATATGGAAAGGTGGGTCATATGGCAAGGAACTGTAAGGAGCCTGTTCAGAAGACGAATGTGCTTAGGAATACTGGACCATCACCCCCTGCAGCATCAGCAGCCCAGCCGAGGGCAAGAACATTCAGCATGACCATGAAAGATGTTGTGCAGGATGTGGATGTGGTAGCAGGTACATTTTTCATAGACTCAGTAGAAGTTAGAGTGTTAATGGATTCTGGAGCAACTAGATCCTTTAGTGTTGAAAGTGTTATGGATAGATTAAAGTGTGTAGCGTACCCTCTCGAGCCAAATTTGATTAGAGAAGTAGCGAGCCAAGAAAGAGATATTGCCAAAAGAATTTGTCCTAATTGTGATATGGTTATAGAAGGTCAGCATTTTTCTGCTGACCCAATTCTTTTTAAGTTAGGAGAATTTGACATTCTATTAGGGATGGATTGGTTGTCAAACCACGATGTGCAAATCGAATGAAGAAGTAAGAAAGTGAAATTGGAAACCAAGGATGGTATTGAAGTGATATTCAAAGGAAAGAAACAAGAGAAGAAGTTTCTAACGGCCATGCGAACGAAGATATTGTTACATCAAGGGTGTGGAGCGTATTTAGCACATGTGAAGGATGTAGAGAAGGAGTCCTTAAGAATTGAAGATATTCCGGTAGTTAAAGATTTTCCCGATGAGTCTCCGGGTGAATTACTTGGACTACCTCCACATCGAGAGATCGAATTCATGATTGATTTGGCCCCTAGAATGGAACCAGTATCGAAAGCTCCCTATCGAATCGCGCCTGTTGAAATGAAAGAGTTAGCAGTACAATTACAGGAATTTCTGGACAAAGGAGTTATTCGCCCGAGTGTATCCCCGTGGGGTGCACCAGTGCTATTTGTAAGTAAGAAATATGGAATTATGAGGCTGTGTATCAATTATCGCGAATTGAATAAGTGGATGATTAAGAATAAGTATCCTCTACCGTGAATTGATGACTTGTTTTGGTCAATTGAAAGGATCTACTTATTTCTCGAAGATTGACTTACAATAAGGGTATCATCAGCTAAAGATTAAAGCGGAAGATATACCCGAGACGGTGTTTCGAACAAGATATGGACACTATGAATTCTTGGTAATGGCGTTTAGATTGACAAATGTACCAGCTGCATTTATGGATCTCATGAATAGAGTATTCAAGCAATATATGGATAAGTTCGTGCTCATATTATTTATTGACAATATCTTGATATACTCCAAGACGGAGGAAGAACATATGAAACATTTGAGGATTTCTTTGGAGATTACGAGGAAAGAGAAGATATACGCAAAGTTTTCAAAGTGCGAGTTTTGGAAGTTCAGTTTCTTGGTTATGTAGTTAACAGTAGAGGTATTAAAGTGGATGCTGCTAAAATAGAAGCTGTAATGAATTAGGATAGGCCCAAGACTCCCACGGGAGTGAGAAGTTTTCTTAGATTAGCGGGATATTACAAGAGATTTTTACAAGATTTTTCTAAGATTGCTAACCCATTGACTAAGTTGACATGGAAAAATGAAAAATTTGTTTGGACGGATAAGTGCGAAGAAAGCTTTCAAGAGTTAAATAAAGGATTGGTAACTGCACCAGTGTTAGTTTTACCCGAAGAAAAAGGTAAGTTTGTGATCTACAGTGATGCTTCGTATAAAAGGCTAGGTTGTGTGTTGATGCAAAATGGGAAAGTTTATGCGTCAAGGCAATTAAAGCCGCACGAGTAGAAATATCCTACGTATGATCCAGAATTAGCAGCGATTGTATTTGCCCTTAAGATTTGGAGGCATTATTCGTATGGCGAAAAGTGTGAGATTATATGGACCACAAAAGCTTAAAGTATATTATTACGCAGAAAGAATTGAATATAAGGCGAAGGAGATGGTTGGAATTGATCAAAGATTTTGACTGTCTTTTCAATTATCCTCCCGAAAAGGCGAACGTTGTAGCAGATGCGCTAATCCAAAAGAAGGATTGAATGTGTTAAACTTCAATCGAGGAATTAATCAAGGATTTTGAGAAGTTGGAAATAGAAGTACGAATTCCAGAAATGGGAAGTGAGGTAATGTATGCGATGACTTTTCAGCTGGAAATTTAGGAAAGGTTTGACATTGTCAAGAGAAAATGATGAACCACTACAAGGGTAAGTTGTGTAATAACCCCAATTTTTGGAAAATTTTTGAAACCCTTATGAATAGTGTTTTTGCTGAATGAGAAAACTTTTCATGCCACACTAGGTAGGGGTTCTTTTATGGATATTCTGAGATTTTATTGGCACTCTATATGGTATATAAGTGTATGTAAAGATCGTCAGAATCCAATTTCGAACACTTTGATTTTTCCCGGAAATCCACTAGATACGGAAAGAATTGAGTATAAGGTAACATGATAAAAAGATTTAAATTCAAGGATTTTATTAGAGGATCATAAAAAGGAATATAATGTATTAAGAAAGGTTAAGGGAACCTAAGTAATGAGATCCCGGGTATGATCCCTCAAACGATAAACGAAAGCGAAAGTTAAGCGAACCGTATAACAGATCAGCGGTCATTAGGCAAACAATTAGAAGCTAATCAAAGAGATTAGAAGGGATGATGACATAGCAATGTGACATAAGCATGACATAAGGGGAAGGAGATGTGGTTGATTTAAAACCACACAAAGTCAAGGCTAGAAAGGTAATTAACCAAAAAACAAAACAAAAAGCAACCAACCAAGCCAAAACATTTCATTTTCATCAAAAAACACAAAACCCCCATTTTCTTCATGAAGCTCTCGGCCCCTTTCCTTAAAAAATGAAGATCCAAGCTCCACCACTTACTATTTAGCAAGGTATTTATCTAAGCTTCCCCATGGATAGTTACATACTTCCTATAAGTTTAAGCTTCTAATTCCAAGCCAATCTTTTTCTATAAATCATGGAAGAAGATGGTGAATAGTACTTTCTTGAAATTAATTTTTGTGTTCTTGATTTCTTTGAAAGAACAAGCTTGTAGGAGGTTAGATTAAGGCTTCCATGGGCATTTCAAGGATCTTTCATGGATTAAAAGCTCCAAGGAAGGTATAAACTCCAAACCCTAGCTTTGGTTTTGAGTAATTAGGAATGAATATGATTGATATAGTATATGTGAAGCATGAGGCTTGTTTGTTTAAAGTTTGGTTGAGTTTGTAGAGATTAGTTGGTTTTGTGGTGTTTTTGGAGTTGTAAATCTTGTTAATTAGTTAATGAACTTAAGTATAGCTTTTAGTTCATGTTTGAGGGTAGTATAAAATTGATAATATTGAGTTGTTGGGGCTGTTGGAGTGTGTTTTGGATAGATGTTGGTTGTATGATTGATTTGGGGTTGATTGGTGGTTGTTTTGGAATGGTTTAAATTTGGGAAATCGCGTCAACATAGCCGTCGTAATGCCCGATTTACCGTAGACTGTTTTTGTTCTTAACATCAGAACCCTTGAACTCACTGCTATGTTTTGACCATTGCCATGTTTAGATAGTTCATGTTACGAGCTTCGTTTTAATATGTGGTTCGTTTGATTCCGATTAACGGTTTAGGAGAAACGGCCGTTTTAAGTAACAGCCGTTTTAAGTAACTACGTTTCGCGAACGAACCCTTACCCCTCGCCTTACTTTGAAACATAGGTTAAAGATCTTAAAGGACTAATTAAAGTATGAAACATTTATGTAAGGTGTAATAGGCAGTTGGTAAGACACTTGCGAAAGAATCGCCTTAAAACTCATAATGGTTAATTTATTAAAAATGGTGGAGCCGAGGGTACTTGAGTGACTTAAGAGAATCAGTAAGCGCAAAACGAGTGTTAGAGTCTGAGTTGGTTAGAGTATAGATTTACAAGTAACTTTGGTTTAATTCCAACTTACTTGTTGCTTATAGGTTACCAGACTCGTCCCGAGCCATTCGTAACCCCCAGTCGCTCAGGCAAGTTTTCTACCCGTTATACTGTTGTTGTGATGTATATGTGTATATGCATGATCTTGCGATAAATGCATACTTGTTATTAGCAAATTCTTGCGATATATTGTAGCATGTGATATGGTATATATGCATGCCTGTTTCATATTCTTGGATTATATATCTGTTGGTTAAAATGCTTACAGTTGCATAATACCTATGCTAGAGATAAGCGATATTTGAATTTACCCTCAGTATAGGGGATCAAAAGGTGAACATATTTCTAAATCGGGAGTCGATGTTCCCGAGTATAATATATATTTTTATATATATATGGTTATAGTTTTCAAAACTATTAATCGAATAAGGTTTATTCGATAACTTTAACTTTATTTTATTATTGAATATTATTTCAAATATTCATCCAAGAACTTATGACTCCTTTATTTTATTATTGAATATTATTTCAAATATTCATCTGAGGGCTTATGACTCCTTTATTTTATTATTGAATATTATTTCGAATATTCATTCGAGGGCTTTTGACTCAGTTATATTATTAATGATTATTAATTGAATATTCATTTGAGGATGTATGACTCTGTTATTTTATTTAATGAATATTATTTATAATATTCATTCGAGGTATTATGACTCCGCTTATTATTTAATAATATTCTTTATTTTATTAAAGAATAATGTTTCGATAATCAAACTTATTTTCGATTATTCAAATAAAGATTATACTTTCGTATAAGTATATCTTTGGTTATTTAATATCCATTTCAAGTATGAGTTTTAAAACTTCTACTTCAATTATTTTTATAAAGATTATTCTTTATGGGAATATTATTTAAATAATAATATTCAGATATTTTCTAAATATATTGGGACTGATTTATTTTAATAAATCAGCAGTACTCCAAACATTCTTAAAAATGTTTTCGAGTCTTCAAAATGATTTTTAAAGTTAGAGTGGACCCCAAAACTCATTTTTATATTTAAGATCTTCCTTTCAAAGGGGATTTAAATACTCGCTCAAAACCTGGGGGATCCAGCTCTGTGGTGTATTTTACATTCGCAAGGTGGTTGATGTTTTGAGAAAATAATTTGATTACTTGCCCAACGTTCGGGAAGTGAGTCCATCTAATTGAGTCGGCATAAGCGACAGGCCGGGGTACGGTCTATCAAAGTATAAGTGGCTGGGTGGCAGTCCATCAACGCGTAAGAGGCCGGGTGGCGGTCCAGCACAAGGTCCTTATGTGGCCAGGGTGATGACCGGTGGGGGATTCATCCATCTACTAGTAGAAAAGGTTACTTATTGGTATCTTTGCCTGATCAGCAAGATATCAGGTTTATGCCAAAATTCTTTCCTTTCCAAATTTATTGGATATTGCAATTCTGTTCATACTTTACATGACAGAGGTTTTCAGGAAACGTATGTATATATATAGGTGTATATATATATCGGGACAGAATGAAGTATATCATAACTTCATTTCCTTCAAAATATTTCAAAGATTGAATCTATTCAAGTCTTATCTTGTAGTCTCATCAGTGTGATGAACTTTTGAAACTAATTATAACTTGAACGGTGGTAGTTCAAGTAGTATTTGGAAAAGATATAAGTATATTGGAGTATCTTGTAACTTCATCTTTTAAACTTATATCTAGTAAATGATTATCTTATGCATGACAAAGATTTTCAGAAAAACGTTGAGACAAGGTTAGATATATGAGATCACCTTGCAATGATATTTTTATACAGTTATACACTGTAACTCTGTGTGTGTTATGCATGGAAGAGGACTTCCCATATTTTGAAAAGAATATATGTATATATATACTGAATATTTTGCGACTTCATCGCATTAAGATATCAAACTTGGTTCATTTCTTTTGACCAAGACTTTTATAAGTACTATGAGAAGGCTCATATATTGTTAATCATTATACATATTATTTTGGTGGGCTTGCTGCTCACCCTTGCTTTCTTCTTTCATCACACAACAACAGATAGAAAAGATGAACAGGACCAAGCTCCCGATTCGCAAGCGATTAGGAAACGTTCCGCAGTTTCCTATAGGCGTTGATGTCGCTGTAGCTGAGGTAGGAATTACCAATAGGCTAGGCTTTCAACTTATGATGTACCAGACTTATGTATAATTATGAATTGTAATAATGGAAAAGAAATGTAAATTTATTCAGAAACCTTTTTAAGGTGTATTGACATATAATTGTGGAATAAAACGACTTGTGATTATTTTTGGATATTCATCTCTGAGACCATAACTTGTGGTGTGTGTGTTTATTGTGGGGTCACAGTACAGAGTAGTTGATTGTGTATTAAGATTGGGTGCTATTAAGGGAAATGGAACTCGTGACAACCCGGATCCCCGACCTCGGATTTGGGGGTGTTACAGAAGTGGTATCAGAGCTAAGCGTTATAAACCTCAGAGATGATGTGACGTTAAGATAATAAGTTCACTAAGATAATAAGAACTCTTGCCAAGTTCATAGTCGGGCTACCTAACGTAGTACTGACAGTTAAAACCCTTATGGGAACCCTTATAAATATCGTGATAGAAGCATAGTTCGTTATCGTATATGGTAGCGGGACTCCGAACCCTGAGGTTGAGGAGCAACAACGCGATGATGTTTTATTAGTTATTGGAGATCAGATTGTGGATCCAATAGAGCGTCCTAACACAGGACCGGATGATGTTCATATTGAGGATGTAGCGGTTGAGGATGTTGTCCTAGAAGGGATTATCGCTGAGAAGGATCCTGACAAGAATGAATAAAGGACCACTGAGGA
This sequence comes from Apium graveolens, assembly GCF_009905375.1. NCBI lineage: Eukaryota > Viridiplantae > Streptophyta > Magnoliopsida > Apiales > Apiaceae > Apium > Apium graveolens. The sequence continues at coordinate 201,957,244 of NC_133649.1, forward strand.
ATTGATGACCATGGTTAGGGCGACTACCAGGGGTAGGATTGGCCGGTCACTACTAGAGGTTCGTTCAAGTTTGTAAAGATAGTAGCCCCTTTAACGCGTCTTACTCATAAGACTGAGAAGTTCGAATGGACAGAGAAATGCGAGAACAACTTTTAAGAACTGAAGCAATGATTGGTGACGGCCCCTATGATGGCATTGCCGGATGGAAAAGGAGATTTTATGATCTGTAGTGATGCTTCGCATAAGGAATTAAGGTGCTTCTTATACAGCATATCAAGGTAATCGTGTACGCGTCAAGACAATTAAGGGAATATAAAATTCGATATCCCCACCCATGAGCTTGGGCTCGTGGCAATAGTTTTGCCCTAAATATTGGAGGCCCTACTTGTATGGAGAGAAGTGCGAGATTTACACAAGCCATAAGTACTCTAGTGCATTTTCACGCAGAAAGAGCTCAACATACGCCAGAGGAGGCGGTTAGAGCTAATCAAGAATTATGATTGGGAGATTCTTTATCATTCAGGGAAAGCCAATATGGTGGCTGATGCCCTTAGTAAAAAGGAGAGACTCAAGATAATAATGTCTTTGGGAGAGTTTATAAGAGATTTTGATAAAATGGAAATAGAAGTGAAGGTAACCGGAGCCGGTACCGAAAAGCTGTTTGAGATTGCAATACAGTTCAAATTATTGGAAAAGAACATATTGTGCCAGAAAAAGTGATGAATGAAGGCAGAGAATCAATGACTGGAGAAGAGATCCATACCGAGAAAGATGATAAGAGGATAGTGAGGTGTTCCTACAGAAATTGGGTTCCAAAAGTTCAAGAGCTTAAGGATGAGATCTTAGATGAAAGCTAGTTTGAGGAATAAGATATAGAGCAAACCCTGAACGTGATAGTCAGGGAGGTCGCCATCAAGATAGAAGGAACTCATAACATAATGAAGTGGAAAATGAGGATTTTAACGTATAAGATAACCCCAAGTATGGGAGAAGGATGAAACATTTCATATTAAGGAAACAGAAAGTCGAGTAAGGAAAGGAGACCCGAGATGGTACCCCTATACGGCAATTCATGGACCTGTCTAAAGAGAACTTAGACTATTATCCCCAACCACCACCCTGAGGAGACAGTGCGGCGGGAAATTCTTTCAGGACCTTTAAGCCGCTAAGCTCTCAGAGTTCCAAGGAACAAGCTGACCCAGTCGAGGCAAGAGCCTGGCTAAAGGAAATACAGGAATCATTTGAGATTCTAAATGATTGACGAATCACAAAAGAGTGTTTTTGTCACTTACCCTCCTAAGAGAGAGACCACCCGCTGGTGAAAGGCCAAGGAAGGCACGGAGCAAGAGATTATAATAAACTGATTTAAGTTCAGTTAATTGTTTTCAGGAAAGTACTTCTTAAGGTTATGGGGATAGTGTAAAAGCTTTAGAGCCAGAACAAAGGCAGACGAGTATGATGAATTATGAATCTAAGTTGTAAAAGTTGTCAAGATTCGTTCTGAGGACACGAATCCAGAATGACGGGATGTTTGAAATCAATGCTTATGTTGTGTTGGTTCATGAAATAATGATAAGAGAAAGGAAAATAAAAAGAAATTGAAGTGGAAAGGAATATAACGGCAATAGAGTTTGAGGAATGATAAGGGAGTTGGGTATGAGGAAACCCTAAAGACTCGTAGCAATAGAAATAGAAGAGTATGTAATCGTCAGGATGAGGGTGATTCACCATGAGTTCAAATTGATGGTTGAGGGCATAAGAGATACATATATTTTATCCCCTGTAAGTGGGAAGATTCGAGGAAACCTTGAGATGATTCGAAGGATAAATAATGAGACGCGGATAGACTGAGGAGACAAGAAAGTAAGAAATTAAGAAAATTGGATGAAGGAAGTGACCTTCAAGGATGTGAAGTGTAAGACCGGTGGCTTGATACCCAGAAAGGGAGACGCCAGGTATGAAAGATATCCCAACATTGAGGTGACTGTTGAGATAAACAACAAAAGTAAATAAGGAATTATTAAGAAGAGGTTCACGTTGAACACAACCAATATCTTCCAGAACATCCTTGTTATCGTTACCAAACTAGGCAAGACAAGCGAATAACCGTTGTTATCTTTTGCAGGCCATATTGATTGACCCCCTTTTTAATACAGATGTTATTGTGAAATTAGAAATATACTATCGAGGTGGGAATGATTGAATAAGACCCCCTTATCAGGGATATATGACTTGATTTATCCATGGAAGGATGCGGGTACCTTTTAAAGGTGGAATTAAGGATAAAACATCGGTAACTTAAAATGAATCCTAGGGGAATGCATAAAGGTTGGCATTTAACCCTTAATAGGGATAGTATGAGTTTTGACAGTATGAATTGGAAAGGATTAAGGTAATAATAACCTTTAAGGATCAGTGGAGAAATTTTTCAGAAGTATATAGACAATGATTCTGGTATTAGTAAACGGTATTTTGATATGCCCTGTATCTAAGGAATACAGGAGGAATGATTCAAGGATAACCTTAGAGGTTTTACAAGGAGAAAGAAAATATTCAAAATTCTCAAGAATAAAAATGTTAATAAAGGAAATATGACGTAATTATAATGATGCCAAGTGGGGCACGTGTTAAACCACGAGAAAGTATGGATCGAACCAGTAAAGGTCGAAATTGTTCAGGGCAATTAGGACCTAAGATAAAAGATGTTCTAAGTATGATTGAGAGTCAGTCGTGACAGTGATTAACCTCTAAAGACTGAGGCAATAACTTATGGAAAAATGGTGATATTTTTTTTTTACTCATCAGATTTTAAGGAAAACATCTTCACAAAAGCAGTGATTGAAATAAGGTAGAAAATTTATTTGGAGGTGGTTAAAATGACATTGACTGTAAGGAAAGTTACTATCAGGAAAGGCCAAAGAGGTGGCCGACACTTTAAAGGTAAGAGGATAATTATAGGCGCTTGTGCCAAAGGAATACAGTGATGATGGTTAAAGCTAAGAGGGTTGTATTATGGTTTGGAAGATTGACATTCCTTCTGATGACTGTGCAATACCCAACCGTAATAGTAGTTGGTAAAGGTTTAATTTGTGTAATCGCCATGAGCGGGCTATCTATCTCAGAAGGAACTACCCGGAGGATAATCCCGGACCATGTTTCAAAAAAAAAGGGACTAAACGAACCTTCGAGTTAAGTCTTCTATTGAAGGTATATGATTGAGAATGGTATTAACCTGCTATAGTTGCTTTGATTGAAACTCTTTTGCAATTTTATCTGCTTGATGTCATGTATGTATGGCAGGATCATGAGTGTTCTTCATGAATCATGAATAGTGATTATGTTACCTCCTTAGAAGAATTTTATACGACATATATGGACTCCGTATGGTTAGATATTAAGATTTCATGGAAAGTGAATGATGACAGTAGGTCAGTGGTGGACCATAGTAAGGCAGCAATGATTCTGCGAGTAATGAGTCGATTACAACCATGAGAGTTGTATTGGAATGGATGTTGAGATTAAGTACCACTAATCGGGTCGTGGTGATGTATAAGTTATCATTGAATAGACTAATTAAGTAGATTATTTACCTATTGAATATTTATTCCCTCTTATGAAAAGAGAGTCGTATTACTATATGAGGAAGGTTGCGGTGCAAGCATAGGATTCTAGTAACGATGATGTCTAGAATGAGATCCCAGATTCGATTTTCGATATCGAGGGAGTTTCAAAGGTGATTGTGTATAAGCTCGAGGAAGAGCATGGGTCCATAGAATGATGGACGGAATAGCAAAAATAGTTAGGCATGTGAAATACGATGCTATAATACTTGATGTTGATATATATATACACATATGTTTTGTTCTCCTATGACAAACCTCTATAGTTCAGAGGTAGGTTCCAAGCCAGATATTTTGTGGCAGTATATTTTTTTTCATATATACAATTCTCTTCAATTCGTTCTTTTCTCTTCTTTTCATTTTGTATAAGCTGAGAAGAACAACCCTTCCAGAAGGGGAGGTATTGCCGAATGACTATCTATCTGTGTGATAGAAGCCTAGTAGGATACCAGCTATTGTTTAATTGCTTGTCTAGTACTAAAGGCTGGCCACCTTCTGTACTAACTATGCGATATAACAAGTGTTCATGATCATAGTGATCTCTCAATAAATTCTTTTACTTCTATATGAAGGATTAAGCTTTCGAAGATAGAAGCAGCTGAAAAAGGAGTAGTAAAGTTGTGGTGGTATTCGGAATGGAAACACATTCGTGATACTAAGGTTGACGAGGTTATTAAAAGGTTATAGAACGCTAGCGAGCAAAAGTATAACCAGTATAATATTAGGAACGGAAGGTAGTAGCGATTACGAATTGGAAAAGAATGGGTATTGAGAAGCAAAAGCTCTAATGCTAAAAGCTATAATGAGAGTCTGTGCAATAGACTTGAAAGAAATTGGAATGATCACTTAACACGGATTGAGTTTTCTTACGACAATAGATCATATGTCAGTATTGAGGTATCGCCTTATGAGATCCTTGAGGGAAGACAATGTCGATCTCCCTTATGTTAGGATGAAGTTGTAGAGCGCAAGATGCTCGGACCCGCAGTGGTCCAAAGGACGAGGGATATAATAGATCTAATCAGAGGACGGCTGGTAGTAACCCAAGATGGACATAAGAGGTATGCTGATTTGACTCAAAAGGACAAAGAGTATGAAATAGGGGACCTAGTAATGTTATAGGTATCCCTTGGAAAGGATTGATGAGGTTCGGAAAGAAAGGAAAGCTAAGTCTATAATTTGTTGGACCCTTGGATATATTAAAACATTTTGGGAAGTTAGCATATGAGCTAGCCCTACCCCCGAACATGTAGCAAGTCATAACGTGTTCCACGTATCAATGTTAAGGAAGTATAATTGGATGCCAGATAAATAGGGGCATATGAGCACATAGACAAGCAACTCGACGTAACCTATATGGAGCAACCAGGAAGGGTTATAGAGTAAAAAGGAACAAGTGCTTAGGAGAAGGGTTATCAAACTATTCAGAGTTTGATGGAAGAACCACAATGTGGGAAAATTTACTCGAGAGTAAGAAAGTATCCCTATTCATTTTCTATCTGATTTCGGGATGGAATCCTTTTAAGGAGGGGAGACTGTATAACCCCAATTTTTGGAAAATTTTTGAAACCCTTATGAATAGTGTTTTTGCTGAATGAGAAAACTTTTCATGCCACACTAGGTAGAGGTTCTTTTATGGATATTCTGAGATTTTATTGGCACTCTATATGGTATATAAGTGTATGCAAAGATCGTCAGAATCCAATTCCGAACAGTTTGATTTTTCCCGGAAATCCACTAGATACGGAAAGAATTGAGTATAAGGTAACATGATAAAAAGGATTTAAATTCAAGGATTTTATTAGAGGATCATACAAAGGAATATAATGTATTAAGAAAGGTTAAGGGAACCTAAGTAATGAGATCCCGGGTATGATCCCTCAAACGATAAACGAAAGCGAAAGTTAAGCGAACCGTATAACAGATCAGCGGTCATTAGGCAAACAATTAGAAGCTAATCAAAGAGATTAGAAGGGATGATGACATAGCAATGTGACATAAGCATGACATAAGGGGAAGGAGATGTGGTTGATTTAAAACCACACAAAGTCAAGGCTAGAAAGGTAATTAACCAAAAAACAAAACAAAAAGCAACCAACCAAGCCAAAACATTTCATTTTCATCAAAAAACACAAAACCCCCATTTTCGTCATGAAGCTCTCGGCCCCTTTTCTTAAAAAATGAAGATCCAAGCTCCACCACTTACTATTTAGCAAGGTATTTATCTAAGCTTCCCCATGGATAGTTACATACTTCCTATAAGTTTAAGCTTCTAATTCCAAGCCAATCTTTTTCTATAAATCATGGAAGAAGATGGTGAATAGTACTTTCTTGAAATTAATTTTTGTGTTCTTGATTTCTTTGAAAGAATAAGCTTGTAGGAGGTTAGATTAAGGCTTCCATGGGCATTTCAAGGATCTTTCATGGATTAAAAGCTCCAAGGAAGGTATAAACTCCAAACCCCAGCTTTGGTTTTGAGTAATTAGGAATGAATATGATTGATATAGTATATGTGAAGCATGAGGCTTATTTGTTTAAAGTTTGGTTGAGTTTGTAGAGATTAGTTGGTTTTGTGGTGTTTTTGGAGTTGTAAATCTTGTTAATTAGTTAATGAACTTAAGTATAGCTTTTAGTTCATGTTTGAGGGTAGTATAAAGTTGATAATATTGAATTGTTGGGGCTGTTGGAGTGTGTTTTGGATGGATGTTGGTTGTATGATTGATTTGGGGTTGATTGGTGGTTGTTTTGGAATGGTTTAAATTTGGGAAATCGCGTAAACATAGCCGTCGTAATGCCCAATTTACCGTAGACTGTTTTTGTTCTTAACATCAGAACCCTTGAAGTCACTGCTAGGTTTTGACCATTGCCATGTTTAGATATTTCATGTTACGAGCTTCGTTTTGATATGTGGTTCGTTTGATTCCGATGAACGGTTTAGGAGAAACGGCCGTTTTAAGTAACGACGTTCCGCGAACGAACCCTTACCCCTCGCCTTACTTTGAAACATAGGTTAAAGAACTTAAAGGACTAATTGAAGTTTGAAACATTTATGTAAGGTGTAATAGGCAGTTGGTAAGACACTTGCGAAAGAATCGCCTTAAAACTTGTAATGGTTAATTTATTAAAAATGGTGGAGCCGAGGGTACTCGAGTGACTTAAGAGAATCAGTAAGCGCAAAACGAGCATTAGAGTCTGAGTTGGTTAGAGTATAGATTTACAAGTGACTTTGGTTTAATTCCAACTTACTTGTTGCTTATAGGTTACCAGACTCGTCCCGAGCCATTCGTAACCCCCAGTCGCTCAGGCAAGTTTTCTACCCGTTATATTGTTGTTGTGATGTATATGTGTATATGTATGATCTTGCGATAAATGCATACTTATTATTAGCAAATTCTTGCGATATATTGTAGCATGTGATATGGTATATATGCATGCCTGTTTCATATTCTTGGATTATATATCTGTTAGTTAAAATGCTTACAGTTGCATAATACCTATGCTAGAGATAAGCGGTATTTGAATTTACCCTCAGTATAGGGGATCAAAAGGTGAACATATTTCTAAACCGGGAGTCGATGTTCCCGAGTATAATATATATTTTTTTATATATATGGTTATAGTTTTCAAAACTATTAATCGAATAAGGTTTATTCGATAACTTTAACTTTATTTTATTATTGAATATTATTTCAAATATTCATCCAAGGACTTATGACTCCTTTATTTTATTATTGAATATTATTTCAAATATTCATCCGAGGACTTATGACTCCTTTATTTTATTATTGAATATTATTTCGAATATTCATTTGAGGGCTTTTGACTCAGTTATATTATTAATGATTATTAATTGAATATTCATTTGAGGATGTATGACTCCGTTATTTTATTTAATGAATATTATTTATAATATTCATTCGAGGTATTATGACTCCGCTTATTATTTAATAATATTCTTTATTTTATTAAAGAATAATGTTTCGATAATCAAACTTATTTTCGATTATTCAAATAAAGATTATACTTTCGTATAAGTATATCTTTGGTTACTTAATATCCATTTCAAGTATGAGTTTTAAAACTTCTACTTCAATTATTTTTATAAAGATTATTCTTTATGGGAATATTATTTAAATAATAATATTCAGATATTTTCTAAATATATTGGGACTGATTTATTTTAATAAATCAGCAGTACTCCAAACATTCTTAAAAATGTTTTCGAGTCTTCAAAATGATTTTTAAAGTTAGAGTGGACCCCAAAACTTATTTTTATATTTAAGATCTTCCTTTCAAAGGGGATTTAAATACTCGCTCAAAACCTGGGGGATCTAGCTCTGTGGTGTATTTTACATTCGCAACGTGGTTGCTGTTTTGAGAAAACAATTTGATTACTTGCCCAACATTCGGGAAGTAAGTCCATCTAATTGAGTCGGCATAAGCGACAGGCCGGGGTACGGTCTATCAAAGTGTAAGTGGCTGGGTGGCAGTCCATCAACGCGTAAGAGGCCGGGTGGCGGTCCAGAACAAGGTCCTTATGTGGCCAGGGTGATGACCGGTGGGGGATTCATCCATCTACTAGTAGAAAAGGTTACTTATTGGTATCTTTGCCTGATCAGCAAGATATTAGGTTTATGCCAAAATTCTTTCCTTTCCAAATTTATTGGATATTGCAATTCTGTTCATACTTTACATGACAGAGGTTTTCAGGAAACGTATGTATATATATAGGTGTATATATATATCGAGACTGAATGAAGTATATCATAACTTCATTTCCTTAAAAATATTTCAAAGATTGAATCTATTCAAGTCTTATCTTGTAGTCTCATCAGTGTGATGAACTTTTGAAACTAATTATAACTTGAACGGTGGTAGTTCAAGTAGTATTTGGAAAAGATATAAGTATATTGGAGTATCTTGTAACTTCATCTTTTAAACTTATATCTAGTAAATGATTATCTTATGCATGACAAAGATTTTCAGAAAAACGTTGAGACAAGGTTAGATATATGAGATCATCTTGCAACGATATTTTTATACAGTTATACACTGGAACTCTGTGTGTGTTATGCATGGAAGAGGACTTCCCATATTTTGAAAAGTATATATGTATATACATATACTGAATATTTTGTGACTTCATCACATTAAGATATCAAACTTGGTTCATTTCTTTTGACCAAGACTTTCATAAGTACTATGAGAAGGCTCATATATTGTTAATCATTATACATATTATTTTGGTGGGCTTGCTGCTCACCCTTGCTTTCTTCTTTCATCACACAACAACAGATAGAAAAGATGAACAGGACCAAGCTCCCGATTCGCAAGCGATTAGGAAACGTTCCGCAGTTTCCTATAGGCGTTGATGTCGCTGTAGCTGAGGTAGGAACTACCAATAGGCTAGGCTTTCAACTTATGATGTACCAGACTTATGTATAATTATGAATTGTAATAATGGCAAAGAAATGTAAATTTATTCAGAAACCTTTTTAAGGTGTATTGACATATAATTGTGGAATAAAACGACTTGTGATTATTTTTGGATATTCATCTCTGAGACTATAACTTGTGGTGTGTGTGTTTATTGTGGGGTCACAGTACATAGTAGTTGATTGTGTATTAAGATTGGGTGTTATTAAGGGAAATGGAACTCGTGACAACCCGGATCCCCGACCCCAGATTTGGGGGTGTTACAAGTTGTCTGGAGAAGAAATTAAGGCCCAAAAGGATAATAAAGGAATATACCGAGTTTGCTCGTGTATTTGGAATTTCTAGTATTATGGAATTGAAACACGAGATTCTTCACGAAGCGCATAACTTAAGATTTTAGATCTACCCTGGAAGTATAAAATTATATAAGGACTTAAAAGAAAGTTATTGTTGGCCAAATATGAAAAAGGAAATTACGAAATGGATAAGTAAATGCTATACGTGCTAGAAAGTCAAAGCGGAACATTAACGACCGAGTGGATTGTTTCAACCACTAGACGTACCTGGAAGGAAATGGGAGCATATCGCGATGGATTTCGTGATAGGATTACCAACGACTAAGTCTAATCATTATGCAATATGGGTAATAATTGATCGATTGACAAAGTCAGCGCATTTCTTGTATATTAGCAAAAGATTCTTATTGGAAAAGTTAGTAAAGATGTATTTGGATGAGATCGTGATGCGTCACGGAGTTCCAGTGTCTATCGTATACGATAGAGATCCGGGATTTAACTCGAGATTTTGGCAACAATTTCATGATCATTTGGGAACTAAATTGAAAAATGAGTACGACATATCATCCGCAGACTGACGGAAAAAGCGAAAGGACTATTCAAACAATCGAAGATATGTTGGCAAATGCAAATTATTAGGCCCAGAGTTGGTGCAACAGACGAAAGAGAAGGAGGACGTGATTTCACAAAAGGCTGATTGCTGCTCAAGATCGACAGAAGAAATAAGCAGATCAGAACAAAAAAGGATGTGTTATTCGCACCTGGAGACTAAGTGTTGTTAAAGATCCCTCCATGGAAAGGTCTATCCAGATTCGGGGAGAACGGGAAGCTGAGTCTTAAATATACTGGACCATTTGAAGTTCTAAGGCAAATCGGAAAAGTGGCATATGAGTTAGCGTTACCACCGCAGATTCAACATCTTCATAACGTGTTTCACGTTTCTCTTCTGAAGAAGTATAATGTTGATGCTAGTCATGTAGTTGAGCTAGAACACGTGGAAATTCAACAGGTTCTATCATATGTGGACATCTAGTATAAATCCTAGATCGTAAAGAAAAAGCGCTTAGAAATAAAGTGGTGCCTCTATTTAGAGTTTTGTGGAGAAATCTTAGGATAGAAGAGTCAATTTGGAAATTAGAAACTGAAATGTGGGAGAAATATCCCTATTTGTTTGTTTAGACTAGATTTTGAGGATAGAATCCTTTTAAGGGGGTAGATTGTAACAAATGGGAATTTTCGCGAATTAATTATACGAGTAAAGTGTAGTTATGTGAATTATGTGTTATTATGAAATATGGAATGTTTAAATGAATATGATATTCTTGTTTGACGTGTCAGCTGGTATAAAGAGAATGATTGTGAAGCGTAGTTGAAAACGCTCAGCGTTGGGCCGTCGGTCAGGAGGCGACCCGTTACGCGAAAAGTGAATATTAATAGAAAGTGTCATAACCGGTATATTATTCAACCATTAATAGATATATATATATATATATATATATATTAAGACAATATGTAATTATATGCTTGTGTGATTAGAATTATGTTAAATGATTGTATGATATTATTTAGAATTTTTAGAAAATAAGATATGCATTATTTTCTATTGAATAGGTTATAAAATGCATTTTTATTATTTAAGAAAAGTCATTGTTAATTTTTTTTTATTAATAAATTTCGAAATTAATTTTATTAATTTCCTAAAACTCTAAGCTATTTTATGATGTCACTCTTGTAATTTATAGATTTATACTTTTATTTATAAAATGTTTTTTTGTATTTAATTAGATTAATATTTATATGATTACCAAGATGACCTTGCATGCATTTCTACTCCTAGTACAAATTGGGGGCATTCATGTCATTTTCCACCCCACTAACTCTTTTCTACTTAACCAAATTACCGTGTTATCCTTGCATGCATTTTGTGCTAGTAGTAGGAGAATGATAGACTGGTAGATTACAAAATCCACTAACTTTGCACATGGGGGAATTAAATCAAAAGTGGTCATTTTCACTCACCACTTCACACACCTCATTTCTTCCTTCTCCTCCCTCTCTTCTTCCTCTCTCTCGGCTCTCTCCCTCTCTTTCTCTCCCTCTCACCCGAACTCTCTCTCTTTCACTATCCTACATGCAACACCCAATTCTAACTCAAATTTAAAGATCTTTCCATTGATCTTCATCATTTTCAATTATCTATTCATATACTCTTTGCATGTAGGTGTTTAAGGAAGTCTTTGCATCAACATCTCTTGGTTATATCAAAGAAAACACAATTTCTTAGTGTATGATCTTAAGAGAGTGTAGTACATAATATGTGCTTTTTTTTTATTTTTGTTTTGGAGGTAGGTTCGAATTTTTTCTAATAAAAGGTGGGTTTGATTTTGATTCGAGTTTGTAAAAAGGTTTTGAATTTTCGATTGGTTTTGATGATAATATATATGCAACTCTTTGTTTTTGAGTTGGTTTCCTTGCATGCATGTAAAGTCTTAAGTATAATCAAGTTATATTTTGTTTGGTTTGGAAAGAAGATGGGTTAAATGATTAGATCATGGGTTAAATTAACTTGAATTTGTGATTTAGAGCATTGCATGTTGAGTTGATTGATTTCATGTTGATTTTACATGATATTTTGTTCTTAATCGGGTTATTGTTTAATTTGGAAATAGAAATTTGATTTATATTGGATATGTGAGTAGATAAGTATGATTAAGTTAAGTTTTGATTTCTAGAAATAAGGATTTCTATAACACCCTCCAAATCCGGGGTATAGATTTGGGGCATTATTAAAACTAACTACTCACTAAACCTGTACAAGCAAGATATAAATAAAATAATTACCCCGAACTACTACTACTCAGGATCTTTTCAAGGTTAAGGATTGAAAACAAGAATGACAAACCAACTTTATTACAAACCAGTTTAAATAATATGTCTGAAGAACTCTCTTTATTACAAAACAGTATTCTATTCACATTTTAAACTAAACATCTTTTATTCAAACTACACTATTACTCATCCTACAACACCTGATCTGGCAATTCAAAGCTCTCTTCTGGGATAGGGACAAACACCCTTGGTATAAGAGGGTCCCGCTGCTCGACTCGCTTCTTGACTACTCGGGTTCTGATGGGTTTCATTCACTACCTTAACTGAAAGACAAGGTGAACAATAATAAAACAGGGTGAGCCAAAATTGCTCAACAAGCCTGCAACAATATATATAGTGTAAAGAGAAAAGAATAAGTAAACCGTAATCTGCTAGTTTGAACAACCATCTGTTTTTGTATAGAATAATAACTTGCCAAATGAACGAGACTGGAAACAAGAACCAACATATGCACTATAACCTGCTAATCAGTCAGGATACAGTGCGGATCTACACCCAACTACATAGACCCAACCAAGATAAGGGGTACCCAGGCAACTATGGCCTAATAATAAAGGGTTCGGTTAATACCAGGCCCGCATCGTAACCATCCAGTCCATAGCTTAACATCCAAAATAATCGATATGCTTTTGATGTATACCAACATCAGGATATATATCAGAGTATATATAAGTAAGGGTATCAATATTTTAATATGAATAGAGAATTCAATAAATTGGGAGAAATCAAGAATCGAAATGAAATAGAAACAAGAATCAATAATTATGTATCAATATACATGAACAAGAATTATCAAGGTGTAATTGATATGGGAAGTGGGGTATATTTCACTATTCTAAATTTAGAATAGGAGAAAAACTTGCCTGGTATGCACTTCACCTCTTGCGATTTACTGCCTTCTGCCTCTTGCTTGATCCGCTATGAGGATAAGTAATCTATCAAGGAAAGATATTCATTTAGACAACTTACTTCATACGCGTATCTCGAATTGATACCACGAAGCCCTAATCGTCTACCCATACGATTCTATTTGACTCATATATAAATATATACCACATAAAGTTCATATAATCACGTAAAGCACATAACACATAAGGCACAAAAATTTTTTTAGACTTGTAATTATTTTTAGAATCGATACTAGACTTATACTTGTATTAACAAACACTGTCTGGTTCGATTTATAATTTTTTGGGATATATTAGACTCGATTCTACCCCTAATAGGGCATATAAACAATTAATTATCATAAGACGACTCGCTTCCGAAAGAAATTATGATTTATAATTATTTTTAATAGAATGAGGTCATTTTTCTAAGTCTAAGGGTCTTCATTTCACTCAAATCGGACTAACGGTTTAATTACTACACAATAGACAAGATTTAATTAATTATCTATCAATTATAAATAATTAATCATAATTAAATAAACATTAAATATATTTTTAAATAATTATTTAAAAATTATTGTAGTTTAAAATAATTAGTCCCTAATATTTAAAATTAATTACAAATTATTACAATTAATTTCAAATTATTACCAATTATACGATTAAATCGACTATTTAAGAATAATTATTCGATACGAATAACTATTACAACTCTTGTCGAATAAATAAATGATCACTCGAATAATAATTCCAACTTATCAAACTATTACTTGTATAAATACGAGTTACTCGTATTATTCGGTTAATTATCGAATTATTAATCATATTATTCGATATATTTAATCTTATTTATTAATTAATTACTTAATTATTAAATAATAGATAATGAATAAATAATTAGATAAATAATTAAATATTTAAATAAATAATCAATTTCGAATTTCTAAATTAATAAAATAATTTAGAAATTATTAATAATAATTTTCAGATTTTAAAACTAATTTTCATTAGATTTTTCGAATTATTAAAACTGATTTTTGATTTTATAAAAATATAATTAAATAATAAAATTCAGAAACACAAACACGAAATCAGAGGGGTTTATTGGATCAAACCCGGGTCGTACACCAGGTCGAAACCCGGGTCTTCAAGTACAGCCGCCATGGCTGCCCAGAACCCGGCGCCGGTGAGACTTTTTCCGGCGAACAACAGCGAACAAAACGCGTGGTTTCAGCCTCGTTCCTTCTGCGTTTTCGATCCACAACACACAGAACATTTCCTCCCTCCTTCCTACATCGATCTGCAGCCGAAAACATGAAGAGCGCCGTCGGTTACGGTGGTTCTCTGGCGAGCTTGATTCGGCATCAAAACAGAGTCGTTTGGATCGATTCGACCTTCCATCTCACTCAAAATTTTATCAGCAATTCAACCATAACAATATCTAAATCAAATAACCCCTACAACTTATTCTCCAGCCAAATCAAAGCATTTTCTGACCAAAATCACAAGTATCAATTTAGTACATGAAAAATTGTAAATAAAATATCTAAATAAAGCTCATAACTTGTATAATCTAACCCCTATCAGCAAAGTAACCTCAGATTCATATAAAATCAAAAACGAACTAATTAAAATATGTATAAACCCTAGAATAAGAACTAACACTTAGAGCAATCGTTTGATAAAGTAAATAGCATAAATTGACTGTAAATTAGCACAGGAAACTATAACAATCATCAATTACAAACAATAACCCAGGAATCAAAACGCCTAATTTTAGTTCATGAACCCTAAAATATGAATTGAAAATCGAGGCAACAAAACACGAAATTGATGGTATGAATAGAAAGTAGAGATCAAGAGGATCATTTTGATTACTCACATGAAAGATTTGGTTAACAGAATCACCTTCAAATCTGAGGTTTAATTCCTGCCCTGTTCTTCACCAACACTAATTTCTTGATTATTTTTCTGATTTTTACTAATTAATTAATGAATAATTACTAATAATCCAGCTATTTATATTTATGAAAATAATACCCCCTAAATAAAATTAAGGGTCCAATTACACATCTAATAAAAATACTTAGCCCCAATTTTTATAATTTTTGGGTATCAATTATGAATTTTGTATTATCCAATAAATACAAAATAAATGCCAAAAATTCCCAAAAATTAAGAATATTACAAAAATGCAAAGAAAAATGATTTTTGATAATTTCATGATCATGTAAAAATAAAATGTAATTTTTGTGGGGTTTTTGACACCCGAAGGGATCCGGAAAAGTCCTTTTTCGCGAAAAAGGTAAATTTGTAAAACATCTAGGGGTTCTGAATATCGATGTGGTTTAGGCCGTTCTTGGCAAAATAGGGCCAATGATTTTGTTTGAAATACGGGCTTTTAAAACACTATTTGAGCTGTACGGAATTTGATATAAACCTATAACTTATAATAAAACACTCAATTAATACCCGAAATACATTCCGATCGAAACAGACAACACGTAGCACATAGCAGTTACAGTTTTACGACTCAACACACTTAATCACATAGTAATACACATAACTTATCTTTATTAGAATATAGTACAAGCATAATTTTTTGGTCGTTATATTCTTCCCCCCTTAATAGGATTATGTCCTCAGAATCACGCTATGAAAATAACTGAGGGTACTTTTCTAACATATCACTCTCAAGCTCCCTGGTCGATTCTTCAACCACGGGATTCCTCCAAAAAACTCTCACTAATGGTAAAGACTTATTTCTTAAGACTCTCTCTTGCTGATCTAAAATTCTTACCGGCTCTATATACGACAAATCTGCCTGAAGCTCTACTGGCTCATACTCTATTACATACTTTATATCAGGGTTATACTTCTTAAGCATTGACACATGGAATATATTATGAATATGCTGTATATGGGGCGGTAAAGCTAATTCGTACGCAACCTTTCTGACTCTCTTCAGAATTTCAAATGGACCAACGTAACGAGGCTTTGGTTTGCCCTTATTGCCAAACCTAGTCAATCCCTTCCATGGTGATACCTTTAGTAGTACATGCTCTCCTTCTTGATAGTCCACATCCCTTTTGGCTGGATCTGCATATTTACATTGTCGATTTTGTGCTGCTTCAAGTCATTTTCGAATAAGTTCTACTTTTTCCTTAGTCTTCTGAATCAGTTCTGGACCTAGAATTTTGCGCTCTCCAACTTCATCCCAACATGTAGGTGATCTGCATTTTCTTCCATATAAAGCTTCATAAGGTGGCATTCCGATACTCGCATGATAGCTGTTGTTATAAGAGAATTCCACTAGCGGTAAGTGCTCGTCCCAATTGCCTTCAAAATCTATCGCGCACACACGTAACATATCTTCAATTATCTGAATAGTCCTTTCACTTTGCCCATCCGTCTGTGGATGATAAGCGGTGCTCATATTTAATTTGGTTCCTAGACATTCCTGGAATTATCTCCAAAATCTCGAATTAAAATGGGGATCTCGATCCGGACACAGGTACTCCATGGCGCATTATAATTTCCTTGAGATATAAATGTACTAACTTGTCAAGCGAA